>NC_056731.1:763894921-763992421 GCF_019279795.1 Protopterus annectens | reverse complement strand
TTCAAGCCATGAGGGCATTGGGGGACCTGAGCCCTGTCATGCTACCCATTAAATCGGGTGCCTTTATAGAACACCACAGCAGTGGTGATACCGATGGTTCAATTCATATTGTTGTGATAACTACAGTGGCCAACCCTAAAATGCTGTGTAACTCAGAGTATATCATGGCAGGTGGCACATTTACCATTAGCACCACTGAATGTCGCCAGATCTATAGTATATACTGTGCTTTGGATAATGCTAACAGTGGGAAAGTATGTACAGTAGTGTATGACATATTGCCTAGCAAGTCAGAACAGTGCTATGATCTTTTCAGGAGTATTGTGTTGGAGTTATGTGTACAGCATGAGTTAAGGTTAATGCCTAACATGGTTTTAACTGATTTCGGGAGAGCTCCCTTAAATTGTATAATGAGACATTTAAGTGACTCTGCAGTGAAGGGCTGCTGGTTTCACCTCTGCCAGATAGTCTGGTGGCAGATACAAAAGTTACATTTGGCCTCAGCATTTGGTAGTGATGTGTCATTTGCATTGTTTTGCTAGGAGATCCCAGCACTTGCCTTTGTCTCCCCCGAGGAAGTTGCAGGCACATTCGCAGAGATTAATCAGACATGCCAGAGAATGGTAAGGTGCTCTGCACCTTTTTTAAGGAGAACTAAATCCTAGGCAGACCATGTTGCTATGGTATGTGGGGTACAACATCTGAAAGGTTGGCTCCACCTTTGAAATACTCTTCTGGAATCAATTCGATACATGTACCATGGGCTATCCTCATAGCCAAAATGCAGTAGAAGGATGGCATAGGAGGCTTCACAGTTTAATGGGGAAAAAACAGCTATACTTGTTAGATGTGTTGCATGCCATCCAGTTGGAGCAAAATCATGTGGATGATATACGTATTAGGCATGAATTGTGTGTAGCTGCATCGTCTCAAAGGAAGAGGATAATGGATAAAGAAGCAGCCTTTGAAAGGCTTCTCTGCAACAGGGCTGAATTTACTGCACAAGGCTTCATTAAATTGGTTGCTAAGCACTGTTCGTTTTGAAACATGGCGCACTAAATCTACCTATAGGGAGGTCTTTCGCTTTGGAGCATACTCGGCTATGGTGCTATTATGGATTATGAATGTGTACATTTCCACATCTGATTTCACTTTAAATATGGACTGTACGCCGAGTATATGACGTACATGCAGCATGATGTTTGCAAAAGGGATTACTGTAGTCTGCACTTCATTAGTTTTCAAATGTTCGGAGTTATTCTGTACCTATATATGCACACTATTCACCATGTAAACACACGGTTTGAAAAAGGTCGAAAAAGGAATACCGCTACTTGATTTTCGACATTATGCAAGTCGGCTTTCCGTTTTTTCAAATAAACGGGTCGCGTATATGGCTATTCGTTTATTGTACGTTCAACCATTCAAAGGTAAACCGATGTTGACATCCAACAGAAAGGCCTCACTGAGTCCAACGAATGGTGTCAGAACCATGGCCTTAAGCTCAATGACAAAAAAAAATGTGTCATCATTCCTTTGGGAGAAATCCAGTTCCCATGACTTACTACATCGATGGTAGTCCCCTGAACACAGAAGGCATTATAAGAGATCTGGGAACACAGGTTGACAGCAACCTCTCCTTTGACCACCTCATTGTCACTGTGGTCAGAAAGTCCTTCTGTGTGGCACATCTCATTACTAAGGCTTTTGCATCCAGGAAGAAAGAGGTCATTGTCTCTCTCTACTCTTCCCTCATTAGGCCAGTAATCGAGTACAATGCCCCATTTGGCATGTACCTCACTAGACACCTGCAACAACTGGAGAGGCTGCAAAAGTACCTCACAAATGAGATCCTAGGCCTTAAACACTTGTTCTATATGGACAGACTCAAAAAACTCAAACTACTTTCTGTCTCATATTGCCTACTTAGAGGCGATCTCTGCGTGACTTACAAAGCCATGTCTGACCCAGCTCTGCTAGAAATGCTACATCTAGAGGAATCCAAATCCCTCCGCACCACATGCTCCACAAGCCTCAACCTCATTATCACAATCAACACAACATGCTGCAAGGACAGGTTTACAACTCAGAAAGTGCCCATGCTATGGAATATACTTAACATACATCTCAAGCAGAGCACCTCACTGCCCTCTTCAAGAGAAATGTTGATGAGTGGATGAGAAATAGAAAATTCACCCCGAGGATCACTCCAGTGACTCTACTCGACAGAGGCACTGGGAGCTAAGGTCAGGTGGCACAATGCCAGGGAAATCCTATGGGCTAGGCTTGTAAAAACTCCAGGCCCATTAGACTAGTACACACCTATGAACCTATATATATATATATATATATATATATATATATATATATATATATATATATATATATATACACATATAGGGTTCATATTAGGATATTGAATACGCATTCTGTTGAATGCGTAAATGTCGAACGCCAAACAGTGAACAAGCAAAACATCAAAGCAGCTTTACAGCGAATTCTTTCCCTGGGAAAGAAGTTGCTTGACTGCTTTGGTGTTTTACTGTGTTCTGCACTGTAGTACGGTCTCCGAGTTGGTATATTTAAGTAGTGGGGGTATGGGGGGCAAAACCCCCCATATATACCAATTTTCCAACTGTTTACTTTTCTTTTTCTTTATGTTGGAACAGCGATTTCTTTCCCTAGGAAAGAAACCACTGTTCTGAGCTTTTGACAGTTTCAGCTTTCACTGAAATAGGGTCAATTAATCCTCGTTCGCTGTTTTCAGCATTCAATGATCTAATATAGACCTATATATATATATATATATATATATATATATATATATATATATATATATATATATATATGTAGACACATACAAATATATATAGAGATATAGAGATATCTACATATATATATATCAAATGACACACAGCACACAAACTCAGTGTGCCACTCAACCACAGCCCATAAGGCATAACAATGTACCCAACACTCTAGCCATAGGTGACTCTATAGTCAGGCACACTGATGTTCCACTCACTAGACTGAACAAGGAGAAAGTTACTGTCAGCTGCCAGGATCCACCACATAACGCATGCACTCAGGTTACTCCACAATAAATACAAATATGACACTGTCATTGTCCATGTTGGTGTGAATGACATGAGACGTACCTCCCTGGACTACATGAAAAGAGATACGGAGGAGCTATCCGATCTTGTATCCCAGGCAGATATGACCCTAACCCTGAGTAGCATCCTGCCCTCACCCAGAACGATACCACAGTACAAGGACAAAATGATTGACTTCAACAATTGGCTAAGCTTCTGGTGTCATTCTAAGGGGATCCAGTATTTGTCTGCCTGGGATGACATGATCGACAGACCACGATGCTTTGCCAGAGATGTCCTGCACCTGTCGCCCTTAGGATTCCGGATACTGGCTAAGGCTCTTGCAACCCCTATAGTGCCATTTTTAGGCAAGGTACAAATGACAAATTCACCACCGTAACAGGTACAAGCAAGCAAAATCTGGGGGTAATGCTACTCAATGCTAGAAGTCTAAACCTCAAAATGCACTCACTCACTCGAGGCACTCCTTAAAATGGAGAACATTGACATCTGTGCAGTGACAAGAGACCTGGTTCAAAGCTCCAGAGAGCAACCCTGCATTACCAGGCTACAATTCATACCACACCTTTCGGCCACCTAATCCAGAACGAAGCACTAAAGGCGGAGGCGTGTCCATATTCATTAAGGATATCCACACCTCCAGGCTAGTTGCACAGCATAATGCATCCGAGATTATCCAAGTGCAACTACCTCTGGGCAAGACCGCAATCCAAATTGTAGCTTGCTACAGACCCCCTACCATGACCCAGGATTCCCACTCCTCATTTCTTGATACACTGGAAAGTATTAGGGTACAACCCAACACCCTAATAATGGGTGATTTCAACTACCCCACCATTAACTGGGAAAACTACTCATGTACCAACTCTTTTGCTTAACGTTTTCTAGAATTCATAAATTCCAATGCCTTGGGTCAACTTATTCACATCCCCACCAGGGGCAGCAATATCCTAGACCTGGTCATTACCAACATGGGAAACCAGTGTTCCTCACCAGAGGTCAATTCCTCATTGGTCAGATCTGACCACAAGCTAATCAGCCTAGACATCCACATCCCACCCCCACCCCCATTTAGGGAAACCATCATAAAAAACTTCTCCAAAGCCAACTTCACACTTCTTAAGACACTAGTGGCAAACTTCATGACACCCATGCAGATGGACAATAGAGGTATGATTGCTGAATCCTACACAAATGCACTTTATAAGCACTTACACGAGTACATGGATCATGCTATCCCTAATAGAACCAAGATGTTATCTTCCAAAAAAAGGAAGCCAATCTGGTGGTCCTCTGCCATAAACAAACTCTACAATAGAAGAAGGAAACTGTTGTAAAAAAGAGTAAAATCCCATGACTGGAGGAACTCCCTGGTCAACCTCAGTAAGAAGCTGAGATCCCTCATAAAATCCTCCAAAGCTAGTTACGAAAACAAAATTGCCACTGACTGTAAAGGCAACCACAAAGCATTCTATAGCTATGTCAAGAATCTCAATGGGAACACTCAGATCTGCTCTGACTTACAGCACAATGGCACTAAATATACAGAACCAACTGATATTGCCAACATCCTAGCAGGTAGGTTCAGTGCTAACTTTACCCCCCTCTCACCCCCTAGAGGGCCCATCTCTATACCAGAAGAATGCAAAGTTCCTATAATCACGGCTGCACAGGTAAAAAACACACTCTCCAAAGCCAAGAACACAGCATCCATGGGACCTGACAATATCCCAGGCTGCGTTCTACATGAACTACAGAATGAACTGGCACCCTACCTAAGTATCATGTTCAATCATAGCCTCACCTCAGGCTTTGTACCCACTGAATGGCGCACCGTGATGGTTATCCCACTCCACAAAGGGGGAGCCACGACGGACCCATGGAACTAACGTCCCATTAGCCTGATGAGCCTGGTCTGCAAGGCCATGGAACGTATCATCGTGGAACTCATAAACAAAGACATTGGTAATCTCCAAACTCTGGACCCTACCCAGTTTGGATTTGTAAAAGGCAGATCATGTCTCCTAAACCTGATTGACTTCTTTGAAGCAGTCAGCAAAGCCATAGATGAGGGTAAATGGTTCACACTTATCTAGATCTCGCCAAGGCTTTCAATCACCATCCCCCACTCTGGAATTATAGAGAAGCTCACTAAACTAGGTATAAATCCCTATGTCACAAGATGGGTTGCCAACTAGATCACAGACAGAACCCACACTGTGAAAGTAGCGGATTCCAAATCCGAATTCAGACCAATGACAAGTGGAGTACCACAGGGTTCAGTCCTGGGTCCTCTCCTGTTTGGTATCTACTTCTCTGAAGAACAGGCTAACACAGAAGGTCTTTGGCTAACAAAGTTTGCAGATGACTGCAAACTAGGAGCCATAATCAAAACTCCTAACGATGTGGACAAACTACAAAAGGGCCTCACTGAGACAGATACCTGGTGTCAAAGCCATGGCCTGAAGCTCAATGCCAAAAAGTGTATTGTCATCCCCTTTGGTAAAAACTCTGTACCCATGAACTACCACATAGCTGGTAGTCTACTTAATGCCGAAAATGTGATACGAGACCTTGGGACACAGGTGGACAGTAGTCTCTCCTTTGATAATCACATCGCCACAGTGGTCAGGAAATCCTTCTACGTGGCTCATCTCATCACAAAAGGATTCTCATCCAGAAAAAAAGAGGTAATTGTTCCCCTCTACTCATCACTCATTAGACCCATTATAGAGTACAACGCCCCTTTTGCTATGTACCTCACAAGACATCTACAACAACTGGAAAGACCACAGAAATACCTCACAAAGAGGATTACTGGCCTCAAACAGATGCCCTATGCAGATCGTCTCAAAAAACTACAGCTTTACTCCATCGCATATCGCCTACTCAGGGGCGATCTCTGCCTAACATACAAAGCTATGTCAAACCCAGAGCTGTTGGACATGCTCCACTTAAAGAAATCCCAATCCCTCCATGCTACATGCTGTAGGGACCTAAACCTTGTCACCACAATAAACAGAACATGCTGGAGGGATAGATTCCTGTCCCAGAGACTTCCCATACTCTGGAACATACTACTTATCTATGCCAAACAGAGCTCCTCATTAGCATTCTTCAAGAAAAATCTTGATGATTGGATGGGAAATGGGAAATTCACCCCAGGGATCACTTCTGTGGCTCTGCTCGACAGGGGCACAGGAAAATAATTTAGCCAGGGTACATTTTTTGGCTAGGCTTATATAGGCCCTAGGGCCAATAGCCTAGTACCTACCTATGAACCTATATATATATATATATATATGGGTCCACTTTGTAAATTCGAAATACTGAAATCTCAAATTCCAGTATTTTGAACTTACAAAGCCGCATGCTCACATTTCCAAAACGGCAGAAGCACGAAATTAAAAATCCTGAAGCACGGATATTTTGAATTTCTGCTTCCGGTGGTATGTTATGTGGATGTTTGGGTTTAATATTGGTAAGTTTGTATGTGTAAGTATGTTGGTTAGGGGTTTAGTGTGTGTAAGTGTGTGTTGTGACTGTTATGTGTGTGTTTGAGGGACTGTAAGATGTATGCGTGTGAGTTTCGTTTGTTTCTGTTTATGCAATCTTGGAGTTAGAATATATAAGTGGGGGATGTGGGGGGCACAGCTCCCCACATGTGGGTTGCAGGGGGGCTTGCTCCCCTGCTTATATGTAGTTTAGATCAATTTGTTTGATTGGGGGGGGGTTGGTGTATGTTTATGTGTATATGGTATGTGTAGCGTAATTACGGGATTTTGAATTTCGCGGTTATGTGTTTTCGAATTTGTGAGTTGTGGCTGGGTTTTCGGCTTTGTGATTTTGAAATACTGAAATTTGAGATTTTAGTATTTTGAAATTACAAAGTGGACCCATATATATATATATATATATATATATGTATGGGTTCACTTTATAATCCCGAAATCCTGAAATATCGAATTTCAAAATCTCGAGATCATAAAGCCGAAACCTTAAAATCCCGAAACCCCAGAAGCGTGAATTTCAAAATCGCGACTCCTACACTAACCATACACCACACACATACACATACACACACCTTCCCCCTACACACAAACACACAAACCTACACTACATACAAGCAGGGGGACAAGCTGCACCCCTCACACCCCCCCCCACTTAAATAGACTAACTCCAAGGTCGCACTGCACAGACAAACACATGAAAACACCACCATACAAGCTACATTTCCCTCGCACACACACATCACAGTAATAAAACACACTGACACATACTAAAGCCCCTAACCAAAACCCTTAAACATAAATACTTACCTGAATTTCCAGCTATCCATTCACACAGCGCAACACCAGAAGTGCTAATTCAACATCTCCGTACTTCGGGATTTCGCAATTCGAGCTTCTGGGGTTTTGGAGTTTTAACCTTTCGGCTTTATAATTTCAGGATTCTGAAATTCAATATTTCAGAATTTTGGGATTATAAAGTGTTCCCCATATAGATATATAGATATATATAGATATATACATATATGTGCTCAGAACATGTAGTGGAGTTGTATCTCAGAATCATATCTCTCAACCTCTTAGTGCAACAAATCTGTCTAAAGGCTGTCAAAATTGGGGGACAATGGGCCCAAACTAGGGACCTTTTTTAAATATTGCTCTTATAAATGTAGAAAGTTGCCAGAATAACACATTTTGTTTCAGCATACATATTCTGATGTCTGTAAAGTCTGAAAATGAAATGTATGTCATCATTTACTGACAAAAATCCCCATATTGTCACAGTGATTTACCAGAGAAATGAGAGTAATCTGTAAACAGACCAGAAATATGAGCAATAAACCTGGACATCCTGAAACAATCCAGCCCGTTGAGAGGTATGCTCAGAACCCCTTATTGCAAAGAATCTGGACCAAGGCTGACAAAGTGGTTGGTGGAAGCCATGAAAATAGGGACATATCTGAAATACTGGCATATTTAAGCTGACACAGTTGCTACAGTAACACCCTCCTGCCTGCTCTAACATATAGTCACTGAAATAGCACAAGTAATTGAAGTAGCAAATCCGCTATGGGGAATTACATATGTATTTGCAAATATATCAGGCACTACAGGGATGTAACAGCACTGAAAAACAGACACCAATGTGAAAGTGCATACCCACAACCAATTTCACCACAGTCACAGTCACATACTGGTAAGTCAAGTGAACAGTAGAGTATACGGACTGTGTGAACAAATACATCATTGCTGGCCACTCACACACTACCCCTACATATACTGGCCCACTTCACAGTGTAGTCTGAAATCTGAACATGGTACAGGACATGTCTCAGTCAGCCCCTACAAACACATACAGCCAATAGGCCACCAGAAACTGAAGCAGCATGCACAGTCAGATAAAAAGAGAGCCATAACACTTACATCTACCCCCCTCCATACACAGTCCAAATAACATGTACACATGACATGTCTACACAATCCTGATAGTCTGTTAACAATGGTCAGACATACACAGACCTCTCAAATGTACAGTTCACCTCAGAATGTACAGGCTCAGTACTCATATGTATGGCCTCTTCCCTGTAACATGTCTGTGGGTCAACATCACTGGGATGGTAGCAGGAATGAGGGCAAGAAATAATGGTACTAAATACTTCTGAGCCTCATAGTGCATGACATCTGAACAAAGCCTGACATCATTTGGGGAGAGAGGCACACACAGGTGTAGAGTGGACATATTGCTGTCATAAATTGAGACAATTGCTGATGTAACAGGGTTTGTTGTAACATATTCTTTATGAGGAATATAACCCAGCCACTGGGGATGCACAAGCCAGTGCATTTCTTTGTGCCGGTCCCAAGCCCGGATAAATGGGGAGGGTTGCATCAGGAAGGGCATCCGGCGTAAAACCTCTGCCAAATGACTTATGTGGAGAACATTTCATATTTCCATACCAGATCGGCCGAGGCCCGGGTTAACAATGACCACCACCAGTACTGTTAACCAACAGGGTGCTGGCAGAAATTGGGCTACCATTGGCCGAAGGAGAAGAGGAGGGGGAATGCCTGAAGGCAGGAAGAGAGGAAGAAGGTTAGGAGTGTAATAGTGAGGGTAGAAACTTTGAATGTTGGCAGTATGACTGGTATAGGGAGAGAGCTAGCTGATATGATGGAGAGAAGAAGGTTGATATATTGTGCGTGCAAGAGACCAGATGGAAGGGAAGTAAGGCCAGGTGTATAGGAGGTGGGTTCAAATTGTTCTATCATGGTGTGGATGGCAGGAGAAATGGGGTAGGGGTTATCCTAAAGGAACAGTATGCCAAGAGTGTTTTGGAGGTGAAGAGAGTGTCTGATAGAGTGATGTTTATGAAGCTTGAAATTGATGGTGTAATAATGAATGTTGTTAGTGCATATGCGCCACAAGTTGGGTGTGAGATGGATGAGAAAGAAAAATTTTGGAGTGAGTTGGATGAAGTGGTGGTGAGTGTACCCAAGGGTGAGAGACTAGTGATTGGAGTGGACTTCAATGGCATGTTGGTGAAGTGAACAGAGGGGATGAGGAAGTGATGGGTAGGTATGGTGTTAAGGAGAGGAATGCAGAAGGTCAGATGATTGTGGATTTTGCGAAAAGGATGGACATGGCTGTGGTGAATACGTATTTTAAGAAGAGGGAGGAGCATAGGGTGATGTACAAGAGTGGAGGACAATACACACAGGTGGATTATATCCTATGTAGGAGGGCCAGTCTGAAGGAGATTGGAGACTGTAAGGTGGTGATAGGGAAAGTGTAGTTAAGCACCATTGAATGGTGGTCTGTAGGATGACGTTGGTGATCAAGAAGAGGAGGAGGAGTGTGAAAGCAGTGCCAAGGATTAAATGGTGGAAGTTAAAAAAGGGTGATTGTGAGGTGGAGTTCAGGGAAGAGTTAAGACAGGCACTACGAGGCAGTGAAGAGTTACCGAACAGCTGGGTAACTCCAGCAGAGCTAGTAAGAGAGACTGCTAGAAAGGTGCTTGGTGAGACATCTGGACAGAGGAAGAAGGACAAGGAGACCTGGTGGTGGAATGAGGAAGTACAGGAGAGTATACAGACGAAGAGACTGGTGAAGAAGAAGTGTGATTGTCAAAGAGATGAAGAAAGTAGACATGAGTATAAGGAGATAAGGCGCATGGCAATGACAGAGGTGGCAAAGGCTAAGGATAAGGCATATGGAGAGTTGTATGAGAGATTGGACACTAAAGAGGGGGAAAAGGATCTGTACCGATTGGCTAGTCAGAGGGACAGAGCTGGGAAAGATGTGCAGCAGGTAAGGGTGATAAAGGATAGTGAGGGAAACGTAATCACAAGTGAGGAGAGTGTGTTGAGGAGATGGAAAGAGTACTTTGAAAGCTGATGAATGAAGAGAATGAGAGAGAGAGAAGGTTGGATGATGTGGGGATAGTGAAACAGGAAGTGAAACAGATTAGCAAGGAGGAAGTAAGGACAGCTATGAAGAGGATGAAGAATGGAAAGGCTGTTTGCCCAGATGACATACCAGTGGAAGCATGGAGGTGCTTAGGAGAAATGGCAGTGGAATTTTTAACCAGATTGTTTAATGAAATTTTGGAAAGTCAGAGGATGTCTGAGGAGTGGAGAAAAAGTGTTTTAGTAACTATCTTTAAGAATAAGGGTGATGTGCAGAGCTGCAGTAACTACAGAGGGATAAAATTAATCAGTCACAGCTTGAAGTTATGGGAAAGAGTAGTTGAAGCTAGGTTAAGAAGGGAGGTGATGATTAGTGATCAGCAGTATGGTTTCATGGCAGGAAAGAGCACTACAGATGCAATGTTTTCTCTGACAGTGTTGTTGGAGAAATACAGAGGAGGTCAGAAGGATTTGCATTGTGTCTTTGTGGACTTAGAGAAAGCATATGACAGGGTGCCTAGAGAGGAGTTGTGATATTGTATGAGGAAGTCGGGAGTGGCAGAAAAGGATGTAAGAGTGGTACAGGATATGTACGAGGGTAGTGTGACATTGGTGAGGACTGCGGTAGCAGTGACAGATACTTTTAAGGTGGAGGTGGGATTACATCAAGGATCAGCTCTGAGCCTTTTCTTATTTGCAGTGGTGATGGACAGGTTGACAGATGAGATCAGACAGGAGGCCCTGTGGACTATGATGTTTGCAGATGACATTGTGATATGTAGTGAGACTAGGGATCAGGTTGAGGAGACCCTGGAGAGGTGGAGATATGCTTTAGAGAGGAGAGGAATGAAGGTCAGCAGGGCTAAAACAGAATATATGTGTGTAAATGAGAGGGAGGGTAGAGGAATGGTGAGGATGCAGGGAGTAGAGTTGGTAAAGGTGGATGAGTTTAAGTACTTGGAATCAACAGTTCAGAGTAATGGTG
Organism: Protopterus annectens; assembly: GCF_019279795.1. NCBI lineage: Eukaryota > Metazoa > Chordata > Ceratodontiformes > Protopteridae > Protopterus > Protopterus annectens. Next base: position 763,980,905 of record NC_056731.1, on the reverse strand, counting down.
AGTGTGGAAGAGAGGTGAAGAACAGAGTACAGGCAGGGTGGAATGGGTGGAGAAGAGTATCAGGAGTGATTTGTGACAGACGGGTACCAGTAAGAGTGAAAGGGAAGGTCTACAAGAGGGTAGTGAGACCAGCTATGTTATATGGGTTGGAGACGGTGGCATTGACAAAAAGGCAGGAGTCAGAGCTGGATGTGGCAGAGTTAAAGATGTTAAGATTTGCACTGGATGTGACTAGGATGGACAGGATTAGGAATCAGTATATTAGAGGGTTAGCTCAGGTTGGACAGTTTGGAGACAAAGCAAGAGAGGTGAGATTGCATTGGTTTGGACATGTGCTGAGGAGGGATGCTGGGTTTATTGGGAAAAGGATGCTAAGGATGGAGCTGCCAGGTAAGAGGAAAAGAGGAAGGACTAAGATAAGGTTTATGGATGTGGTGAGAGAGGACATGCAGGCGGTTGGTGTGAAAGAGCATGATGCAGAGGACAGGAAGAAATGGAAACAGATGATCCGCTGTGGCGACACCTAATGGGAACAGCCGAAACAAGATGCTAATGATCCTTTATGAGGAATATGAAGTCATTAATACCAATGGATGTTAGTATTTACTGACTGCATTCCCGAGAGTCCCCTACTAATTTTCCAAGGACAACAACTGTCTGGGAAGCAGACAAAGCATAACAGGCAAACATGTGGCCAGCCTGTGGACAGCATGCCAGTGGAGAGGTATGTCAGAGACATATCACTGTCAGACGTGAAGTCACTCACTAAATGCATGTCCACACAAACCCTGTCATCTATCAACCCACCATGTGTATAACAGCACTGATGACCTAGAATCTGTTCACATTTCTGGAGATATGTCCCCCAAGTTGTTGGACTGTCTCCAAATGACCTGTCCTGTGAAGTATTCCCACCTACTGCCTGTGAATTTGTAGCCCACCACCTCTGTAATATCCCTCACACAGGTCTGTAATGCCCTCTCAAAGGCAACACATGAAGGTCTCCATAGTCCTGATACCGTTTCTGGCTGCATCCTACATGAACACAGGCATGGCTTTTCAGGCCAATTCTGCAGTGTAGTTTACCACAGCCTGAGCACCGGTGTCATCCCATCTGCACAGAGGACTGACAGAGAAAGTAGACAGCAAACAGGTTATGCATTAGGATGAATGTTCTGAAGGATAGAAGTCTGAAATTGAAATGTATGACATTACTACATGACAGCAGTCCTCAATGACATGGCCGAAAAACACAGTACTCTGCAATTAATATAATAATATAATATTAATATCCAATAGGAGATACATCAAAACATACAGCTCAAACCCCAAGAACAAGATAGTGTAGTACTCAGAGTCCCAGGTTTGTATGTAGGGGTGCATGGTTCGAGTACTAAATTTTACATGGAAAAGCAGTGTTAAAAGTACTAATTCAATAACACATGTGTTAAATTATTTTTGTCAACTAGTGTACTGTAGCTGGTGTAACATGCAAGTGTGAGTGCATATAACATGTGATACTACCCATGTATACACAAGTGTCCCATGCAGTATAGTCACACCCCTTGCTATTGTAATAACAGCATATAGAAGCATGTTATGCAAAGGAAATCAAATACACTTACTGAATGATGTCCTTACTCTGCTATTTTATAAGACTGGAATGTGAGCAATGGTTACCAGGGCTGAGCTATGCTTAGCAGGTTTAAGCATTGGTCAAACATGAATGCAGTTAGCTCAGCTAAATGGATTTGCACACTGGTAAGCATTGTTATGCGAAGCCTACATGGATTAAGCACCTATTGGTTTAACTGTAAGTTAGCACAGCTTACTGTCATGAAAACCCATGCAAACCCACTTACAACGGCTTAAAAGTGCCTTAATCACTCTTTTTCCATCAGCCTCTGTTCTGCCAGCAACAAAATAAACAACCCTTGCAGGTCTTGAACCCAGGACCTTGTACACCATATCAACAGCAATTTACCACTAAGCCATCTGAGCTACAGAAATGCCTGATGCTTTTTCAAACATATTATGCATTACAGCCACTTTACAATAGGGAAGAGACACTGTGCAATCCGGAGTGATTGGTATCTACAAATATATGCATGAACAGAAACATAGACATATATAGAGAGATAGATATGTATGGAGATACACATATATGTATAACAATATGTAGATATATTACCAATAAATACTGAGGTGTGTGTGTGTGTGTATGTATATATATAAATATATATATATATATATATATATATATATATATATATATACACACACACACACACACACACACACACACACACACACACACACACGCACACACACAGATATGTGTGTGTGTGTGTGTGTGTGTGTGTGTGTGTGTGTGTGTGTGTGTGTATATATATATATATATATATATATATATATATATATATATATATATATGTGTGTGTGTGTGTGTGTGTGTGTGTGTGTGTGTCTCAAAATGCCCATATAAACATATGCTGCTGATACACCACCCATAACTGGGGCAGCATGCACAAGTTGGATACAAAAGGACACATACCACTGACATCTGCCCCCCCCCCCCGCAGTCCAAATAATAAGTAAACAGTACGCTGCTACAAAAAACATGATAGGCCATACACAATGGCCAGACATACAATGACCTCTTAGAAAATAAACTAACATGACTGAAGATAGTAAAGAGAAAAACAACCAGCTAGTAAGCCATACAAGTTTATTATACTCTGATGTCTTTGTCAAAGCCTTCAAGAAGTAAAATATTACAAGAAATACTTGCCTTAAATACAAGAAGCAATTAACACTTGTAATTACATACATAAATACACAGCCTCCAATTACACTCCTCATTGAACCCCCTCGGGGATAAAGTATCACATTTAAAAATATAAATTGATTCTGTACATAACAATTGCTCTTTTATGACTGTTTGATCAAACTGAGAAACAGACTTTTTGAAAAAAAACAGTATCTTGTAACCCACTACTGTCCCCATGGTGAGATTTATAAAAATGTACAGCTATAGAACTGTCTTCTTTCTTATCAGTAATATCTCTCATATGTTCTAACTGCCTAGTTTTAAAACACTTCTTACTCTCCCCCACATAAAATATGTTACAAGGGCATCTAAGAGCATTCTCTATACATCGACCTCTTGAATGTACAGGGTTCCACATGTTGTCCAGCCTTTGCCCTCAGCAGGAATGACAGTGCTAAATAATGATAGACCATACCTTTCAACCTCTTACTGCATGACATCTGGACAAAGCCTGACATAATTAGGGGACATAAGCCCATAAACATGGCCATACTTAAAATATTGCTATTATACACTGAGAACATTACTGGTGTTACAGGGTTTGTTGTAACATATCTTTTCTGAGGGATATGAAGTCAGAAACACAAATGAATATTAGCATTTACTGATTGCAATCACCAGAGTATGCTACTGATTTGCCAAGGACAACACCTGTCTGGGGAACAGACCAAACATAACAGGCAAACCTCTGGCCATTATGTGGATAGCCCTACAGTTGAGAGCAGACACAGAACTTTGTCAGACTGAACCCCATGCAGAAGTAGCATGTTGAGACAAACCTTATAAAACTAGCAGCATTCATATCATATAACAGCAATGCTCACATTCTGCCCCTAAGTCTTGAACAATCTCTACCATTTAGTTGGCTTGTCTCCACAAGTTTTGTTGTATGAGGTATTAGCTCACACACCACCAGGATGCCTTCCTCACAGGGAAGGTAAAGGGCCAGTGCCCACATGAAGTACTCAGTTATAGGAGTGTGTTGCCATGCCATTGGCTATAGGAACAACAACATAGCTGTACTGCATGCAATTAGCAAGTGGGGCACAACAATTGGTGCGCAGGCCATCAGCTGCTCATGAGCATTACCTATAAAAAGCAAGCTGCTGCATATGCAAAACAGATGTACACCCTACATCTGTGGGGGCGAGAGAGTGAGAAACTGAAGAAAAAAAATAAAACAGGATATAACCACCTACACTTGGAAATAAAAAAAGGAATGTCAAACAAGTAAGCATGTAATGGACTGCAGTAGGGGGTATGTAAGAATGGGAATTAGGAAGTTTAACATATATGTCTCAACAAGGCTTGCTGTACTAATATATTGCTGATCAGACCCTATGGCCATAGCATCTGGGTCTGTCTGCAGTGACATAGATCATAGGTCAGGACCCCGAGTCACCCCAGGAAAGGATGGCTCACATATGACTACTCTGGAGTGTGTGTAGAATAATACTGACTTTGACAATGCTAGGCCAGCTACTGGGATGTCATACATATATATATCTTACTTGGGAATACAACTGTGATATACTTGTTTGTCTCAGAAATGTAAGAGAACTATACATGGCATTTGTATAGTAAAGTACTGCTGCAGATGTGTGTGTTGAACTGCATGTGATATACTCAGCTCATACTATTTAACTGTCCAGTGTTATGCACACTGACAATATGTGTGCCTCATATTTGTAGTCATTTACACATAGAGTTGTGTTATGTCTGGCAAATCCTTGGCAAATCTGTGAAGACTGATATTGCAACATCCCCTTCTTTGTCCTATGGCTGTTGCCGTTTGTGATTGCTACAGTGAATCATACGTTGCCATTTCTGCCTGTCCTCTGAATCTTGCTGTCACACCAACCACCTGAATGTTCTCTCTCACCACATCCAGAAACCTTATCTGAGGCCTTTCTCTCTTCCTCTTAACTGGCAGCTACATCCTTACCATCCTTTTCCCAATATACTCAGCATCTCCCCTCAGCACATGTCCAAACCGATGTAATCCTGCCTCTCCAACTTTGTCTAAAAACCGTCCTACATGGGCTGACCCTCTCACATTCACATTGCTAAACCTGTGCACCCTTGTCACACCCATTGCAAATTGTAACATCTGTAACTCTGCCATGTCCAGCTCTGACTCCTGCCTTTTTGTCATTGCCACTGTCTCCAACCCATATAACATAGCTGGTCTCACTACCCTCTTGTATACCTTACATTTCACTTTTACTGGTACTCGTCTGTCACAAATCACTCCTGACACTTTTATCCACCCTCTCCATCCTGCCTGTACTCTCTTCACCTGTCCTCCATAGCCATCATTTTTCTGAAATGTTGATCCCAATCTTTTAAACACATCCACCTTTGCCAACTCTACTCCATGCATCCTCAACATTTCGCTGTCCTCTATCTCATTCACACACAGATATTCTGTCTTAGTCCTGCTGACCTTCATTACTCTCTAGGGCATATCTCCACCTCAGGGTCTCCTAAATATGTTCCTACTCTCAATACAGATCACACTGTCATCTGCAAACATCATAGTCAAAGGGACTCCTGTATGATCTTGTCTGTCAACCTGTCCATCAGCACTGGAAATCAGAAAGGGCTCACAGCTGATCCCTGATATCATCCCACCTCCACCTTAAACACATTTGTCACTCCCAATGCAGACCTCATCACTGTCACGCCACTCTTGCACATATCCTGTACCACTCTTACATATATCTCTGCCACTCATCAATTCCTCATACAATACCACAACTCCTCTCTTGGCCTCCAGTCATATGCTTTCTCTAAGTCCAGAAAGACACAAAGCAACTCCTGACCTCTATACTTCTCCATTAACACTCTCAGGGCAAACATCCCATCTGTAGTGCCCTTTCCTGGCATGAAACCATACTGCTAACTACTACTCATCACCTCCCTGCTTAACCTAATGTCCACTACTCTTACCCATAACTTCATGCTGTGACTGGTCAATGTTATCCCTCTGCAGTTACCACTGCTCTGCACATCAACCTTATTCCTAAAACCGTACCCAAGCACTTTCTCTCCACTCCTCATGCAACCTCACTCTTCCCAAGATATCAGTACATAGTCTGGCTAAAATACCACTGCCATTTCCCCTAAACACCTCCATGCTTCCACAGGTATGTAATGTGGACCAACAGGCTTGCCAGTATTCATCATCTTCATAGCATCATCTTCATAGCTATCCTTACATCCTCCTTGTTAAGCCATTGCACTTCCTGATTCACCATACCCACATCATCCAGTCTTCTCTGTCTCATTGTCTTCCTTCATCAGCCTCTCAAAGTACTTTATCCATGTGCCCAACACACTCTCCTTGTTTGTGAGTACATTTACCTTATTATCCTTTACCACCCTTATCTGTTGCACATCTTTCCTAGCTCAGTCCAACTGTCTACCCAATCAGTACAACTCATTTCATCCATCCTTAGTGTCCAAAATGTCATTCAACTCTTCATATGCCTCATCCTTAGCCTTTGCCACCTCTCTCTTTGCCATGCACCTCATCTCTCTGACAATCCCACTCCTTCCCCAATCTCTTTCTCTATATACTGTCTTGCACTTCCTCAGTCCACCACCAGGTGTCCTTGTACTCCTTCCTCCATCCACATGTCACACCAAGCACCTTTTTAGCTGTCTCCCTTAGTAGCTCTGCTGGACTTAACCAGATATTTGGTAAATTGTCACTGCCACTCAGTGCCTGTCTTAACCCTTCCCTGAACTCCACCTCACAATTACCCTTTTCCAGTTCACACCATCTGATCCTTGGTGCTGACTTCACACTCCTCCTCTTCTTGACCACCAACATCATCTTATATACCAACATTCTATGCTGCCTAAATACATTTCCCCTGTCACCACTTTACAGTCTCCAATCTCCTTCAAATTGGCCCTCCTACATTGGATATATTCCACCTGTGTGCATCTTACTCCACTTTTGTATGTCAACTTTGCTCCTCCCTCATGTTATAGTACATATTCACCACAGCCATGTCCATCCTTTTTGCAAAATCCACTACCATCTCACGGTCTGCATTCCTTTTAACACCATACATACCCATCACTTCCCCATCCCTTCTGTTCCCTTCACCAACATGCCCATTGACATCTGCTGCAATGACCACTATGTCACCCTTGGGTACAGTCATCACCATGTCATCCAACTGACTTCACATTTCTCTTTCTCATCAATCGCACAACTAACTTGTGTAACATATGCACTAACAACAGTCATCATTACACCATCAGTTTCCAGCTTCATAAATATCACTCTATCAGACACTCATGTCAACCTCCAAAATCACTCCTGGCATACTGTTCCTTCAGGAGAACCCCTACCCCTTCCACCTCCCATCCACACTATGATAGCACAATTGTGACCTGCCTCCCATACACCTAGACATACTCCCCTTCCATCTAATCTCTTGTACACACAATATATCAACCTTCCCCTGGCCATCATATCAGCTAGCTCTGTCCCTATACCAGTCATACTGCCAACATTAAAAGTTCTTACCGTCACTACCACACTCCTAGCCTTTCTCCTCTCTTCCTGCCATATGAGTGTTGGACATCCACCAGAGCATACCTGTCAGTGCAAAGGCTACTGTGCTATCAAATGACTCAAGTATGTTGCAGCAATATTGAGACAGTGTCACTAATTTTGTCCCATTGTCCCCCATGTATCTGTGGTGTCCTACAGATGTCCTGCTGTAACGGGTTGAGAGGGATGACTGGGCAGCAAGACTGCGAATACAGTGTACCATATTGACATAGATCAGAAATGTATATGAGGTATTATCTGTGCACGTCAGTATGAGTAGGTGTATGTGTCCACCTCATAACAACAGACATGGGATGCAAAATGTCAGTTAAAGAAGCTGTACATGTTGTACACATGTAATCTTAGTTACTGTGCATCCAAAAGAGTGACATTTCTACAGCTACTGGTTGTTGCATTGTCCTGACACAACCATGGGTACTACAATAAACATGATTATCATTTTGAAATTGGAGAGGTGTTCAACTGTGTTATTACTTTGTGTCCATGCCTACTGCAAACAGCTATATGAACACCTATATAGCTCTATGGACTCAGCAATACCTTACTTGTCATCGCTGCCTCCACCAAAGTAGAGTAATCCCCTTTGATGGACAGCAGCAATACACAAACCACAGACTTGGTCCCTATATTGGGTGTACAGGACAAAGTAGGAGCAGGCACCAACCTGGCATCAAGTTAGCCATTATCTGAGCAAGCATATAAGGTCACAGGTGGATTACTGTAAGGCTAACTATGAGTACAAATTGGAGACATCCACCAAGGCCAATCACAAGGCCATCTTCTCATATGTCTAAAATCTGAGGCAACAAACCAACCCAACCTATAATGGTGGTCAGTCAGACCACATACACATACAACATAGCTAGAGGCAACCTGCCGCAGATAGGGTTAGGCCAAACATCACCCCCTGGCTCAGCATCACTATAGGTGGATATGCACAGCACCCACACCCCTCCCTTCATCACCACTAAGCAGGTACATATTGTCTACTGAAAGGCAACAAATGTAAGTATCCATGGGTCAAGGTATCATCCCTGTCTGCTTCCTACATGAACTCAGGCATGTGCTCCCAGCCCTACTACACACTGTAGTCACACCAAGCCTCAGCACCATCCACACCCCATCTGCATGGAAGATGGCCAATGTTATCCATCTACACAGACCTGAATGAGGAATAAAGGATTATGCAATTAACTGGCGCTCACTGGGGGGATATGACTCATCAGGACCAGTAGTGCAATGCAAGCTGATAATGTGCTGATAGATTACAGGGGTATGGTGTGGTTGTGAGTGGTGGCTACTCATATTCAAGGTACATGTGCAGGTTCTGGACATACTGTTGCCAAATGTATGGGGTCTTGTGAAGTGTTTCCCTGTTTATGTCTTCCAGGTGCAATTTCACATCACAGGCAAGCAACCTTTTCACCAGCAGAATGCAACCTGATAATCAAAGCCATAATATAGAACCACACATTACTGTTTGGCCGAAGCCAGCAACATCTGTGGGAGAGGACCGCCCTGTGGGATGACCCTGTCCACAGGGTAAACAATGTTAGCCTGCACGCACGTACATATGAGCAGGTCCAGCATTGTGCCACCAACCTCATATGCCATGCCTGGCAAAGGGTTGATGCCGTGTCCAGGGACCGCACAGCCACAGGTGGGGGACCAGCCATGCAGCCCCCACTGACATCAAATGAGGAGCTCCTCTCCAACCTTGGGGCACCCACCCCAGTACAACACCAGGGTACAGAGCCCCACATGCTGGAGTTGGCTGGCACTGACACAATGGACAAGAAGAGTGCAGGTAAGGCCCCAGTGGGGATTAGTAGACTACTGTATCAGGCATACTTGTATCTGTAGAGTATCTATGTGCATGTGTCAGGTCAGATTGCAGTTATGGATGGGGTTTTCTAATGCACAAAAGTGCACATATATGGTGAAGGACAAAACATTGTGTAATACTGGGGGTTGTACTACAAATGTGCAGACATACTGCATCCATCCTGTACCAAGGCCACATGTGAGTCTGCTGACAATACCTCTGTCCCACAACTACCTAGGTCCCTCTGGTCTGCATATGGGACAGCAGCCTGAAGCTGGTGAGTATGAAATTGTTCTGTTGTGGTTTGGCAATACCACAGGCATGTGAAGGGCATGCAATTTACTATGCACACAAATATCACTAATAGCCGTATTGCTTTATGTGCATGTTCACTTGTGGTGGGGTTAACTGCATTGCATCCCAGTGGTCACCAGAGGGGCCTATCTGAAGAGAATTTAACATTCCTGTAGCTTACCTCACAACCTGTTAGTGCAAGATGTCTGGACAGAGACCAGCAAAATGGAGTGGACAAACGGCCTACGGTAGGGACATGTGTGAAACATTATTGCTATACAGTAGATATAAAATGTGTACACACCCCTGTTAAGATGCCAGGTGCTTGTGATATATACAAATTGAGACCACAATATATCAGTCCACACCTTTTCCATCCTTTCATGTGACCCATAATATGAACAATTCACTTGTAAAACCAAGCATCTGGACTCATGTATTGCACCTACAAGCCTGGATGAGTGAGAGGGTAGCAGATGTTGTATCAGCATGATGTTTCAGTCAGGCATGATACCTGATGCTGCCATATGTATCAGTACATTCACTGTTGCCTATTTGGCAACAATATCACATACATGGGCATTGTTAAGGCACACAGACCACTTATAGTTTGCAAACATCTGGATATTCCAGAAACATCTGTACAGAGGACTGGTATGGTCTGTACAATGGTTTAACATGCTCCATGTGAGGCAGATGCAGTTACCACACTATATCAAGTAATGGCATCAGGAGGTGGTCACCAGCCTTGTATGGTACACAACTCAAAATGGTATAAGCCACACAAGACACGATCCTCACACACACACACCAGTATTGAGATTAGAACTCCTATCTGTCTATTTATGTCTACTATAGTGTTACACAGTTATCAGATGAACCATGGAGCTTATACAATTTCACCTAGTCCAAAGGTATTTCTAAGGTGAATGACATCAAATGGCATCAGGAGGTGGTCACCAGCCTTGTATGGTACACAACTCAAAATGGTATAAGCCACACAAGACACAATCCTCACACACACACACACCAGTATTGAGATTAGAACTCCTATCTATCTATTTATGTCTACTATAGTGTTACACAGTTATCAGATGAACCATGGAGCTTATACAATTTCACCTAGTCCAAAGGTATTTCTAAGGTGAATGACATCAACAGGACTACTACATTATGGTGAGGGGAAGTGTAAAGGGTGGTACACAAGTCAAAATGGTATAACCTACACAGTATATGATACACACACACACACACACACACACACACACACACACACACACACACACACACACACACACACACACACACCCACTTGCCAGTATTGAGATTAGAACCCCTGTCTATCTAGTTTTTTGTACTATAGTGTTACACAGTTACTACACATGCTACATAGCTTACTGAACTAATAACTGGACAAAGGTGCTGATAACTGCACAGCTGAGGTGAAGTATTATAGTTGGCAGAAAGTCTGCCTTCATTTTTCCCTTACATCTTGCTAGTTCTTTCTGTCTTGTACTTTAAATAGCACAATACCTTTGCACTTCAACAGGTTATTGTATCAATAAGTGGAGCACACCTGGGAGCCATCAACAGTACTCATTCCTCACAGAATTAGCCCCAGTACTTAGTAGTTATGACCACCCCTCCTGGCATGATTGAAGTGCAGTTTTCTGTGCTTTCACCCATTAACCTGGTGCATTTGTCCATTCTGAGGCACTGTTGCAACTTCCTCATGTACACATACAACCCTCTCCTCTAAATTCCAAACAGTCAGACTTGTGAGAGTTACCCCTATATCACCAACTGTGAAAATATGCACTCTCCAGTGAAGCTGGTCCTAGCTGGTCAAGAGGATAAGGTCAACACCTGCACCACACCATGTGGGACACATAGCTCGCCACAACACCCACTATGACAGCCCTGACAGACACTAAAAAACCACACATCCACCTTCACAGAGGAACTCAATGGACATTTGCCCAAACAGCACAGGCCAGTAAGACAGACACCCACTCAGACAATATGACACAGCACATGGCAAAGGACGCATATGTCACCTACACAGTGTGCCCCTCAACTTAAGCCCCTAAGGATAACCACCACCTTGCACAATACAGTAATCATGGGTGACTCAATACTGAGGCACACAGATGTCCCACTCACTAGGTTGATTATGAAGGAGGTAACAGCCAGCTGTTTATCACATGCCAGCATCCAACACATGACACACCCAGTGAGGGCCCTCCACAACAACTACAAGTATAAGTCTGTCATCATCCATGTGAATGTGAATGACTTGGGACACACCTCCCTGGACTATGAGAAGAGACATGGCTGAACTCTCGGATTATGTGGTCCAGGCAGGTGTGACAGTAGCCCTGAGCAGTATGCTGCCATCACCCAGAATGATGCTGCAGTACTATCAACAAATGACTGACTGCAACATTGGCTTACATGTTGTGTGTCATTCTCAGGGGATCCAGTATCTCTCTGCTTAGGATAACATGATTGACAGACCTCAATGCCTTGCCAAAGATGGCCTGCATCTGTCACTCCTGGGTTTCCAGGTACTGGCTAAGTGTCTTGCCATCCCTATAGTGCCTTATTAGGCAGTGTTCAAAATCAAATTACCACCATAACAGCTAGACATGTATGCAATCTGAGGGTCATGCTGCTCAGCAGTAGACATCTAACTGTCAAGATGCAGTCACTTAAAGCACTCCTCAAAGTGGAGGACTTTGACATTTGTGCTGTAATGAGACCTGGTTCACAGCAGCAGACAGCAGCCCTGCACTAACAGGCTATGATGAATTCCACAGCTGTTAGCCCAAAAACATGGACCACTCCTCCACAGGTGGTGGTGTCTCCATATTCATAATGGATATGCACACCTCCAGACTAGTATCCCAGCATAATGCATCTGAGATACTTCAGGTACAACTGACTTTGGGTAATAGTGCAATCCAAGTCATAGACTGCTATGGGTCCCCATCTATGTCCCTAGACTGTCAATCCACAGTCCTCAACACCCTGGCATCTATGAAGGTCCACCCCAACTCTGACATAGTTGGAGACTTCAGCTACCTGTTCATCAACTGGGAAAAGTAGTCAAGCACCAATACACTGGCCTTACGCTTCCTGGAATTCATCCGTTCCAATGCCCTCGACTGGCTCATACTGACTTCCAGTAGAGGATGCAACAACCTTGACCTGTGTTGATTACTTACATATGGGACTGGCTCGACCACAGTTGTCAATCCCTACCTGGTCATATCCAAACATAATGTAATCAACCAGTATTGAGCAGACATTACCTGGTGTCACACATAGCTGCCAGTTGTCTGTTGCTATCCCAGTAGTCCACCCCATTCCCTTGCATGCATGCAACAATACCATACAACTGCTACCAGAACATACTGATACATTAATTTACTGTCAAGGTGACTGACTTACCTTGTGCCTGTGGCAGTTGTGTGTACAGTGCTTGAGGGCTGCCTATGTTGGATGCACACAGTACACTGCCTATACATGGTAAGTTATAGGTAGTGTGATGTGTGTGTCATCCCTTTTTACTGTGTGTGTGAGTAGAGAGAGGTGTCAGTCCTTGGATGCCTACAGTGTTAGTGTGTGTGCCATGCTTTGCCTCTTTGCCAAGGCCAGGCCATACTGGTTATGCATCCATCTGCCTACAGGGGCTGTCTCAGGAGGTTCATCATCCGAGTTCCTCTGTGCCTGTGGGGAACTTGGCAATGGTGGGGGGCTGTATGGCCCTTGCCCATCCCGTTCCTGCTGCAGCTGTTTCTGCAGGATCATATTGTGTAGCATAGCACATACTATAAACATGTGTGCACATGTAGCTGGAGAGTACTACAAGGCTCCACCAGATATGTCTTGGCAATGGAACCGTAACTTGAGCATCCCAAACACATGCTCTATGATGATCTTGGTTTGTGCATGTGCCTCATTATAGCATTCTTGCATGGGTGTGTGTGCATTTCTGATGGGTGTCATCATCCACGGATCCAGTGCATAGCCAGCATCCCCCACCAGATGGCCACATGGAATGTCCCCCCTGTCAAATCCCTGATACATCTGTGAGGAATGCCAGATGTGGGAGTTGTGATAACTTCCAAGACTGCCAGCACACACGTTCATGATAATGCCCTGGGCATTGCACATGACCTGGCAGTTGAAGGAGGGGAAGCCCTTGCAGTTTATGTAGACCCTACCATACTCCACAGGTGGTGCTTTGATGTGGATTTGTGTGCAGTCTATCACACCCAGCACCTCCGGTTATTCAGCTACATAGTGGAAGAGACACATATTGCTGGTCAACTCCTCACGGGTGTGGGGGAAGTATATGAGCTCAGTGGCATGTGGTAGCATGGCATCCAGGAACTGGTGGAGTACTCTGGATGCAGATGCCTGTGACACCCCCACGATGTCTCCAGTAGGTCATTTTAAAGTACCTGTATCTAGTATTCTTAAGGCTACACATAACCTTAGTATCCACTGGGATGGGTTCTCCTCTGTTCGTTTTGGCTCTGAGGCGAGGCCGGCATAGCTCAACAAGTTGCTGAAGTATGTCCCTGTCCACCCTGTAGCACTATACTATCTCCAGATCATGTAGCCCCTGGTAGGTTATCCTGGGTATGAACACTCTTCTCCTCCTCCTGAGTCTGGGGCGGTTGTCAGCATTATCCTCCTCACCACCATCAGCCTTCAGCACATATTGATGTATCAAAGCGATGGCAGCCCCTAGCATTTTTTCAGTTAAAATTCCCAGGTTTACTCCAAAGGTGCAGAGTTTGTGGGAAAAAACAGACTGAGGGGTGTTTGCATACTTTATAGTGGTGTGCTGCAACTGCTGCCTGTGCGATTGGCTGTCTATGATACATTCCACCTGCCAGCTATATTACTCATGTCTTTGAATTGGCCACTGTGAGTGTTAGAGGCATTAGTGGTAATTTGTGCATGATTGCCCTTATTCTGCTGTTGCCCTTTTTTAAATTATTTTACTTACATCTCCTCCCATTTTCAGCTATGCGGCCACCTGCTAGCTGCATTATTGGGTGCTTTCAATGGCCCAGAGTGAGTTGCAGAGTCCCATATTAGGGATTTCTACTTCATTTCTCCTTTATTGTGCTGTTGCCCTTTATTTCTTTTTTTACATCTCCTCCCATTTTCAGCTATCCAGCCACCTGCCAGCTGTAGTATTGATTGACTCCAATGGCCCGTAGTGAGTTACAGAGTCACATATTACTGCTTTGTAGTGTATTTCCCCTGTTTTGCTATTTCCTTTTTTTCCCTATATCCTTCCTGTTTAAGCCCCAGGGTGCGCCATGCAAAACCTGTTGAGCTAGTGCAAGCAATGCTTTGAAGAAAAGGCTCTGCCCTGGATACGAACACGCTTACTGTTTCTGCACTTAGCTAAGCACAGCTAAGCTATCTGGGACACACCCCCTCGCTTAGCTGTGCTTACCTAAGCGCAAACCCAACCAACATAGCTCCAATGTGCTTACAGCAAGCATGACACACACCCTTTTGATGTCCTCTAACTCTACTCTTACACAGCCCTGTTTCAGCACCTACATGGTTTGGTGCAGTCTGACACTTAGAAGAAATTTGTAATTCAGTATAAGTCCCCTCAATAACATACATCACTGCCTTACTCCATAGTTACTGCACTCACACTGAGCCTTTCCCCTTAGCAACCACTGTTCCCTTGTATTGTTTTCATTCTGCATGCCATTGTCTATAATGGCAAAATGCAGATTTCACATTAATTTGTGTTTTTACATTTTTTTTTTACTTTCCACATTATCCCGTTTGCGCAGTGCTGCCCTATGCTTGAACGGCCAAGATCGTCCAAAAAAAACTTTTATTTTTAAAAAAATAAACTATTTTTAATGCCAGTGGCCAAATATTTGGCCATTGGCGTGCCTAATAAATGGAATACATGCTTTATTTAAGGCTGTCATGCCTCCATTTTCTTATTTGCAGAAATGTATTTAATACATTTCTGCACCCTACACTGTTCCTGCACGGATACCTGCCTACTTCCTGGATCGCTAATTCAGCTCATTTGTACGTTTTTCACCAGCAAATGAGTTGTTTAGCATACTGCATGGCTTTCTGTGCAGGAACAGTGTAGGGCCACTCGTGCACGTCAAAACATCATGTTCCTGGATCACTCGGCGGCCATACTCCGTGCAGGAGTGGCTACACTGCTCCTGCATGGAGCTTAAAGCTTCATGAATCCTGGGGTATATCTAACAAAGTGCAACCATTCTAATTTATTTCACTGATGCCACACATGCAAGGAAGTTGATCCATACTCACTGTTAGGTTTTTATCACTCATTTACACTAGATAAGCATAACTTCAGACTATGTAGATGTTATAATCTGAAGTGTACCCTTAATAACTACCACTTCTTAGCAACATTGTTCACATTAATCTTAAAGTTCAAGGATCTACCAGTGCACCGAGATGTCTAACATTAATCAACCTTTGACAACATGTTATTATTTAGTGAGTATGGGTATTGATTGTTTGTGCCACCAAAGTGCAAATCTTTGCCTTTCGCATTATTTGCATGAAGCATAAAGAGGATAAATAAGTCTGTACATTTTCCTTTTTTGGCAATTCAGACATCACTGACTGCTCATTCAGTCATCAGTGAATTTACTGTATATATATATATATATATATATATATATATATATATATATATAAACTTATCAGTTCCACGACAACACACTTAACCGATGACCGGATCACCAAGAAGAGATTACAGACACAACACATCTCCGACAATGGTGAGTAGTGGGAAATGGGATGTATTCCCATTTCCGCAATGTGGTGCGATCTCGGAGTTGGTACATTTATGTAGGGGGGCTGGGGGGCACAGGGGGGCTTGTGCCCCTGCTATAGACATGTTTATTTTTGTTTTTTAACTGTATTGCGGACATGGGAATATATTCTGTTCCGTAAAACATATACTTACCATTGTCAGGGATGTGTTGTGGTGGCGATCTCATCTCAGTGATCCAGTCATCAGTTATGTGCGTTTTCGTGGATCTGACATGGATTCATATATATATATATATATATATATATATATATATATATATATATATATATAGATAGATACAGAGAGCGAGAGATAGATATATACACACACTGAGGAAAAAACAGACTTAGAAATATTGAAATAAATGTTCCTTTTGCATATTTTATTTACTCTTACCCAAATCTCCTAATGAAAAAACAACCCTTAATCTAGTTATATGTAACCGCTTATACCAAGGTTCGCCAAGGTATTAAGACTAGGACAGTGTAGAATAGAGTCAAGTGCTTTCAAAAGATCCAAATAGATAATGCCTATTTGGTATACCATGGTTTAGAGCGTTAATCACATTTCCATAAAAATGTAACAGGTTGACAGAATGCAACCATCTATAACAGAACCCATGTTGATTAATGTCAAGGTCTGCTATACAAGAGAGTAGTATCATCTCAAAACATTTCCCTATATTGCACATCAAATGTATAGGCCTTTATTTATATCATTGTTGTCACCTTCAGGTATATATATCACATTTGCATTTCTCCAAATTACAGGTAGAAACCAAGCAGTAGGGCTTCCATGAAATAGGTATATCAGGCATAGTGAAATAGATAGTTTATCTTTAATATGAAACTATCTATTCAAATTGTCAGGACTTACGACTGCATCAAATTGAATTGTACTTAAAGCATTTATGACAGATTCTTCTATGACTAACAGACATGATGACAATTCTATGCCAACTGCATTATCTGCAGTCAGAAAAAAATATTACTGAATGTCTCCAGAATGACATTCTCCAGAATTAAATTTGTATCAGTGACATTATTATAAACAATTAGTATAATTCACCCTGAATGCCTTTATTCTTGGTTCTTACATGATAAAAAACTTTTTTGTTATTAGTAGTAAATTATGCCAGTTTAAGTTCATACGTAGGTTAAGACGTCTTTCCTTTTTTCCCTATGGTGACCATGACCTTATGGTATCACTTATTATTAGACAAATGCAGTTTCCTAAAGATAGACGCATTACAGTCTTTCTTTGTGACTAACCTTTTGTATAAAAATGTTCCATAATCTGATCTTCACATTTTTATACTGGCTACACCCTTGCCTAATGGCATGAATAATAGCCACATCAGATGGGTACGTGTTTTTCTATAATTTCACATAACTTATGGTAAAACAACTCCCAAGATTATGATACATCAACAGTTATGACATTTCCACTAGTTATTTCTTTATTAAATTACAATCCATATCATAAAGCATATCTGAACATCATGCACTCTGACATCACTAACTGACAGATTTGACTAACACTACAGTGATCAGAGCAACTAGGTTGTGAACAGATTGTAACATTCTCAACAGTAATATTTTTATTTACCCAAACAGTGACAGGTAATCCATACTGTCTAGAAGACTCCACTCTTCTAACTGCCAATAGACATTTCTTAAGGCATATCCAGTCAGTAACTTGCCAATATGGTTTGCCCAACCTGATTTAGGACTCTTCAGAAATATAGAGTGACATATTTATGCTCAACAACACTCAAAAGGAAATGGGAAAAATAATAATGTATAAGCTGTAGTTATACTGGCAAAAGCCACAAGATATTTATA
Source organism: Protopterus annectens (assembly GCF_019279795.1). Taxonomy (NCBI): domain Eukaryota; kingdom Metazoa; phylum Chordata; order Ceratodontiformes; family Protopteridae; genus Protopterus; species Protopterus annectens. Next base: position 763,962,662 of record NC_056731.1, on the reverse strand, counting down.
ACTGGGGTTAAACTAGATGGAATGTTCCAGAGACAAAATGCCCATGTGGTGGGCCTGCTGAAAAAGGTTTTGAAAAAGGCCAAAAAGAGAAGCTGGAAAGTGTCCTTTAACAACAGTGTAACACTCAGGGAAGTAGAAGGTTTATACTGACTGAGTGCATAAACTGATGAGATTGGTGTGGTCTCAGGTAACTGTAGCCTTTTATTATTAAATTCTACCAGTACAATGGAAATGGATGCTTATGTGATTGGACAGAAAGCAGAAAGAGGTTCATCTCTGGGGTTACTTTTTAATAACTATAGAAGGCTATTCGTTGGATTTATGTATGCATGAAGCAGGCTTATAATCATGTTTTTTTGATGGTTCAGGCTAGGAGGTGCAGGTATTTGGGTGAAGTGACTAGATAGGCTGGTAGTTGTTTGACAAATAAAAAGATGGATGGTACGTTTCCTGGGTGATGTGTAACACCTGTTTGGAGACTAACATTTACTAATTTATGTCTGGACTCACAAAGTGACAGTCTTGACAGAGTCAATGGGTTGCATTCCTGAGCAGAAGAAGAGATGTACTGTCAACAGTTAGATGGAAAGGAGGCACAAGAGAAGCAAGTGTTGGGAGTCCAATATAGACGAAAGGTATGTTATAGGAGGTGCTGATATTTTTCTACTGTACATGGACCAACAAATCTAGAGGCAAGGCATGACAGGTGGGTACTATACAGTAGTGAGAAGGTTTGTCTGCTTGAACAGAAGTGGAAGGGGAGATACAGAGAGAAAAGCATCCTTCCAAGGCAAGAGCCTGAAACCTTTCTGAGAAGAAGGAAAGAAAGGGAGAAGGACAGCAACTTAGAAGAGAGGTCTCAGTGCAGCTGTGGGAATAAGATGGGAGATAAAAGGAGGTCTTTAGGCAGTCGGAAAGTACTGAAATGGGTACTGAAACAAAATGTTCCTTTCAAAGAAAATGGTAAGGTTATTTTGCTATGTTTAGTGTGTGGCATATTCTATTTCCATGTTTCTTTTTGTATTAAATTAAACCAGTATATGCTGACAGTAACTGTACAGCTGTGATTTTTTTGGGAGAAATGCTGACTTAACTATGGGGGTATAAGAGAACAAATGACTCACTTCCCTGTTAATGTCACATATTTTGATAGGCTGCCCTGTTAATGTTTACATATTCAGTTGTGGAATATGTGCACATATATTTGGGAGGTTATAGAAAAATCATGTCCTGCTTTAAGGTGGCAGATATTTTGTACATATTTAAATTCTTATGTTAACTTACGTGCAAAAAATGTATTCCGTCAAAGTTAATTGTTGCATTGCAGGGTTGGGTTTTCAGTACAAGTTTTCTTTGCCACTTGAGCAGCTCTGTAAATGGCTTATATTATATATGTTGGAAGGAAGGCATGGAAAGGCAGATACTCAGTGGTACCTGGGGATACCAGGGCAAGTAAGGTGTGGTGGATAGTGTTAGTGTACTTCCTTTGGTAATATTAAGGGTCTATATCCTTATTCTAGAAGTAAAACTATAAGAACAAAACATTAATGCAAAAATGCATGTCTAACAGTGTGGTTTATCGCCCTCTTTATTCATGATCTTAGATCCATGGAAATATTCCTGCTATTTGGGCCCACACTCTGCTGTGATGAGGATGTTAGGTAATGTCTTCCAGACAGCTCTCCAGGTTGTAAGGAATTGCTTTGAATAGAGCATGGAAGCATATCTAAGAATAAAATCCACTATAAAAGATAAACTCTGGTCTCAGTACCACCTGATAACACTGTACTTTCTTCAGTATCTGTGCTGTTCATGCCATTTTTTTTGCATTGGGGTAATAACATTTAGCAACCTTCAACCATAGACACACCAGAACACAGATCAGATCTCACCATAGAAATGCATATGACAATGCTGTAAAATATACCTATATTGAAAGTCACTGAAGCAACCACTGGTATATGTTCATAATCTCAGTATAAAACGTGCACACAAAAAAAAAATGTGCAGTATTACAGTGAGCAGAATACAATGCATCCTGGGATGTGGACACTCACCCTAGATAGCATTAAGCACCTTCCTATCTACAGTTGCATAAGACTATGATTGCATTGTGCAGGTAGTATATACAGCAGCAATATGCAGTCCTGTGGTCTGTTGTATACTGATGTACAAGATTTGATTAACACAGAGCTAGATGGATTTGACCTCGTAAAAAAAAAAAAAAAACAACTGCAAACCTTATACAATATCTTTTGCTGAGGATTAGATTGACTCCCTTTTAATTTTTCTAATTTTTCTGTTTTAACACATAGCTATATTCATTAAATATATATATATATTATATTTTTTATATAAACATTTTATATCTTAACTTTTTATAAATAATGATAAATATATATTATACATTTTATCTTATTTAATCTAGATATTATTACAGTTATATTTATATATTTATTAAAGACACATATTTATAGATTTTTTATATATATATTGATAGCTATACATTAGCCATATTTATTTACATATTAAACTATACTCATTCATTTTGCACATACATATTATTTTTATATCTTTCCATACATTCATATTTACATTTTATGTTTATATATATATATATATTTTCTATATTTATATTTATCTATATATATATATTTTTTCCATATCAATATGAAAGTTTTTAGATTTTAAGATATGAATACATTAATTAGATATACAATGAATATACATACTTTAATATAAAATATAAAGTTATTCTATCCTGCTGATTACATTATTCTATGTTTTACTATAATACACATATATAAATAACCTATATTTTAACTTCTATATATTTTATACATATTTACGTATAGTATTTTAAAGTATATTACATTTTTACATTATTAGGTAAGCCTTATATGAAATATGAAATGTTACCTGCACGTATATACTATATATATACTGTATGCACACCGACATATAAACATACATACAATATTTATTCAGAACATAATTATTTATTTTCACTTAGACACATGTGTTGTTTATACATATACTTTAATAACGCATTTGCAAGTGTAGAAGTTTTTAGTATCTGAAATGCGCTGAAACGAAAGGAGATGTAGTTTTGTTTTTTGCGCAGTCACACTGATATGGTCTCTTAGTGTAGTTTTTCCATCAGATACATAGTTGTCTCCTCGAGATTTTGAGAAGCTATAGGGATTTAGTTCTATTATGACTTTGGACACGACACATATAGTTAGGTCACAGTTTAGTTCAATGAATGAAGTACTTAGAATGTTTGTACGAAGTTGCTTTCGTATACTAACATAGGAAGTGAATTTTGATTTTAAATAAGATGTATACACCACAGCGGCATACTTTTCTCAGATATGAATGCCATTTTTTGATGACATAATACACTATATAATACATTAAACCATATTTATGTTCTCATTATATTTTACTTTATTTTATTTTAGGAATGAGATTATTGTCAAAGCTTACGTTAAGAGAGTATACTACCATGCTATCAGCTTTTTCTATATATACATATTTTATTGTTCTTTCCATATACTAATTCTTAATATGTCTTTATGTATTAATTATTTGTGAAAAATTTTTAAAGTTTCAGAGTGAGCCTTTAAATATGCATACATATTTTTCTTTTCCTCAGAAACAGTATGTAACTCGTTTGAAGTAACAGCTTCTATTTGATGTAACAGCTTTCTGTCTTAGCTAAGGATTTATTATGTCAATTAGTTAATTGACTAATGAATTAATGAATTCAACAATTTCTCAATTAAATATACTATATAAGCAACATCTCTAGCTACATTTGAATAGATCTGAAGAAGCGTACTGTTTGTACGTGAAAGCGCTCATCTCTCTCGTTTTTGTACTCAATAAAGAAGAACTGTTTGCTGCATAATCGTGGTGGTCCTCATCCTTGTGTTTCCTACGAATTTTTCCTGTTCTTGTGTCTTAGTGGTGAGGACCTTTGGAGGCTTTGCTGGGATTGTGTTACATATCTTTTGCTGAGGCCTGGTATTCAGGTTAAATGAATTTTTTGAAGTAGTATTCTAAGAATTCATAAAACAAAAAAAAATCTAGAAATCTGCATACCTTTAATGGTAAAAGGATTCTTGGAAAGTATGTTGGTTACATTTTGAAGGATACCTAGATCTGGTTAGTGATGAATTGTACACTTTCAGAAGACTCTATTTCACATAAACCAAGATGCTGAAGTGGCACACTTTACATCTTGTTCCAAATTTCCACAACAGACTATTGAATAACATTTCTTGGAATCAAATAATGATAACTGTATTTTTTATTTGTAGATTAAAAAAGCCGGCACTTTGGCATTTTCTTTCTTAGTTGACTTATATCCTCTAAAACCACCTATGTATATCCAACCTAAACCACATTCCCCCAATCTGAGATCAAAGGGAGGGAACTAATAGAAGATTCCGTAGAACTTAGTGTCACTAGAATATATATGCAAAGATGGGATGATGATAAAAATCTCAGTAAATACTTTTAATTCGCTTCATCCTTCATGCCATTAGGCAAGGGCATAGCCAGGTATACTCACTGTACTCTTTAGAGTACTTTTTTTTTCTGAACATATTAGAATGTCTTAACCAAGTACCTGTGCAATACTAAAGTCTCATGCAAGTAAGTGCTCACTGCGAAAAGTGCTAACATTTCTAATTATGTGCAGTATTAGTCTGTCTACCTGCATGCCCATGATGTAATAGATAGGTGTTATATGTGTAAACATTGTGAAAATAGTCTATATGATGTCTGCACATTGAGTCTGGAGACATGGAATTTCGTTCAGTTTTTGCACTTCTGTGATTTCTGAATAACAATAAAGGTGGCTTTGCCTTTGCTTTTAGATACACATTGTCAAGCCATATTATGTCTATAACCATCTAGGTTAATGCCTCTTAACATGTATATAGCTTGTTTACAGAGAGGATTACACATCTAAAAACAATACCTTTAACAGTTTTTGACTGAGCAGTTAAAATGTTATACACATTAAATTTTATTTTGGAGGGGCAACTGCTCAAGTGATATGACCATCTTTTTAATGCTAAGTAGATTGAGGAGGTAGCAATAAGCATCTGTGAGTGCAAAATGGAATTCACTGATTACCCCTGCCATTAAGATACATTGTATTGAAAGTAAAAATAAATCTATCCTATCTTCTCAATTAAATGTTAGAGAAGTACAAAATCAAATCCTTATTTCTATACTGATAAATGATACAACATCTGCACTGTTTAAAGTCACTTACTCAGCAACTGGAGTTATATCCATAGCATTGTTGATGTCCAGCAAATGTCCTAAAATGTGTAGTCTTACCATCCAGTATGGACTGCCCAAGTTAATACTTTTCAAATAGAAATCTCAAAGCATGCCCCACACAAGAATAATAACAACCTTGATGTGCATTAACAACAAAAAAAAAACTATTTAATATAATAAGTGGTACATGAACAAATTGTGCAACCTTTGCATCCCATCCATCTTCTTGTAATAGCAAAGTACCAGAAAGGACAGGTCTGTCAATGAAACTGGGGGAAACAGTATGAAATATTTGGGCCACTGGTTAAGATTTCATTAAATATTATATAACCCTGTACAATGCACCTATACATCTTCAAAATTTGGGTGACTTTTTCAATGAATGGGGCATATATCTAGTTACACAACATACATCATCCATAAAACTATCCATCTCAGAGTGTGACTGAATAGAACTTCCCTAGTATGTATGTTTTTGCAACAAAGTAGCTTTTGTCAAAGAACTGGCAAGAGTCTCTTTGAGATAACACATGATGTTATGTGATCCTATCTCGCCTACATTCTGTACTGATGGGCTCGGAGCCGATCCTTGGCTCCGACTCGGCACGCTATGCTATAGAGTGAAGCCTCTTATTGGCTGAGCTATTCTCTATCCCAGGATGCACCACCATTAATCCCCCAGATCTCGTTTGCCGCTTACAAGCTAGGACGTGGTCTCAAACTTGGCTGAGCTAAGTGCTGTTTTTTTCTAAAGTTTTCCTGTCAGGAAATTCTATATTCTTACCCAAAAGCTGTTTTAACAGCTATTGTTGTGTACGGCGTGTTTTTTGGTATAATTTTGTGGTAAATTTGTGTTTTGTTTAGGGAAAGGTTTCCCGTTTAAGTTAGAGGGGCCTTCCCCTATTCCTTAGCAAGTTTTCTCTTTTTTTAAGGAGGTCAAGTACCTGTTTAAGTTAGAGGGTTCTTGGCCCTCCTTTTTGGTGTTTGTGATATTTGTATTGTACTGGTTAATTTTGATCTATCTTAAAAAAAAAAAAAAAAAAAAGGATTTATTTTTGTTTAAAATCTTTGTTTTCTGACTAGATAGTGTTTTTTTTTTCCCACTGTTATAGTGAGTGTTTTAGAGGCATTATGTCCAAAGAACATAGACCCTCAGGATTCAAGAAGTGCACAAGGTGCAATTATAAAATGTCTATAACCGATGATCACTCCTTGTGCATATATTGTTTAGGCGCCAAGCACCTACAGGAGTCCTGCAGCGTGTGTCACGCCTTTTCCTCTAGGGTCCTCTAAGAGAGGAAGAATAAATTAATCTTGAAAGGGCTGATTAAACCCTCCTTCGAGGAGGCCTTATCTTCCTCTTCCTCTCCAACTAAGAAAAAGAAAGTGTCGGCTCCGACCAGCCCGTCGGAACCGACTACTAAGAAATCCAGGCAGGCTTCTCCATTGGCTCCACGGACTTCGGAGCCGAGGGCAGAACGGTCTGCCTCGATGCCCCCAGTCTCAACTCCTCTGGTTTCGGAGCCGATGACTGGGGCTTCGAGAGGCGGGTCACCTTCATCGGCTCCACTGATTTTGGAGCCGATGAGGGTTGCCAGCTCAGACTCTTCCCCTTCGGCGCCGAAGCCCTCCTCGGCACCGAGGGAAATTGTTTTGGGATCTCCCTCGGCACCGATACTGATTGAGTCCATTCGGAGCCGGTCCCCCAGTCCTTCGGAGCCGATGGAGAAGTCAGTTCGGACCCGATCGGTTTCCTCTCGATCTTCCAAGATGTCGGATTCGGACATCGACAGGGTGCTCATAAGACTGTTTCAGTCTCCTGTATTCCAGAAATTAGTTTCGGCTCCAGCCCATTCGGCTTCAGAGCCGATGGCCCACCCTGTAGTTCTGGTTCCTCCTCCAACAGCCTCGGCACCATTGGAGCTGGTGCTGGTGGAGCCGATGGAGGTTTTTGGGTCGGCCCCGACCCTTACTCCAACCCCGGCTCTCGAGTCGGAGTTCGGTACACGGACCTCCTCTGTCGGCCCCGGGGGGGACGCTTCAGGACTGATGTTTTCGGTTCCGAGCCTTCCTCTTGGTGCGTTGGCTGCGGGGGTACTGTCTACTGTTATGGCCACGGGGGTTGGACCTTCCCAGGATTCTGGTGGTCCGGCCTTCAGGGCCATGAGGAGTGCGTTAGCCAAATCTTCTTTGGCTACCTCCACGGTCTCACCAGCACCTTCCCTACATACGGAGACTGGGTCTTTGGTAGTCCCCCTGTCCTTAGACAGCGGAGCCCCGGGGCCTGAGGTCACCCCCACTAGGGGTTCCCCCCCTCCTGGAGGTCCCTCTGAAGCTTCTTCAGAGGAACCCCCAAGGAAAAGATTGTGCAAGAGGAAGCACGTCGACTCCCCCGATGAGTCTCTCACGTCAGACACTGATCTTGATGATGCGGAAGGGTCCCCTAAGTCGTCCTCAGATGATGTCTCCTTTGCAGACATCTTGGAAGCCCTCAAACAACGAGGCGGCTGGCATTCCAAACCCCCTTCTGCTGATGAGTCAGTGTTCCTTAAGGCCTTCGGGGCTCAGCCCTCCGCCTCGTGGGTGTCTCCGCCCTTCGACGAGCTCATAGATTTGATCTGTCGAAGGGCGTGGGAACATCCAGACTCTGTGGAACCGGTGCCTGCTCGCCCAAATAAGTTCCTATCAGCACCCCCAGAGAAGGAGTTTTTGACCAAAGGTATGGCTGTAGATGCCTTGGTGGTGGCATCTGCTACCCAACAAGATGTAGCAGAGGCTTCGATGTCCGTCCATCCTCCTAATAAGGAGTCTAGAAGCATGGATCAGTATGGGAAGCGCACCCTCAGTTCAGCGGCCTTTACCTTAAGGTCCCTGAACTATTTAACGCACTTCACCAGGTTTCAGAGGGATCTGATCAAGGAGCTTTCAGATACCCTCTTGGGTAACCTACCTGAGCAGCTGACCCAGATGGTTGGCTCTCAGTTGGCTACGCTGTCATCGATATCAAACTCGTCCATGAGGCTCATTTCATATGCGGCCGAGGGGGCGAGTAGAGCGGTGGGTACGGGTATTGCTCTAAGGAGGCAAGCCTGGCTCCGCCTGTGTCATTTTGCGGAAGCCTTTAAGTCTTCCTTTGCCGACGCTCCCTTTGATGGGTCCTCTTTGTTTGGACCCAAGGTAAAGGACACATTGACCCGCTGCGAGCAAGAAGGTAAGACTTTGACTGCCGTAGGGGCACGATTTTCCACTCCCTTTCGGCCTTATCCCAAGGCTAAAAGATGAGGGAAAATGTGGTTCCGTAGATCCCAGAAGTCTTATCCCTCGCAGCAGGACGATCCCCCTTCTAGAGGCAGAGGAGGGGGAAATTTTTCTGGAAGACGCCGTCCCAGAGGCAGCAGAGGCCCCCGCAACACTGGAGACCGCGAGTCCTTTCGTGGCTCTTCAGCCTTCCACAATCCCTGAAGGATTGCCCGACTGTGCAGCTCCGGAGCCAGTTGGGGGTCATTTTTGAGGCACCTAAAAGCCTGGGAAGGTATCACTCAGGACCGATGGGTGCTTCGAATTATCGCCGGAGGTTACACCATCCCCTTTTCTCACTCCCCACCTCTGTCCAAGAAAATCCCGGACCCGCCACCCAGTCAATGGGAAATTGCAGCCTTAGAAGTCTCAAAGTTGCTTCAAAAAGGAGTCATCCAACCGGTCCCCGCAGACCAGATCAGATTAGGGACTTACTCAAGATTCTTTCTGGTGCCAAAAAAGACCGGGGACTTGAGGCCCATTTTGGATCTCAATATTCTAAATCGTTCAGTCAAAAAGTCCAAGGACGCTTATTACCACATCGTGGTAGAGCAGGCATCCAGGAGACATTTGCGCTTCAGCCTAGGAGACAGTCATTTTCAGTTCCGCGCACTGCCCTTTGGTCTCACCACAGCCCCCAGGGTGTTCACCAAATGTTTGGCGGTCGTGACTGCTCACCTGAGGAGTCTAGGATTCCAGGTGTTTCCGTATCTGGACGACTGGCTCCTAACTGCCACCTCCAGGTGTCTACTATTGCAGAACCTACAAGCCACAATATCACTAGGCACTTCCCTTGGGATCACCTTCAATTGGCCAAAGTCTGTGTTGCTGCCATCTCAGCGCATAAGATTCATCGGAGTAGAGATAGACTCAAACCGAATGCGGGTCTATCTTCCTACAGAAAGGATACAAACTATACAGGCTCAAGTCCGAGCCTTGCTTCTCAGATCCAAAGCTCCAGCCAGGATGGTCCTGCAGCTATTGGGATCTATGTCGGCCACTGTTCTTCTGGTCCCCCTAGCAAGGTTGCATATGAGAATTCTCCAGTGGCTTCTTTCGACACAGTGGTCCTTTCAGGATCTCCCTCTCAGTCACCTCATATGGATCACGGAAACCTGCAAACAGGACCTTCGCTGGTGGCTGGTGCCCTCCAATCTGGATCAGGGTCGACCCTTTGTTCCACCTCCTCCTATGGCCACTTTGACTACGGACGCCTCCCAGATGGGGTGGGGGGGCATTCCCTGGGCAGGTCAGTCCAAGGCAAATGGCATTCAGAAGAGAGTCTTCTTCATATCAACATTTTGGAAATGAGGGCGGTGATTCTATCTCTACAAGCCCTCCACGATTACCTCCCTCAGGGCATAATTGCCGTTCACTCCGACAACATGTCAGTGGTCTGGTATCTGAACAAGCAGGGAGGAACCAGATCCTACCCTCTTTGCAGAGAGGCCATGAGAGTCTGGGAATGGGCAGTGGTGACCAGACGTTTTCTGATAGCAACTCATATCCCTGGCAAATCCAACGTGATAGCCAACAGACTGAGCAGAACTATCCTCTCTCCTCACGAGTGGTCTCTGAACAATGCAGTGACAACTCAGATCTTCAGCAGATGGGGAACTCCTTGTTGCGACCTCTTCGCAACCCCGCTGAACGCGAAGTGCAGAAAGTTCTTCTCCCTCACTCCAGCTCCGGGGGAGAGTCCTATGGACGCTTTAGCCCATCCTTGGCCCACCGGCTTGCTATACGCCTTCCCCCCAGTTCCCCTCCTTCCCAGAGTGATCCAAAAGGTGTCTCACTTGGGGAGCAAAATGATCTTAGTTGCCCCTTACTGGCCTCGTCAGGTATGGTTTCCCTATCTTCGGAAATATGCACTGGACGGTCCATGGTTCCTGGATCAGATCCCAGACCTATTAACTCATCAGTCAGGACAACTCCACCAGTCCCTTCACACTTTGAAGTTAACAGCTTGGCTCCTCCTCTTCCGACTATAGTCAGGAATCATACCTTAGACCCGGAAGTCATACATATCTTATCTTCGGCCCACAAGTCTGCCACTAAGAAATTGTATACTAGCAAATGGAAGAGATTCGCTATTTGGGCTCAACTCCGGGGTCTGGATCCCATCACTATTCCTGTATCAGAAGTCCTGAAATTTCTAACTTCCCTATTCAATCAAGGTTCTTCAGTCTCTACCATCAAGGTCCAATTGGCAGCTATTTCCAATTTTCATGAATCTATAAACCCACCTTTAATGAGCAACAGATTGTGTAAAACCTTCATGAAAGGTGCTGCGCTTTTACGACCTCCGATTTCTCATCCTGCTCCTCCGTGGGATCTTCATGTGGTATTACGTGCCTTAACCACCTCCCCCTTCGAACCGGCAGCAACATGTGATTTAAAATTTCTATCTTGGAAAACTGCCTTTCTGGTCACGATTACTTCGGCCAGAAGGGTTTCAGAGCTTCAAGCTCTATCTGTAAAACCACCGTACCTGGTTTTTCACAAAGATAGAGTATCCCTCAGGCCTAATCCATCCTTTATCCCTAAGGTTTGTTCCAATTTTTGCCTGCAACAGTCATTAGAACTTCCAGTTTTCTTTCCAAAGTACTCAAACAAAGCAGAATACATATTCCACACATTGGATGTCCACAGGCAATTGCATTTTTATTTAGACAGGACCAAACAAACAAGGAAAACAGATCAATTGTTTGTGTCCTTTTCGGATAATAAATTGGGCAAAGCCGTCACAAAGGTCACTATTGCCAAATGGATCAGGGACTGTATTAGTCAAGCTTATTCCTCTTCTAATAAAGAGCTTACGACTTCTGTCAAAGCTCACTCTACAAGAGCTATGGCTACTTCAATAGCATTCCATTCTAAGCTTGCCATTAGTGACATTTGTGCTGCGGCTATGTGATCTTCCCCGCACACTTTCATTTCCCACTACAAATTGGATGTGGCATCTCGGGGGCGAGCTTCATTTGGTTCCACAGTGCTCAGGAGTATTTTCCAGTGAGCCACCCAGGATTTAGGTGCTAGGGACGCTGTCCCATCAGTACAGAATGTAGGCGAGATAGGATCACATAACATCTTTTAGTTATGTACTCACCATAACTTTAGATGTTTGGGATCCATCTTGCCTACATTCCCAATAACCCACCCTCCTTCCCCCTGCCTTGGAGATCAGAAGAGATCGGACGGTCCGAATTCTATTGTTTCATCTTGAAACATCTGGCAATGTTATATAAACAAGTTATGTGTGTGTGCATGAATGCGGACAAACAAGATCTGGGGGATTAGTGGTGGTGCATCCTGGGATGATAGAGAATAGCTCAGCCAATAAGAGGCTTCGCTCTATAGCATAGCGTGCTGAGTTGGAGCCGAGGATCGGCTCCGAGCCCATCAGTACAGAATGTAGGCGAGATGGATCCCAAACATCTAAAGTTATGGTGAGTACATAACTAAAAGCTTTGTGATCTAATCATTATGCAGTCAGCTAATGAATACATTTTTCTCATACATATAATCCCAAAGCTCTTCAAAACGTATCAAGATAGTGAAGATGGTCTTATTTTTACTTGCCTTAGCAACACATTTGAATAGTAAAACTAGAAAGGAATTCTGGGGAATATGGGTTCAAGGCAAAGCCAAAAGAAAAACATGCAACCATGGTTTAACCTCTAATCTAAAAATGTCAACTTTTTTGAGTCATCTAATTTCAAATATTGAGATATTTAGTAGTTAGCCAACAAGAGGTAAGGGGTACACACTTGCTATTGTTGCTTCACCAAAATATGCATATCTGTTAATCTGAACATACCTGTGTATACATTTACATTAACAGGACCTTTTTTCTTTTGCTGTGTTAGACAGGGAGTGCATCATTTTCAGCTGTATACTTAGGATATCAAAGTTCATTTAACACTGAACCCCTGCACAGAACCAGCATGTGGTTGAAGTCAACCATGCTAGCTAATTAAGGAGTAATTCTGCACCAACAGAGTATAATAAAACACAACTCATAACTCATATGAACATTTAAAGGAAGTCTGTTCAATGAAATATAACAAAATATAGGTATCTTTAAAATTAAATTAATATTTTCTTATTAATTTTCAGATGAACAGATGATATACAAAAAAGAGAGAATGCATCTATGATGTTCTACAGAGGTCGCAGGTTACTTATCTACCGATCTAAATAATATGTGAAGGTTCAGAGATGTCCTAAAGGCACAGTTTGTTCCCAATGAAATGCTTATAATAATTAATCATAAGCAATAGCACTAATATCTCTAACATTATTACAATGTTTTCTTAAATCTATGTTCAAAAGATGAATAATTTTCTTTCAAGGCTAATTATTCCTGAACTGATTCTATCAAAAAGAGTTTTAGCAGTTATTCTATTTACAATGATGCAAGAAAAAAATCAATAGTCCAAGTCTCATTTATCAAATACTGTACTGGTTTCATTATTCTAACACCTGCATCTTGATAGCTGTAACCCTTTAGGTTCAAGTTCCTTGTCAATGGATGCATTCTTTGGTTACCTGTCATATGTATATGTAAATATGTACATACACATGCATATGAGTGGGACAACTTGAATTTACTGCTGAATAATGAAAATCTGTAGATGTTTAATCATCATCATTATCATCTTTTGGCTTTTCCCGTTAGGGGTCGCCACAGCGGATCATCTCTTTCCATTTCTTCCTATCCTCTGCATCTTGCTGTGTCACACCAACCGCCTGCATGTCCTCTCTCACCACATCCATAAACCTTATCTTAGGCCTTCCTCTTTTCCTCTTACCTGGCAGCTCCATCCTTAGCATCTTTTTCCCAATATACCCATCATCCCTCCTCAGCACATGTCCAAACCAACACAATCTCGTCTCTCTTGCTTTGTCTCCAAACTGTCCAACATGAGCTGACCATTTAATATACTGATTCCTAATCCTATCCATCCTAGTCACACCGAGTGCAAATCTTAACATCTTTAACTCTGCCACATCCAGCTCTGACTCCTGCCTTTTTGTCAGTGCCACTGTCTCCCAACCCATATAACATAGCTGGTCTCACTACCCTCTTGTAGACCTTCCCTTTCACTCTTACTGGTACCCATCTGTCACAAATCACTCCTGACACTCTTCTCCACCCATTCCACCCTGCCTGTACTCTCTTCTTCACCTCTCTTCCACATTCACCATTACTCTGAACTGTTGATCCCAAGTACTTAAACTCGTCCACCTTTACCAACTCTACTCCCTGCATCCTCACCATTCCTCTACCCTCCCTCTCATTTACACACATATATTCTGTCTTAGCCCTGCTGACCTTCATTGCTCTGCTCTCCAGAGCATATCTCCACCTCTCCAGAGTCTCCTCAACCTGGTCCCTACTCTCACTACAGATCACAATGTCATCTGCAAACATCATAGTCCATGGGGCCTCCTGTCTGATCTCATCTGTCAACCTGTCCATCACCACTGCAAATAAGAAAGGACTCAGAGCTGATCCTTGATGTAATCCCACCTCCACCTTAAATGGATCTGTCACTCCCACTGCAGTCCTCACCACTGTCACACTACCCTCATACATATCCTGTACCACTCTTACATACTTCTCTGCCACTCCCGACTTCCTCATACAATACCACAACTCTTCTCTAGGCACCCTGTCATATGCATTCTCCAAGTCTACAAAGACACAATGCAACTCCTTCTGACCTTTTCTGTATTTCTCCGATAACACTCTCATGTTTAATATTAGGCTGAAAGCCATTTAGATAAAATAGCATATGAAAAATTTATAAACAGAAGCACTCCGAAGGGTATATTATATGCCTTTATGCATAAATTCACAGGTAGAGGGAGGTATAAGAGCAAAGATGTTGTGCCAAACACTATCCAGCGTGTGTGTGTGTGTGTGTGTGTGTGTGTGTGTATATGTGTATTATATCTATATCTATATACATATCCATATATATATATTTATATATATATATATATATATATATATATATCTATATATATATATAAATATATATATATATATATATATATGTATATATATATATATATATATATATATATATATATATGTGTATATATATATATATATATATATGTATATATATATATATATATATATATGTATATATATATATATGTATAAGCATACACACAAACATGTATGACTGTGTCATTCTATGTTGCTGCGTGTGCAATTATATTAAGATTTACTTATCCAGGTAACTTCACAAAGAGCCATATTAAATTGGGTGACTATAACCATTTGGTCTATTTAGTCTGCTCATTGCTTTCCCTATTTCATAAATTGCTTTTTTCTTTACCCCTCATACAAATTCTGCTATATCATCCATACATTCTTGAAATTTGTTATTGTTTTTAGCCTGTCTAGTTCTACAAAACTATTCAAGTTATCCATAACCCTTTCTATAAAAAAAAATTCTTGAATTTCAACTTAGTTGTCTACTTAGATCCTCATACGATGTCTTCCTTTTTTCGTACATCTTTTTTGAAAGTTACTTTCACCTTGGACTCATTGGATCCCCATGAGAAACTGAAAATGTTTTGTTGTAAATTTTTAGTATCCCTTTCCTTTGACATTATGCATGTTAATATTTTTTAGGTTCATAGGTTAATACTAAGTTAACTGCCCTTTTGAGCTATTTTAAGTCTAGCCAATTATCCCTTGTGAGAGTCAAACCCTGCACCTTGTGTTTGTAAGGCAAACACCTTAACCATTAGACCACCCTCCCAACCCCCTAGTTTAATCTAGTTTTGTGGATTCTACAGCAGGTTGTGCTCTAGTTTATAACCTTGTTCTGCACTGCCTGTTTCCCTCCAATGACTTTGAAAAGATGGGGTCTCTCATAATGCACTCAAAAGTCTAGGCGGGCTTTTCTCAGATGTCAGTAAATAGGAATAACATTTTCCTGTTTCTTAATGGCAATTCTTATGGCTCTCCATTCCCAATTAACCTTAATTTCTGCTTTATTACATTGCTTTCTTGTCTTTGGTTAATATGGAATATTTTACTCAGGTCTTTTTATTCGTTGATCTTTGCTTCTGCTTGCCCACCATTTTGTGTACTTATTTCTTAGATTACTGACTCCCACATTCATAACTCTCCCTAGTAAACTCCTGTTGTACTAACATGGGATCACACTAAATGCTAAAAAGTGAAATAATATCACTTTAGTAGACATTCTTAGACAACACATCCCTACAAAATGAAAATGTAGTCAGGGACTTAGGTACTTGGGGTGATAACTCCTCTTTTGACCATCATGTGACCATGGTTGGATGGAAATGCTTTTATATCCCAGCTAATTGCCAAATGTATATCGTGAAGGTCTAAAGATGTAATCACTCTCTTTTACTCAGCATTGATAAAGCCAGTTATTGAGTGCAATGCCCCCCCCCCCATTGAGATGTATCTCACCAAACATATCAAACAAGAAAGACCTAAAATGTTCCAGACCAAAAAGATCACAGAATAAAACCCCCAGGTCTACCAAGAGAGTCTGAAAGTACTATTCTTCTATTAAGTGTCTTATAGACTTTTGAGGGTAGATCTGTCTCTCTCACTAACTGTGCCATTAGGAACACAGTTGTCTTTGACCTCTTGTATCTCCATAAGTCCAGTATTTCCAACAAAAGGAACCAGCAGGGGGCCAAATTTTCATGAGCAGATAAATAAGACATGGTGGTGGAATAGATTTATAACCTAGTACCTCCCAAATGTCTGGAATAAACCTACTTTGCACATTAAGTAGTGTGACTCACTATCTTCTTTTAAACATAACCTAGATGACTAAATGGGTATGTACAAATTTACTTCTGGATTGACTGGTAGGGCTCTCCTGGATAAAGGAAGCTTGGCCTGAGGGGAGGCAACTGATAAGACATGAATGATCATAAGACTCAGTGGCCTTGTACTATCTATGAACCCAGGAATCTTTAATTCTGCATTTTTACACTGAATTTAATGTGTTAAGATTTTGACCATTCCATTGGTGCCAGAAAGGTCAATTCACTCTATTCATATTCATATTTTTGTCTGTTAGCAGTGTTGTCTAACCTTTTTCATCTATAAAAAGAGGCCATATTCATAAAGGTTACCACAAACTGTATACTTGTGCACACTTTCTGAATTTAAGAACATCCCTTCCATAATGCTTGTGCTGTCTAGTCACACAGAAAGGTTACACTAAGTGCACATATAGTGTATACTTTGCGGTAACCTGTATGAATCTGGCCCCATTTTTCTTTCAGAGCTTCTACAATGTCACATATATAGACTTTGAAAAGGACCCCCACAGTAATAACCTTTGTGTTATCCTATCTGCAGCCATCAGTTCATCTATGTAGGGTCCATTAACAGTTAACAAATAACAAGAAGCCATACCACATACACTTTAATATGATAGGATGAATGAATAAAACATCAATAAAAATGTATATTCACAGTGAACTAAGCACTTTTGTCTTATAAATAGCTAGATAAGACTTCATCAGAGTTAGTAATCTGTGCAGCCACTGGTACTTAAATAGGTGCAACCCACCAATAGGAAGTGACATCAAAGCATCTATGACACTTAAAAAACTACGCATTAAACATTAATCTAAACCGATAATATTGCTAAATGTAAGAATATGACAGTAAATGAAAATAATTGTCGCATAACTAATTACACCCCTACCTTCATAGTTAAAATTGCTACTAGAAATGTTTTTTAAATTAATATATAAATGTAAATTGAAACTATTAATAACACAAAACTAACATAGACTTAAACCTATCAGAAAACTGTAACAGTAAATATACATTAAAAATAGCTATGGTACTGTCTACTAGTGAATAAACTATAACATTATAAATGCCAAAGGTTAAAAATGTATTCAGTCTAAACAAAGTATAATAAATATGTAAGTGTGTGATAAAGCTGTGTTACAGACACAATGCTCTTCTCTTTAATACGCATGCAAATGACAAGGCTAAACGGAGTCCTGAAGCTATTGAGGCATTTTTGAAATTAGAACATACAGTGGTGTGCCTGTACAACTCATTGGTAACCTTTCCTTTCTTAATATCATACAGATATTTCCACACTCTATCCTTTAATTTAATCGGGATATCATTTTTCCTCCTGAATTAAAGAATATATTAGAACCATCTCCTCTAGTGGTCTACAGTAAAGGAAGGAATATTAAGTCATTGGGAGGGAAAGATGTAATAGTTGGAAAACTACATACACAAAAGGGATTATTTATAAATGTGGGTCCTGCAGTATTTGTAGGTTCATACATGAAAGGCCTTATGTAACTGTAGCAACATTCAACAGAACAATAACATGTGCAGGTAAATGTAATTGTAACACCTCTTACGTGGTTTACTTGGCCACCTGCAATTCATGCAACTGCTTTTACGAGGGTAAAACAATAAAGAAATTAAAGATCGAGTGTGGGAACATCTCTATGATATTAAGAAAGGGAAGGTTATGAATGGGTTGTATAAGCACACCACTGTATGTTCTAATTTCAAAATATTTGTATTTTTTTTGTAATTGATTGAGTTGTGATGGAACCCTTCAGAGGTGATTTCGAGTTATTATTAGAATGTGAGGAGTTAACCTGGCAACTGAGCCTCAATGCCTGAGTAGCACCAGGACTCAGTGAAGTCTTGTCCTTTGCATGCATATTAAAGAGAAGAACATTGTGTCTGTAACACAGCTTTATCACACACTTGCGTATTTATTACACATTGTTTAGACTGAATACATTTTTTAACCCTTGACATTTATAATGTTATAGTTTATCTACTAGTACACAGAATCATACAGATTTTAATGTATATTTACTGTTACAGTTTTCTGATGGGTTTAAGTATACGTTAGTTTTGTAGTATTTATAGTTTCAATTTACATTTATATATTCATTTTAAAACATTTCTAGTAGCAATTTTAACTACTATGTTAGGGGTGTAATGAGTTATGTGATTATTTTCATTTACTGTTGTATTCACACATTTTGCAATATTATAAGTTTAGATTAATTTTCAATGTCTAGTTTTTAAGTGTCTTAGATTCTTTGATGTTACTTCCTATTGCTGGGTTGCTTCTATTTAAGTACCAGTGGATATACAGATTACTAACTCTGATGAAGTCTTATCTGGTTATTTATAAGATGAAAGCACTTAGTTCATTGTATATATATATATATATATATATATATATATATATATATTTTTTTTTTTTATTGCTGTTTTACTCATTCTTCCTGTCATATTAAAGTGTATGTGGTACAGCTCCTTGTTATTTGTTTGTTTATTGCTAGAGTCATGGAGTTTGTGGTTTGTTTCATTATTCATTAATAATTACCTTCTTTGCCCTGTTTTCTAATCACATGCTTATATCTTAGGACTAACATGGGGTCTTGAATTTGTTCATCAATCTCTTTTGTGGTTTTATGTCCAATGTCTTGTTAAAGTCTAAGTAATAGTAAAAAAAAAGGTTTTCTTTTTTACCACCTTTATTTGGCTGCTGTAAGTCTGCTTTGTAGAAGGTGTATCGGCAGTCAGGACAGTACTGAAGCCCATTCCCCCATTAAAGACTGATTACCAGCATTAGATCCTGTAGTGATAATTATATTATGATTTTAACAAATCCGGCAGCCACCTTAACTACTTACATGATGAGTTAGACAGTCTGTCTGGAGTCATGTCCAATGCTCACACACCTGAATTTGTAAACTCTGGGATCTTCCTGCATACATTTGGTGAATATCATATGAAACTAGGAAATTACATGCTTTATCTGGGTTGCCATACTGTATGGTTTATTTCTTTTATTATTTTTTAAAATTTACATTTCTTAACCAAGTAAGTATACTGGCCCAGCAATGGTTCTTAGGCATGGCCTGGGTCACAATTGCTCAATATTTCAAAATTTAAATATTGATGGAATTATATGGTGTAATAACAAAATGCAATAGATATACAATGTTCTAATGTCCACAAAGCACACATTGTAATGAGAAATCCTAAGGAAATATGCAAAGTTGTAATGTCAAAAGAACAACTGAAGCCACCTTAAAATTTTATTGACATGGGGATGAAAGTGAAGAACATGCTTATCAAATGACAACCACTCCTTTCTCCTTAGTTGTAGTTTAAGAGCTAAGCTAATTGTAATGTCATACAGTCAAAGGATAATAAACCATCTGCTAGTACCACATAATTCACAGCATCTGACACATCTTCCAAAGCCTAGTCGAAGTTCCAGCTGAGTCAGTAAAAGAGTGCAGGTGGGCAGAAATGTGCTGTATAAATCAGAAACAGAGAGCAGAAAGGGAGTGACAAACATAGAGTCAGTCACGGCTTATTTAAAAAGTTAAAATGACCCTCCACTAATATAAGCAGATAGTCTGGGATAACTGAATGGACTTGTGGAAGAGTTTGAACATAACCTGCACTTCTGGGGTAGGTAGCAGAAGAGTAGGTAACAAACACGAAACCAAGAACCAACAGAAAACTTGACAGAAATAAAAAAAAACGCTGACAGTCCTGTACTCAAAAACTTTTATTCGGGAAACCACATTCCACACTCATTCAGAACATGATGCAGGGTCGGGTTTGACATCATATGAGAGTGAAAAATATTGCAAAGTCTGAAGTCCATTTAGATGTTCTGATGAAGTCAGCCTGTGGTTGCTGACGAAAGCGCTAAACTGTTGTGGTTTCCCGAATAAAAGTTTTTGAGTACAGAAGAGTAGGTAAGTTACTCCTAGGGTATAGCCATGTATGTGAGATCTCGGCTAAGTCCTCCACATTTCAGACATATGGAACCTATACAGTATCAAAGCAGAGGTTAGCCTTTTCTAAGGCACATATGGAAAGATAAATGGACTTTTGTTTAATGATGTGCAGGATAAAGATAACCATCTTACTAATAATTTTCCAAGCCAAAACAAAAAGTTGACTGTAGTGTACCTTTCTACTGGTAAGCCATACCCATGTGACCATGTTATCATGGTTACCTACCTGTATGATGTGAAGTGTAGGCAAGATAATGAAAATAAAGTAGACATGGCCTCAGTATTAAGGGCACTAAGCAGGGTTTTCTTGGCATAACAACCCTTGTTAAAGGCAGGAAACATACTTGAGTTTAACGACATGGGGGGGGGGGTCAAAGAATTCATTGAAGAAACTCATGTGTGGGTGGTCAGGCTGTGTCATCCCATCTGAGTTGGTTGAAACCACAGAAAGAAGAGAAAGCAATGCAGCTACTATTAGGAGATATGGCTAGTGTTATTTATTCCCCTGAAAATTCCTCTTGCATTAGTGATGGGCACTGCAGACAATTAAAAACAGGGTAATTTAAGTTATTCTTATTTGAGCTATGAAGATGTGAGTCTTCCTTTTCCACGTGGTTTGGGTATCCTATCCAAGACATGAGGGCTACATTTGTTGACCTGGTGTCCGAGTTATGGGAGAGAACACCTAGATAGATGTTTAATGGCATTTGTGTGGTCTTTTTGTTATGGAGACAATCTTCAGTAAAGAAGAACAAACTTGCATTTGCCAAGTGCTAACTCCTGTGTAATATTATACCTGTCCACCCTAGAAATCATTAACTTTGGTGTCTTAATAACCAGCTGGGGAATCAGCTAGTAGATCAATTTGCAAAACTGTATATGTCAACAGAAGCACATGTGCAGAAGCAGAGTATAAAGGATAACTGAGCAACTTTACCATCTATTCTATGAGAGCTGCTCAAAGCCACTATTAGCATTAGGTTACTGAATATAGGGGGCTAGCAAGGAGCCATCTGTTACTGTTTGGTATATAATAAAAAATCCAGTAATGGCATGCATTCCTGATGTGTTTAAGAGGGCCAAAATGTTGACAAAAATGTTGTGAACTGTGACTTCTGTAAGATTAGTTGCTAACAAATGGCATGGCAACTTAGGAATCAAGCTTACTGATAGTCATAATTTTGAATATTACAACTTTAGTAACATCTTCCTAAATCAGAACACCTGAAAGATAAAACTATAAGAAATGTTACAGGAAGCTGTGCCTTTCAACTGCACCTCAGATATATATACTTCCCATAAAAAATACACTAACCCTGAGATTTTCATACTTTGGAGAAAGTGACATTTCGTTGAAGGGAAGGTGCAAAATTTACTGCAGTATAAGTTTGGTCAAATGAGACCAAATGTAAAATATTCAGACATATGACTTTTACTCATGAGATATGACCTATAAATGAATAGTTTGTAAAAAAAAAAACATGTTAGTTATATTGCTAAAAGCTTCTTTGTAGACAAAGGGATTTGCATTTTTGCACCCCACCTTGGTACTTGCTGACCTTCATCTCCCTGTTATCTACTGACTTCCATCTCCCTGTTACCTATTGACCCTGCTGACCTCCATCTTCCGGTTATCTAGTGACCCATTCATTCCTCACGAGGTGAAAACCTATGGTGGAGCAGCCCATTTTATGGATGTGGACTAACCTCACTCACTGGTGAGGATGTGGGCTGTGTGTCTCTTTCTGCGGAGGCACTGCCTATTATTCTGATATGAAGATGTGCACTCTCCTTAACACACCTCCGCAAGGAATACCACACTGACTTGGGCAGACCACCCCCATCTCCACCCCCAAGCCTGTTCTTCACCAGTTTCCTGCAGCATCAGACCACCTTAGGGGAAAAGCTACCAATGTCCTTGATTCTGGGTGAGTGAGCTGGCTCAAGTTACACATTTTTGCCCATCTCTCCCCACCTCTTTCAGCTTCCTCAGCTGCTAATTAATCTTAGGGCACCTTGGTTCTTGGTCACCATCAGGGCTTTATCCTTCTGTGTAACAGTGCCTGTGTAGTTGGTGGGTGCCTTTTTGATCTATAAATTGTTTTATTTATATATTTATTCATTTATTTGAAAATGTAATACAATTAATTTTCAAACAATGCTAAAGGTTTTGAATAGGTAAAGAGTTACATTTTTATTTAAATATCTACTATTGGCAATATTCAAAGCCATATGAGTGATTTAAATGATGTGGTATTTGTATCATGGCCCATCGTAACAGCTTGTGTACATGACAGGAAATGATAGAATTCTGAGAGTGCAAATGATAGCGATCACTTTTCTGCAAGTCTGTGCAACTGAAATAAGGTGGAAATAAAGCATTAGTCAGGGAATAAATTGATAGCATCACTGTTAAAGATATGATTCCTGAATGTATTTCCTATATTATTCCAGATTTCTTCACAGGCTTGTATGGAAGAACGCAGCAATATAATAATGAGAAACGTATTCCTCAGATGTGAATCTTCTTTCAGAATGCCTCAGCCTGAGCTATCACAAGGAAACAAGCATATTATAAATTTCCTCTGCAGCATATCTAATATCCATTTATCTTGCTCTTACTGTAAGTCACAGAATGTACAAAACTATTTTTACTTGTCATATGGTGTCATTAAGCTGGCTCTAATTTATTTAACATATTGATTTACAGCGTAAGAGAAAGATGAATGTTCCTCTCCACTCCAGAACTAAAGCCTTTTGAATTTTAGCTTCTCTGTGAAACTGTCAAGCTGTTTTTGAATGTACAGTATTTTAGAAAGGATGTTACATTTAATTAGGATGAATAAAATGTGAGACATTTAGCAGTGATAATGAACCTAGTGAAAGCCTGTGATTACCTTAATTAGTGGTTATGCCTGTGAATCAATTATTGCCAATTTTATGACCTGACTAATTGAATTGTGAAAGGAGAACTGCAGGCGTTAAGGGTATAAAGATCTTTCTTTTCTTTATGACATATTTGTTTAGGGGACATGGACTCAAATGACATTTTAGAGATAGATTGACTTCTTATTTCAGATGAAAGACTGGAATTCTATGTTAAACATATACAGTATAATATGGAAATGTTGCTGTCATTTGTGATAATTTAATAAAGATGTTTATTGGGAAAAAAATCATTACCCGGGAGTGCTTTAAAGTAGGTTCAGCATATATCTGCTTAATGTAAAATACACTACATAACTGTATTATTGCTACCTATCTTAGATTTTGTTTTGAAATAGAGATTTATATGTCCTTCATTAACATACTTAACGAACACAGCCTCAGACTGATATCTACACACATTGGCAGAACTCAGAGCGTTACTGTAGAATATTTAAAATGCTGCAGAATTTCATGTGCTTTATGGATCATTATTCATTTTTCCAGTCTAGACACTGACAGTATCTGATGCTTTTCTTTTTTTGTAATCACCCCCTCCCAACTCCAGACAGCTCATGAGATTGTCATTGGTATGAAAAAAATAACTTTGCTAATGAGAAAAGTGCATTTTGTTACAAAAACAGACACTTTGGTGTCAAAGCAACTGCTCCCAGAGCAAACTACACATTACCGAAAACTATGCTTTGCCAATACTACAACTTAAGAAAATCTTTCTTCTTATCTATGTTATTAGACTCCAGTTTGCTTAAAGACTTAACAATATTATATGCTTATTACACTGTAGTAACTTTGCAGGGTCTATTATATGTGAGTAAACCAGTGCCAAGAAAACTGAATGAAACAACCAGCAGCAAGCGCCCCGTCTTCTGGAGCACTCTGATGTACATGGAATAATATAGTTAAATATACACACAGGAAACTAACACACAAGTGTAATAAATAATAATAATAATAGTAATAATAATAATAATAATAGGCAGAATATACTGAATATGCACAACCTCATGTTTGGACATTAAGTGTTACCAGTAAAATGATTTCATAAACAGGCATGTTCTTTTCAGAACATTATTCACATCTAGTTGTATATTATTGTACTTATAAAATATACATTACGATGGCATATACAGTGACAAGATTTCACATCCAATTGATTTGATATCTACTGCACTCCATTTAGAACGTAAAACCAGATATATTCCAACAACCAGCTCAGTAGCTGCACCAAAGGAAAATCAGTATGGTTTCCAAATAACCACTTCCATTTTCTGATCACTGCTAAGTTGTGGAACATAACTAAAACATTTATTTTTAATTGAATGCAATTCCACCCTACAAAGTCACTTACTTTTGCATTAAAACCTTTTTTATTGATTTGAATCCAAAAGCTGCCCATCCTATTCTTTAAAAACTAGATTTCTCTTTTTACTCTGTAGTCACCCTTACTATGCAACATATTGTAGCAGTTCAGTGTGTTGCAAATTTGTTGCACACATTTACGTGTGCGTGAACAGTACCTCCTGAAGTTATTCCCCATGACTTGCAAATACAAAATGACATGTATGATGAGCGGAATTCTTTTTATACAGTGTCTTTATTTTACAAAGAAAAGACATTTTTAATAGTACTGTCACTGTAATTTACCATGTCAGGGTAGTGGGTAATTCATATATTTACCCTTGATGGGTGACCTAATCTGGTCAATATTGTTGCTATAATATATATTCTGCTGCAGACAACTTATCTGAACATATTTTTTCTTGTTATACTTCAATTAGATAATAAGAGAGCAGAAAATGGGGGGGGACTTTGGGCTGCCTTAACATACAACTTCAGCTTGTCAGAAAAATGTTATTAAGTTTGTTGACATCTGAATTGCTTACTGAAAGCATATTAGTAGGTTTACAATTTAGATTTGCTGGTTTGCTTTAAAGCTGCTTGCAGCTTTTCATGTGTAGTCCATGACCTAGTGTCTTGCAGGTTTCAAAATTGAGTTAGATCTGTAGTCTTTTCCTGATATATAACTGGGATACTACATCTGAAGATATATTTGATTGCATATTATTTCTGGATTATTTTAGTTTTCATGCTGACCAGCAAAGTAAGTAGAGATTACAAACTGGTTTGTTTTTTAGTTTAGTTCGTTGATTTATGAGGTTTACTGTTGCTGACCTACAATTTAGATAATTCAATGTACTGTGACAGATATCTAGATTTTGCAGATTTATAATTTGATTTTTTTTTTTACTTTGTAAAGATGACATATTACTCAAGTCTTTCAGTTAATGCAGAAAAAAATATTTTTGTGTTTGCCTGTTATATTAATGGAAGTAAGTTTGGAATGACTATCTGTCTGCTTCTGAAAGACCACTGAAAGACCATTGAACTTAACATGTTAGAGTAAAACACTGGCACATAGTTTGCTTGTTTTGCTCAATACTACGGTGCTTTAAAGTAATTGTTGATAAGTGTCTCTCGCTTACTCTGTGTTATCCTTTATTTTGTTACTTTTCAGCATTTGCTTAGCAAGTCAGTTATAAAACTTGAGGCCAAGAGGTGTAGTTAGGTAAATAAATATATCTATAGAAATAATAAAATCGAATCACAATAGCAGAAAAAGTGAAGGTTCCAGGCATAGCCCAACATGGCAAGCAGTACAGTACACTGGCCTGATGGGAAGAGAAAGTGAGATTTGTGAGGTGCTCAGGTTGTTGGCTGAGGGGCCTTTAAGGGGCAGATGTTGTGAGATCTGCAGGAAACTGGCTGAGCTTTATGGGAAAATATGGGGTCAAGACATGGCAGTGGATAGACCTGGAGAAGAGGATGTAGTGGTGTGCAGCATCACTATCTTGGGCCGTCAATATTAACCTTTCATCTTTTGTTTTAAATTCACCTCTCCTTAACCATTCCTTCATTTGATCCTGACCAATATGAGGTTGTTCCAAGAGTTTTCTATACGTGCAACTATATTTATGCATTTTCTACATTTCTTGCCTTTTTATCCGATCCTTCACCTTATATTCTTTCCTTTGTTTTTTGGCACATTCAGTTGCTGCCTGATTTTTATCTACTTCTGGTTTGATTTCCATTCCTGCTTGATACTGATATATTTCTGCTAAACTAAGCAGGGAAGTCACTTTAGACATTCTTTTCATGTGTTAAAATGTTCACTACATTTGGATCTTGTGAGGTCAGTGGATATGTGTGCAGTCCTATGATTGCAGATCTATATAGGTAATCAATTTTGAGGAGCCCCATACGTCCTTCAGAGCTGGGAATGTATAGTCTTTGTCTGCACTGATTTTTGTAAACCATTTGATAAGCATGAAGGATTCTTCTTGTTTTCCTGTCCAACTGATCCAACACCTTTTGGGGCCAGTCACTCACTCCAAAACTAAGTTAGGACAGGAAGAGCAAATTGGTTTATAGCCTGGACATTGTTCAGTGGTGTTTTCAGCATTCATTTGAATCTTCTAAAATATTCCTTAGTAAGTTTAATTTGCATTTGTTCATGTTTTATTGTAGATCCTTAATCAATTCCCAAATAGTTATACACTCCCTTTTGCTCAAGTTCTTTTACATCACATTCCTGTCCCAAACTGATGTTTTCTTGGTGCTGCAGCTTTCCTGCTTTAAAGGTTGCTTTTGCACATTTATCAAGACCAAATGACATTCTTATATCATCTGAAAAAGTTTTGACCACTTGCAGTTGTGTTTTCAGTTCCTCATCTGGTGAACTATACAGTTTTAAATAATCCACAAAAGGAAGATGATAAGTCTTTATGCTTTATTGTTTTCTGGGAGCCAAATTGTAGCCATGACTTAGTCTGTTAAGTAGACAGCTTAATAAGTTAAGGGCAAGACAAAAGAGCAGTGGTGGCAAAGAGTCACCCTGGAATATCCCTCTTTGAATTTTTATCCCTGGAATAATAATTTGTCCTTTATCATGGCTTAACTGCAAAATGGTTTGTTACTGTTTCATGGTCACTGTGATGTGATCGATCAGTGCTGGATGTATCATATACATTTTTAAGCACTCTTTTATCCATGAATATGGGATACTGTCAAATGTGATTTTGTAATCTCTCCATGCCATACATAGATTCTTCCCATTTTTACAGTTCTCCATTATGACTTTATTTAACAAGAAATGATCATTTGTTGCATAGGAGTATTGTTTTTCCTGTTGTTAACCAAGTTGGAGACTGTTCGGGGTGTGTATATAAATAGTTTTTACTCATGACTAAATCTTCATGTAAAGGTGTTAATACTTTTAGCGAAAAGTTAGGTACTATATCTGGGCCTACAGTTTTTCAGTTAGGAGCTTTTCTTAACTTTGTTTCAATCTCTCTGGTGGTTACTTCATCCCATTTCATATCCTGTGCATTTGAACTTCTTATTCTTTCTTTTACGTCTTTTATCAATTCAGCATCCTTGTTATGTTCCACAGGATCTTCATAGATATTTCTAAAAAATGTATCTATTTCTCCTTTTTGGTGGTGTTTCACTTACTTTTGCCTTGTTTTCCAATTCTCTATAAAACTCTTTTCGGTCATAAATAAATTGCTTATTTTGTACTTTTCCTTTATATTTATCTGCATATCTTCTATGTTTTTCTGCCTGTCCTGATATTTTTAATTTATTATTTGCAATAGTGCATGATAGATCCTGATCTGTTTTGATATTGTGCATTGCTTTTATCATGTTTATCTGAGTATTTTTGTTGATCTGTTTCCTCTTCTATACTCTTATAACAGTGATAGTTCTTGTCTTAATTGCTTTATAGTTTTCTCTATTCAATACTTCCATGATGGCATTTGATTTCTCCCCTTCATTTCCCTTATTGCCTTATATTTTTGTGGTAACACTTTATCTGTTATTAATTTAGTGGCACAGTAGTATATCCTATGCACTTCTGTTATATCACAAGAATTTCTATGAACAGTCCTGATTACTATGTTCATTTGTTTTATCAAACTTCTAACTTTTGGGGGGGTATTGACTTTCTGTAGTCTGTCTTTCATTGAGTTTATTATGTCTCTCCATCTCTATTAAATCAAGCAACTCTTCTCTTAGATAATTTTCTTCTAAACTGAGTGCATATTCTTTGTTCTCCATTTCCCACGGGTGTTTTACTGAAAGTTCCAGAGCATATTCCTGTGCCACATTCTCTTCAATTTCATCCTGTGTCATCGGTTGCTCTTTCATATAGGAACTCACTGGCCTATCACTCCACAACATTAACTGTGTCAGAGTTGCCACAGTTTCCTGTTTCTTCCCTTGCTGTGCAACTCCAACTGTATTTTTGTACTGGTTTCCTATGGAAGGCTCCAAAGTATGTTCATGTGACAACTGATCAGATGTTTACCACTCCACTGGTTTCTCCTTAATTTGGGGATCCATTGTTCTATCTTGTTGTGGTGTTATCAGAGTTAGAGTTTCTACACTAAATCCTTCACTTCACAGGTAATCCATAACGTCAGTTTCTATTTCTTTAAATTCTCCATTACTAATCCTCTTTTCTACTTTTCCTGTTTGTTTTCTTTTTTTAGTATTGTGAACTTTTCCATAACCAGATGCCTTTGCCTGTGTTTCTCTTCAAATATCTTCAGTGCTGTTATTTTAGTATTGATTAGCTTTGCTTTCTCTTTTGCATAAATATTAAAATCTACTGCCAATCATTAGCGAACCGAAGTTCCGCTGTGGCGACCCCTAACCGGGAAAAGCCGAAAGACAACAACAACATTAAATCTCTTTTTTTCGCCATGCCCATATTTCTTCTTCAGACGTTTCCTGCTCCTTCTGTTTCTTGTTGTTGTATCATGCTGTGATATAACCTGTCTTAGACTTTCTACACTAAATCCTTCAGGTATTCTATAACTTCAGCTTCTTTTTTTTTAACGTCAGCTTTACTAATCTTCTGTTCTACATTCCCTCTTTGTGACCTTATTTTTTGTATTGTGAAATTTTCCATATCTGAATGCCTTTGCCTATATCTTTGGGACCTGTTTTTTTTTTTTTTTTGTATTGATTAATTTGTCTTTCTCCTTTGCATAAATATTGCACCATATCAGATCCCTCTTTCCTATGTCCATGCATCTTTTTTATACTTTTCAAAAATCTCTAGATTTTGTTCTTTATATTTTCACACTTCCCCAGTTACTTCTTTTTCCAAATGGGCCAAGATTTCTTGTTCTGTGTAATGTTTTTCATAAATCTGTTGTATTAGTGAACACAGATTTTTATTTGAAGCTTCTGACAGTTTTTCTTGAGCAACTATTTTTCTTTCCTCTAATTTCTCTCTTAATCTTTTTGTATATCTTCTGTCTAGAAATTCTGGACTTCTTGCATAATAGTAACAATACATAATTTCTTTCTTATCCTTAGTAGTCCACTCTGTCATCTTTATGGCTCTTTTTTTGGCCTATCAGTTTTTGTGAATATTGTGGACTACTACTTCCTTCTACAATGGGGGGGGGGGGGGTCCTCTCCCTGAGCCTGGCCAAGCCCCATTGTAGGAATGTTTCCATGTCTTGAGGACTCTACAATGTCATTTTTTCCAGTCCTGGCACCAGTGCGCCTAACAGGATTGGGCACTTTTTTTATGCTGGGACCTGTACACCCAGCTGTCTTTTTTTTTATTTTTTTAACCTAATTTTTGTACATAATATATGCTATATAAAATATAGTCTATATTTATTTATTTATTTTTATTTTCAATTTGGTTACTGGGAAAGTCCAACTGGACACAGGTCCTTTTTCATGGAGGCCCAGGGAGAAAAGCTCCACATACAACACAGCATGTAGTGCAGAAGTATGGAGGCTGTTAGGGAAGATGGAGAATAGTAAGGGTCCAAGGATGGAGCCTTGGGGAACTCCTAGTGTGACTGGTAGTAGAGAAGAGAATTCTTGCTGCCATTAAACTGCTTGCTGTCAACCTGTTAAATAATTTTGAAACCAGGCAATGGAGGGTTTACTAAGATTTAGTTCTGAAAGAACTTTAATAAGCTTTTTTTCACAACACAAACAATAAACCTAAAGAAACAAACAGGCAATAGGCATTCGCAGGACTAGAATTAATTTAATCGTAAACATTTTCGAATGTAGAAATTTACAGACTTCTTCAGTCTAAAGAAGTCTGTAAATTTCTACATTCGAAAGTGCTTACAATTAAATTAATTCTAGTCCGGTGAATGCCTATTGCCTGTTTGTTTCTTTAACTTTAATAAGCTGACTGTGATTGACCATGTCAAAGGCCTTAGAAAGATCAAGAAAGATAGCAGATACATATTTACCATTGTTTCTATGGTCATTTACTGTATGAGTGAATGACATAAGAGCTGTATTTATTCTTTTATTTTATTTATTTTACATTTGTTGACCGGGATAGTCTGACTGGATTCATGTCCATTTTCAGCGGAGGCCCGGGGAGAAAAGCTCCAAGGTAAGCAGATACAATAAAAACAATGAAAACATATTACAAATATGGTATTGACAAAGAATACATAAGCAAGCATGAATAGATAAGTTCAACAGGTTAGAGTTACTCCCTGGTGACATTCAGGGGTAAGTTCAACAGTAATCTGATTAATAGATTTTTCACTTTCATGATGAGAATTAGCCAGGCTTGTTGCAGTGGCAAAGCCAGTTTATTGCCAGATGTTGTTTGAGTCTAGTTTTAAATTGGCCTAGGGAGGAGAGCAAAGTAATATCAGTTGGAAGTGAGTTTCAGGCTCTGCGTGAAGAGTTTGCAAAGAGGGAATCACCAGCTGCATTGTTAATTTTGATTGTCTGAATTAGTAGTCTGTTCGAGGATCAAAGCAGTCATGGATTGTTATAGGGGGTGATACAATTTTTAAGTGACGGAGTATTATCTGGATTATAAAGGATTTTATTAGCCATAATCAGTAGGCTATATTGGATTAGACTGGGTAGTTCAAGCCACCCAAGCTGGTTAAGATTGATGCAGTGATGTGTCCTAAAAGGCAGGCCAGTGGCAAACCTGGCAATGTGATTATAACAGGTTGAGAGTTTATTAAGTACAGTCTTATTTAGATTGGAGAGTAGGGGGATGCATATAAAAGTGTTGAAAGTAGCTGAGAGCAAGCTATGGCAATTTTGGCTGGAGGGATGAGAAAAGCTTTTATTCTGTAAAGTGACCCTAGCTTTTTATTGATGGTTTTGTTCGATTGGTTAACATGTAGGTCAAATTTTAGGTTATTATCAACAATGATGCCTAATAGTTTTGTAGAGGTCAGGGAGATTATTGGGCCATCATTTGCATTTATGGTAAAGGTAAAAGCAGCAGACCTTTGTGTTGGTTAGAATAACTGCATTTTAGTTTTTTTTGGGATTGAGTATCAATCAATGTTCAGATAGTCAGTTTTCTATAGTATTAAAGGTGAATTGGGTAGCAAATCAGGGTGGAGTCATCAGCATATTGGATACAGCTGACATTTGGGATGACAGTATACAAGTTGTTAATAAAAATGGAAAACAGTAGTGGCCCTAGTATTGAGCCTTGTGGTACTCCAAGGGTGTTAGGTAGTAGGTTAGAGAGCTTGTTCTGCTAAAGTAACAGCCTGCTGTCTCCCATTGAGGTAGGATTTAAACCACTGAAGGGCTTTTGAATCTAGACAGAAAGTTTGCAGGGTATGTAATAAAAGTTGGTGGTCAACCATGTTGAATGCCTTGGAAAGATCTAAGAAGAGGGCTGAGGATATTTGATTATTGTTACGGTTATTGTTTATGATATTGGTAAAAGCTAGTAGGGCTGAAGTAGTGCTGTGGTGTGGATGGAAGCCGTGTTAGGTATCTGCCATGAGGTGATTCTGGATTAGGTGGTGCATGGGTTGTTTGTGTATACATTTTTCCATAATCTTTGCAAGTGGAGAAAGTATAGCCATTGGTCTATAATTGGAGAATTCAGTGGAGGAGCCTCCTTTATGTAGTGGGATTACGTAGGATTTTTTCCAAATGGTGGTAATTTTAGCCTCTGCTATGGTACGATTAATTAGTATTGATACTGGGTAGGCAATACCATCAGCTGATTTTTGAAGGTACTCAGCGGGGAGTTGATCAGCAGAGAGTGTGCTGGGTTTTAATTTTTTGATCAATGTATGGATAAGTGACGTGGACATTGGTTGGAAGCTGTATGAGAGTAGGTTCATAGGGGATAGTACTATCAGGACCATGGGAGCTAGGAGGTAATTGGCTAGCTAGGGTTTGAATTGTCTCAGTAAAGGAATTGTTAAAACATCCTCGGGGGGTTTATCAATGGTAGCAGCGGGAATAGGGGTAGAAGTTTTTCCAGGATGAAGTAGATTATTCTGACCTGCCAGAACTTCTGAGGATTGTTCTGGTTTGCTGTTTGTAAATTACAATAGTATTGTTTTTTTTTTTTTGTCTTGTAAAATGGATTTTTTAGTTTCATTCCTAGCTTGCCTGTATTTAACATGATCTTGGGGGTCTTTAGTAGAGCACCACATAGAGCCCAAAATTTGTTTCTACTGGTAGTTTTTAGTCTAGACTCTTTAGAAAGCCATGGTGCAGTTTTTGCTTTTGTTCCCTTTGAACGGGCAGGTGCATGCAAATCAAGCATGTCAAGAAATTTGTTGTTAAAATA
Source organism: Protopterus annectens (assembly GCF_019279795.1). Lineage (NCBI taxonomy): Eukaryota > Metazoa > Chordata > Ceratodontiformes > Protopteridae > Protopterus > Protopterus annectens. Next base: position 763,929,649 of record NC_056731.1, on the reverse strand, counting down.
TGCAACTGCCTCCTCTAAGGGGAGGTGTTTTAGAATATACCAGTTACAGGAGTTAAGCTCCTTTTGGAATTTGGCAGGGTCAAAGTCTTTTTGGTTTCTGACTTTTCTGAGTAAGGATTGTTGGGGATTAATAGCTTTTTGCTTAACTATATAAGTGAGAAGGTGGTCGCTTAGGTCATCGGGGAGGGTACCAGCATTGTACAGTTGGGGGGTTACTATTTACGAGTACCCAGTCCAGTATGCTTTCTTTTTGGTTGGGTTTACCTAACCTGGTAGGGGTGGTTATGGTTTGTGTAAATGGATGCAGATTAATATGGGTAGATGGGGATTCTGAGGAACAGGTGCCCCAGTATATGTTAAAATCTCTGAGTAGTAGGGTTTTTTGGGGGTAATGACATGCTAGCCAGTGTAGGGTATCTTCAAGTGTGGCTATATTGTTACCTGGGGGAATATACATGCAGATGATGTTGATGCATTTACTTTTGTTAAGTTGCAATCTAGTGGCAAGACTTTTGGAGTTATTAATCTGAGGTGGTTGAGTAACATCTATGGTCACATTCAACTCAGATTTGTAGATTATAGCTACCCCCCCCCAGAAACACGATCCAGCCTGTGTATGTTATACCCAGGTGGTAACACTTCATTGTTGGTAATGTTAGGTTTTAATTAGGTTTCAGACAGACAGAGAATCTCAGGGGAGTGAACAGCTAGGAGTGCATGCAGTACATGTACCTTGTTATTAATGCTTCTAATATTGAGACGACAGACCAGGAGAGAGTTGGTTGGTCTACTGATTATAGTTTTACAGCTTAGGTTACAAGTAGAGGGGGGTGTATATATCAGAAGTTGATGGGCCAGGGTTGGAGTGAATATCACCACGGAATATTAGGCTAGGTCTGTGCTTAGTGACTAGCTTCAGGAGTTTGTTTATAAGTTTGTTGTATTGTCTAGATCTAGGGCTAATGTGCCAGGGGTTGGTATGCTGAAAGAGTGAATACGATGTCAAGTTGGACTCATTATTATTATTAGCATGGCTGAAGATGGGATACTTTATAGCTTGGGTGATAGTATGGCGTTTTTGGGTACTGATAACCAATGAGAAACTGGTTTTCATACAAGGTGAGTAAATAAGTGGCCAGCAGAATGGGTAGTAAAGAGGAGTACAGCGTTATGAGAGGAGACGTATAGTAGTTAGATGTGTTGTTTGTATGACACAACAGCAGAAGATCTGATGGTAAATGTAGAGGTAATAGAGTGGTTGGAGAAAGTATGTTAGGTGAAAGCTGATAGGATGTTATAACAGGGTGGAGAGAGTATGTTAGGTGAAAGCTGATAGGATGTTATAATAGGGGGTGTGGTTGAGTTACTATAAATTTAGTGGTAGTGGGGGTGGGTGGAAATTGGGGGCAGGGAGGGGCACAGAGCGAGCCCGAGGGAAACGAGGCTAACACTGACTACAAGTGTTTTCTTAGGCTTCCTGGAGCTGTATGGTATGTATTTAGTGTTAACTTAATGGCTGTGTTTTTAAACTGTATTTTTAAACTATATTTTTCACTAAGTTATGCGCTATGTTTTAGAATGTGTTCTATACTCTTGCAGGGTATTTGCTAGCTGTAGGTTAGGAGTTTAGAGTATAATTTTCAGAGCTTTAGGTGGGAGCATTAGGTCATTCAGTTACACACAAAAAACAGTAGAAAGTCCATACAATGAAGAAACTTACACTGAGTCACACCAGGTCAACCAAGGGAGGAAGAGAGAGGGAAATCCTAAGCACCTAGATTTGAAAATGATGCCTGTACTAAGTTGTATCATTTTAACCTGTATGAGGAAAGAGGGGGATGGGAGAAAAGAAAAGGCAGTAGGAGTGGTTAGAGGGATACCTTGATTGACTCAAGACACCACACCAGAGGTATGTTGAATGTAAGGGCCTAAAATCTGCACTTAGCACTTTAATGTTACTTGCACTCAGCACTTTAATTTTACTTATGTTTAGCAGGAAAGACAGACCAACAGTATACAATTTTAAGGATTTTTATAAGGGTTACTTGTTCAAATGTCAGACAAGTAAGTAAAACTTTCAACAGGAATCTGTCTGAGTGTTAGAAAGCCAGAAAGGTACAAGGTATACCTGTAAAAATTAGGGTTAGAGAGACAAATGTAAGAGTCAGTGTACTTTAGTTACAGGGGAAGGAGCCAAACACTCAAGTAGAAAAGAGCCCCAATGGCTGACCAAAATGGTGACTTGCTTAATTACACAGCACTGTAAGAGAAAGATTAACAAATGATTTTTATATGTGTAACCTACTCTGATTAATTGCTGGGAGAAACAGTTTTTGTTGTGGTGGCCAATAGCAATCCTGTAGGCACCGTTATGCAGGAGCTGCAGTATGTTAGTGTAGGTAAATGTGAAGCTCAAACTGAGTCACACCAGGTCAGCCAAGAGGGGAAGAAAGAGGGAAATCCTAAGCACCTAGATTTGAAAATGTAGTAGTGCTATGAAAAGGCTGGAAGCCATGTTGTGTGTCTGTGAGAAGTTTATGAGTATTTAGGTAGTCCATGATTTGTGTATGTATACACCGCTCTAGGATTTTTGAAGGGGGAGAAAATATAGCAATAGGGCAATAGTTGTTCAGTTCTTTTGAGTTAACTCCTTTATAGAGTGGAATAATGTGGGAACTTTTCCAGATCTCAGGGACTAGATTTTCAGATATGGAGCAGTTGATAAGAATGGCTACTGGGTCTGCAATTGCGTCAGTAGCTATTTTCAGATATTTGATTGTAGTGGGTTTTAGTTTTTAAAGCAGGTTTTTAATCATATCCACAGAGAGAGGTTGAAAGGTGCAGCTATGTTTATTACTAGGATATCTGTGTGGTTCATTGGAGGAGGGAGAGATCTGAGAATGGATTCTGTAAAGTGTTTGTTAAATTGGGTGGTTTTATTTTTTTGAGGTATCAGCAGTGGTTGGAGAGGGGTACTAGGTTTTTCTGGAAGGAGAATGTTGTTAATGACAGTCCTGAGAAGCAGCTAGTCAGCAACTACAGTAAACTGTCTTTCGGCTTTTCCCGGTTAGGGGTCGCCACAGCGGAACTCCGGTCCACTAATGATTGGCAGTAGATTTTTACGTGCTGGCTTGCCGGGCCTAACGCACAACCTTCAATGAAAGAACACCCATTCATACATGTCGACACACAGAAGACGCTCTAACTGAGAATCGAACGTGCAACGTCTAACTGTGAGGCGACAACGCTACCGCAGCACCACCACCGCAGCAACTACAGTAACAATCAATAAAATGTAGCACAGATCAGTGCATAGTTTAACTGCAGTTACATTAAAAAATAAAACAATGGAGCTATGTTTTGCTAGATTTTACTTTAATATGGCTGCCTTTGATGAGGGTTTTTGGACTTTCCCAGATAAATTGAATATGATGGACTGACGCTAAGTTTTTCTAGTTCATCTTTACAATTGGTAGTTTTAATAATAGTTTTAATATTTTTTCATTTTATAATGTTTGATTTTAATAACATTTTTAAAGAATTTCCCAAAAATGTTGTTTCTTAGACAGATAATAGAGTGGAACCACCTGGTAAGTGAAGAGGATAGGGGCAAGGAAAAGCAGAACCCACCCAGAAGTGTGTGCGAGCCACTTATCATTAACACTTACAACAGAAGTGTAAAGTTACAACTTCAGCTATCAGGAAAGACATACACAATTTACTTTGTAGTTGGTTCTTCATGCATTTTGTTTTGTTTTGGGGTCCATGCAAGGAAATTACACTGCAAGGTTATTCTGTATGGCTTTTCAGAGGGGACAGACTGCTGTAAAAGGACTGTAATAGAGAAAACAGAAAGACATAGTAAGGGAACAGTAAGAAGAGGGATATTTAACTAGGTGAACTCAGGGTAGTAATTACAAATATTTCTAAATTTCACAAGGCACAGTAAGTTTAACTTTAAAATGTGCATTCCCACAGAAACATTTACACAAATCATTATTTGATAATTGCATGTTGTAACTCTTCTGATTTCTGTCGATCATATTTTTTAAAGTTCTGCTGTATTTTGTCAGTCATGTATTCTTGTCAACATTTGTCATTTTTTATGTTGGAGCTTTTCTCCCCAGCAAGGCCTCCACTGAAAAAGGACCTGTGTCCAGTCGGACTTTCCCAGTAAACAAATGTAAAATAAAATAAAATAATTAAATAAATAAAGTAGATTAACAACAAGTAAATAGTTGAAAGGATAACTTAGCCCTTCAGAACAATTCTAAATAACAGCAAATTCAAGCGATTGGGAAAAGTAGTTTTATGAGAGATGGATACAATACAAGAATGCATTGTACTTATTACATGCCAACTATATATCAGGTCAGCTTAGTGAGATTTTGTAAAAAGCAGGGTCCACCTCATGAAAGTACTCACCAAGACTTGAGGATGAATTCATTTCCAGCAATACTACTCTCCTTTGCTTGCTGATTTATCATCTCTCCATTCGGAGGTGAAATGTGCATTGTTAAATGTTACTGCAGATATATCAGTTACACATGTCTGTGTAGGCCTGGGAGCCTAGGTCTGTATATGATATTGTTGCCCTGAGGGATCATTCCCTTGAATGCTGCACAGCTCCACTGATATAAACAGCCTTGTATCATTGCAGAACTCCCTGCCTTCTCCTGCACAAGTTTATGATAGAGAAGAAGGACACCCCAGAATCAGATTAACAATGGCCATAGAACTCAGTCAGAAGGACGCTCTATGTAGTTTTCAGCTTGCCTCATTTAGGTTCACCCTCATCTCACCCAGCCATGGCTGTGGCTAGGTGGCCTTTTTGGAAACATACAATAGTACACTCAAAGACATGATGTGTAGGTGTGAGTGGAAAAACCCTTGCACCATTACATAACTTGCAATTTCCATGTTTGCCTGTGTGTGATGTGGACCGATGAACTGTTTTCTCTAAGTGCATATGTCTTCTTATGCTTGTGTGATATTCACAATAACCACTATACAGTTTGCCCTTTATACTTTGGTGCATATCCTTATGACCAGCATCATACAATAATTCTAAAAGCAGGCAGCATACCAAAGTCATTAATACATTCACTGTGTAATCTCTACTCAGTGCTGCTGACTTTTGTAGAAATGTTATTGGAATTGTGCCATATTTTATAGTTCTGAGGGTTTATTTTTGAACTTTAAAAGAGTTTTTAAATTGTAGGTAAGATGGGCTATGTCTCATATTTGCTGGGATCAAGTTTCACAGTTTAGATATGTATACAAGTTATTAACTATCACCATTAAGATTTTTAAAGTTTTGAGTGAATACCAGGTGTTGGTTTTGTGAGTACAGGTCTCCAGGGGATGCACTCCAGTTTAGTAACTGGCTGGTGACCAGTTATCTGTCTGGACATTGTGGGTAGTCTTAATATGAGAGAGGAATTTGAAAACAGCTGAAAGGATCCCATAAAGAATCTTTATTAAACCTTAATAAATAATAAAGCTTTTTATGGAATCTTTTTGACTGTTTTATAGTAATTTGTTATTTTGGTTGTTTATTTACATTAACATGAGGAAAAGGCTACTAGATTAGATAGCACCAGCAAGGTAAGAGAGTAAAGGGCTATACAGTGATGCATCCATTTAATGTGGTAACTTGCAAGCTTTGACATGTTATTATAAGATTGTTCCAGTTAGCTAGCTAGATTAGTTAAACTTGATGAGGTATATAGGATTATTGAGTAGAAAGGGTTGCGCTGCAGTTTTAAGTTCATATTCTGATAGGAATGGTTTCACATTATAAAGAAATCCTAGATTATGGTTAGTTTCTTGAAGTGCACATTAGATTATTATTCCCAGTAATTTTGTATTTTGACTAATAATATAGTTAAGTCACATTAGTTTAGCTTTATTTGGATTTAGGACTAGCTTAGATTGTTTTTTTTTTATGGTCTTACTGAGAGAAGGAAAAGAGGAGGCTTATTTCCTAGCCTTTCTAGACGAATCACTAGAAAGCTTGAGAACTGCATCTTAATAGGAAGCTTGTGATAGGTGCTATTGATTTCCTCTTTGAGAGAAGAGCAAGGTGCATTGATTCTTGACTGTCTGTGATTGGGCAGTGTGTGGGTGACTTTCCTGATGGATCCGATTACTGTTTTAGTGGAAACCTCTGCAGTTTTAATTCTTGTCCGTTGTGCAGCTTGGTTGTCTGTTGTGCTAAGCTGCTGTATATGCTATCAAGGGTGTCTACCAAAAGAAGGTTACAGCAAACATATTGACCTCAGTGACATCAGGGACAAGACTACTTATTGCTGGTGAGTCTGAGAACCACTTCTCAGGAATCAGTTTGGAATTAGTGCTACTGTTTTACTTCTGGTAAGAGCAGGAGCAAGGGGACATTGATTCCTATGTGTAGCAGGGATAAGAAAAGTACTGGTTGTGGCCAGGTGGTAGACAATAGAAAATCACTACTTATTCATCACTCATGGCAAACTTAATTCATTCTTTTTACCAGACCAGCTGCAATCTAACCTAACTTCAGAATGTCTCCCTAAATACTTTATCCATAAGTCTTCAGGGTGGGTTATAGTAGTCTCCGTCCAACCCCTGATTACTACAACCACCTCCTATTCCTCTACCCTCTGGCATTGTGTCTCTGCAGTTGGCTGTCATCCAGTCTGTGTCCAGTCTGATCCTATTGATTCTTGTATGACAGTGTATCAGCTGCATTATGCTTACAGACTGTTCACTTCATCTATCAGCTGATAGTTTTGCAAAGAGAGGTAAAACTTTAAGAAACATGGAGGCAAATCTCTTGCATCAGCCCACTATTACTAAAGATTACCCCTCCACAATACCACACTAATCAAAACACACCACTAAGTTCATACCTTATGCCAAGGTGGCAAAGAAAAAAATTGCCAAACCCTCCTTGAAAACACTGTAAAACATCCCATTTACTAGAACACTGGGCAATCATACCTCTCAACCTCTTAGCCCTGGAAATCTGGACAAAGGTTGACATAATGGGGGGGGGGGGTACAATGGCCCAAAATAGGGACAGATTTTAAATATTGCTCTATAAACTTAGAAAGTTGCTAGAACAACAGGGTATGCATTAAATGTATTTTCTAAAGGATATGAAGTCTGAAACTCAAATCTATGACATTATTTATTAATTTCATTCTTCAAATCGTCCCAGTGAATTGCCAGAAAATGAAAAATTTTATGAGGAACAGACTGAGATTTTGAGGCAAAAATCTGGACAGTTGAGAGTTATGAAGGCAATACCTATTCCTTCTTCACTTCCACATAGAGCAGATGCACAAAGTTTACCTAACAGTAATTAGGAAAGCTCGCCTAACCCCATAATGTCCACCAAGTCTGCTTCCACACATAGAAATGTTTAATCAGAGGCAACTCTATAAGTAGGCATACTTGCACCATTATTCATTAGACTGGACAAGAATAGTCTTACTGTATGCTGCTTGTCTGGTGCCAGGATCTGTGATGTTATGTCACAAGGGCATCAAGGCCCATTAAACCAAACAAATATGACTATGACTTAATGGTTGTCCATATAGCAGTGAATGACCTGAGGTGTTCCACCCAGAGGTGCATGTAGAGAGGTATGGTAGAACTTACTACACATGTACTAGAGGCAGGAAAGACACTGGTCTTGAGTAGCAACTTGTGTTCCCCAAGAATGATGCCTAAATATCTAGGCAATATAATTGTCCCTGGTTAAGTAGTTGTTGTAATTCTGAGAAGATCCAGTGGGCCTGGAATGAGATGGTAGATAACACTTCCTGTTTCTACAGGGATAGTGTACATTTCTCATACCAAGGGTTCCACATACTGGATAAAACCTTTGATACCTCCAGCGCATGTTTTGAGGCATAGTTGCCCTACTGGACACTCCTAGATGGCAAACTCAAATTCAAATTCAGACAACATAATGTTGACACTAATCAGTGCTAGGAGTCTAAAAAGAAAGATACACAAGCTTCTGACACGTCTGCAACTCAAACGCCTTTATATTTATACAGTTACAGAAATAGTGTTTCAATGCAGTTCATGCACTATCTTTCATCTCTAGCGATTGGTTCTTATCACACTGTCAGGTCCTTCTGTAACTGCAAATGAGTATCTGCATTTGCCAAAAACACCATCATCTCATGTTAAATTACCCATGACCCTAACCTGGAGTTCTTGGAGCTCTAAATCATCCTTAACAAACATAACTATTATTCACTGCTAGTTTCATACCCCCCACCATCAATATTCAGAAAAGACCACTGATAGAAATTACTTTAACACTATTGAAAGGTCAAGTATCAAACAAAATACCTTCTTGCTAGGGGGCTTCTATTACCCAAGCATTAATTGGCACATTATATCTCTAGAAAAGGATATGCTCAGACTTTCCTAGACTTTAATACCAGGACAGTGGAGAAAATTGTAAAACTATCCAGAAATGGCTCTAATATCCTTCACATTGTCCTTACCAATATACCCCCAGTCTGTACCCCACCCCTGGTTAAATCTGACCACAAATCACTCATATATTCTCTATCAAGCCCAGTGGTACCACAGTGCTACCAAAATGATGCTTTCTTTAGAGCAAGAATACTTCAACTTGTAGAAGACTTATGCAGAATTCCCAACAGTCACCTATTGCTTTTACCATTACCTAAACAGCTGCACAGAAAGGTTTGTACACATCTACCCTAAATACAATGGATAGTTTAGGAATAAGACTCTCTGGTAGAAATCTTGTATTAATAAACTGTACAACAAAAGAAGAAAAATAGTAAAAAGTTGTAAGAAATCCCATCCTCTTATTTCAAAATTATACTGAAACACACTAGCATGGAACTTAAGAGCACTATTATAAAATGCAAAGTGGAGGACAAGCTTAAGGTGGCCGCAGATGCCAAAACAAAGTATGAATCTTTCCTCAGTTATGTAAGGAACTTAATGAATATGTCCAGCAATGTACTTAGATAATCTGTAATCATCATCATCATCATCATCATCATCATCATATTAATATCACACTTTCCAGTCTTAATGATAAACCAATATATTTAGTGCTAACTTTGCTGCCTCCAGTATCCGTGAAAATCACCTACATTCTCCTTAGAGCAGATTTTAGAATCCCTATCAAAGACTATAAATAATGCTGTATTGGGACCAGGCAATATACCAGGTTTCATTCTCATCAGAATCAAGTTTGCACTATCTGAACCTCTACTTAAACTGTTCAACCTTAGCCTACCCAAAGGGTCTTTTCCTGATGCCTCAAGAATGCACACTGTGACTTCACTACATAAGGGTGGCCCCTCCACAGTCCAAAGTAATTCTAGGCCAGTCAGCCTCACAAGCCTAATAAGCAATACTGTACTGTGGAACTCGTTTATGCAGTCATATGCAACTTATCTGATCTAGACACCAATCAGTTTGGTTTTGTAAACAGAGGTGCTATCTCCTGAACCTAGTAAGCTTCTTTGCAAATATTACAGAAGCTTTAGAAAGTGCTCACTCCATGCACTCTGCTTATCTTCACTGGATCAAGGCTTTTGACACTATCCACCATACTGGTATTATCAAAAAATTTGAAGAAACTAAATGTAAACTTTTACATTTTCCACTGGATTGTAAATTGGCTAGCTAACAGATCCTAAGTTGTGAAAGTTTCTGGCACCTTCTCGGAATATAAAATTGCAACTTACAGGGTACCACTGTGATTTGTCTTGGGCTTTCTCCTTTTTAGCATTTATATTGCGGACATCCAAACCAGCATCCTAGAATTCTGATGGCCCAAGTTTGTTGATTACTGCAAGTGTTATCCAGTCATCCACAGATACTAAAGAGGTTCAGCAAAGGTTCGAATATGCACATACCTGTGGATCAAAGGCAGTCTTACCATAAATGCAAAGAAGTCAGTGTGGTATCATTTGGCAAAAAATCTGTTCTCACTTCATATGCTATAAATGGCACTTCTGTTCAGACAGATATGGTCATAAGAGACCTGAGTCATTATGTATTCAACTCACTCTCATTCTCTCTCTCTAATTTGAGTATCACGTTTCCACCATAGTCAGGAAATCATTTTATTTGGCTCAGTTAATTTCCATGGGAATATCTTCAAGATCCAAAGAAGTCATCTCGCCAATGTACTTTTCTCTTATCTAATCATCATCAATTACAGTGCTCTCTTTGATATGCACAAACTGAAGCATGCACCAAAGCTTTCTAACCAAGAAAGTGAAATGCCTGAAATCCTTCAACGATCTCGATAGCTTAGCACAATTCTTATACTTAGTAACCTACCAGCTGCTCTGAGGTGACTTGATATTCACCAGCAACTAAACAAGACACTCTGTTGGGATAGGTCCCTGACTTGAGATATTCTCAGCCTATGTACAGAGTACCACTTTTGTTATATTTGAGGCTAGTCTTGATGAGTGGATGCATAGACAGTTACATCAATAGTTATGCACAGTGCTGCTCAATTTGGGAGGTGGGCACTATTAAGTACTTAACTCAGAAAATCAAAAAAATCCAACAACTACAGATGAATCAAGATATATACTCACATATTAAAAAAAAGGAATAAGGGAATACCTGGATGCCTGATAAAAAACTTTAACAAGAGAAGTTTAGGCACATTGCTTGCCCAGTATTGTTCCTATGTTCGTCAGTATGCCTATAGTTACTAAAGATGAGGCTATGCTACTGCAAAGACCTTTATACAGGTTATTTAACATTTACCAGACTATGTTTTTTTCTTTGGGATCTGTAGATCATTATGTGTAATGTTTCTATTGAGCCACTGTAGCTAGATAGCACATGCATATAACTACCTAGCATGTGCAAGAACAGTGCCATTTTGTACAGTCAGTCAGAGTGAATGCAGGCATGACTGGAGATGCACATGTGAGTGTGTTTGAAGCAATGTGTGAATCAGTTAACTTAAATATATGTTCCAGTTGCAGTTCCTGACAATGTTTATGTACAGTAAATATCTTGAACCCATACACTGCTTCATTGTCTCTTTTTTTTTTATTCAAATGTTTTATTAAATTTTCCATGAAAAAATAAAAGACAACAAATGATCAACAGTATTCTCATTCTTAAGATAAAATATTAACAAAGTAAAAAACATTTACAATATATACATAGGCCTGAGGCAAAACTGCAGATCACAGTTAAGATATACAAGTTCTTTAGTATAAGTATCAATTCAGAAAGAGTTGTGGTCCATTTGCAAAGTCTCAATAAGTGTTAAAACCTTTGTCCAAGGATTATTAACCAATGTCTTTGGATAGATTCTAAGTTCTTTGGTCCTAGTTTCTTTGATTGCCAGGTCTTCCACTGAAGACAAGAAATCCTGAACAGTAGGTGGGCAGCTAATGTTCCATCTTGTGGTAATGCAATTTCTAGTGCTAGCAAATATTGACCACAGTAAATATGAAATATTCTTATTCAAAGAGTAACCAAAGGAATCAGTGAATAATGCTTTGAGAAAAACCATCTATGCTGTTCCAATAACCTTTTAATTTAGGACAATCATAAAAAATATGTGCCCAATCAGCTTTGGTATGTTCTGTACATCTCCAGCAGGATGTATTAGAGCTATTATTGATTTTAACTATCGTATTTGGTGTCAGTAATGCCCTATGGAGATATTGCCAAGCAAAAATACCCCAGTAATGAGACCATGAAGTATGCTTGATGGATAACAATTTTTTTTGTTTTTCGTCATGTGAGAAATTAAAAGAACAGCCTTTGAATATAAAGTTCCAATAACTTTGATTTATACTAGTCTTATAAACAATTAACATGTTATATAATTTTTGAAATAATGTTGTTTGTAGTGTGGCTATTATATAAAATTTCACACATGAGCATTATCATCTTTGGTCTTTCTTGATAAGATGAGTTTTTAAGCATTATGCGCAAATCTTGAGAATAATTTAAGATACTTTGTAGAATTAGCCAGTTTTGAGGAAGCAATTCATGCTATTTTATAAGAAAGAGAGTCTAAAACGTTAGCATCATTTATGCATTGATACCAACATATAAAGTTCTTGGATTCCCAGCTATCTAAAACATTGAGATGTATTTTATCAGGAAAGTTTCTTGTAATTTTAAACAGGGTCAACAGTTCAATCCAAGTTTTAATATCAGCATTAGAGATAACAAATTTTCTAAAGAAATTAAAATAGTGGTTTAATGAATTTAATTTTGTGGGTTTGGCAATATTGTTTTAGGTAGTATGACATAAGAAGTACCAGAACTTATTAGAATAATTATTCAATGGAAGTTTGGCTAAGGAGGCATTTTCATTAATTAGTATGGTTAGGTGTAATAGTTTCCAACAAGAGTGATAATTTGGATTAATCCAGTTTAAAATAACCTTAAATATGGATGCATTAATATATGTTTCAATGTCCGGGAATTTGATCCCTCCGTGCTCCCAAGATCTCATGTGATGTAGAAAAGCTATTCTGTTTCTTTTGGGGAACTAAAGGAATTTCATTAGTAATCTATTTATATCTTTAATGTGTTGATATATATAAGAAAAGTTAGGAACTAGAGCTATGTAGAGTATTTTTGGTAAAAGTGTCATTTTTTATTAATTATAACCTGTCTTCAAAGATGATGAAAATTTAGTTCCAGCTATTTGTGTGCTTATTTATTAAGTTTATAATATTTTTATAATTATATTCAGTTGTGTTTTCTGTGGATTTACATAGTGTTATTCCTAGGTAATCAAGTGAGTCTGAAATTGCACCAAAAATGTGTTGATATCCAATTGTACATTTCCCTTCTTATTTAAGAGCATATGTTTAGATTTAGATCTATTAAAACGTAAACACGAGATTTTCTGGAAATGGTTCACCACAGAATCTAATTCTAATAGAACTGACTGTGAATTACTTAACGTGAGCAAGATATCATCTGCATAAAGCATTATCTTGGAATTATACTGATTGTAAATATTTATACCAATGATTTTTGGATTGCCACGAATAAGGGCAGGAAATATTTCAATGGCTAATGCAAATAAAATGGGGAATAAGGGACATCCCTGCTTAGTGCTTTTAGTTATTTGAATAGATTCAGATGTGAAGCGGCCTAATTTAGCATAAGCTACATTGTTTTGGTATATATTTCTATTAGAGAAATGAAAGAAGAGGGAAAGTGAAAACAACATGACACTTCAAACATATATTCCCAGTTAACAGAATCAAAAGCCTTTTCTATGTCTAAACTAATCACTAGTGCTTCTTTATTTCCCTTATTCAAATATTCAGTAAGTGTTAAGATCCTTTGGATGTTATCGTAAGTGTGTCTTTCATATATGAAGCCTGATTGATCATTTATTATTCACATTAGTGGGACCTTTAATCTATCTGCAAAGATGGACATAAAAATTTTATAATCATTATTTAATAATCATATGGGTCTATAAGAACTGCAAAATTGTGGGTCTTTGTTTGCTTTTATGATAGGTGAGATCAAAGAGTATCTCCATGAAGAAGATATAATGCCATGTGATTGAACTTCTAGTAGAGTTTTATGAAAGAAGGATAATACAAATGTGGGGAACAATTTATATATTTCAATCATTATACCATCCGTCCTGTGGGCTTTATTGGGCTTAAATTTTTTGATTTTTTTTTTGTTTGATTTTCTCTAGTGACCTTTGTGCTTCAAGAACTGTATCAAGATTCTCAGGGAGCCTTAACTGACTAAGTGAAGGAATATCTAATTTTATATGTTCATTAATTGAATGACTGGAACCGAAGTGTTTGGAATAATGAAACTTAAAGGCATCTAAAATATCTCCTAAGTCAAAAACAGTTCTATTAGAGCCTTCATGTAGTAGTTTAGTTATGTTGTTTGAATTAGAATGTATCTTAGCTCCCATTGACAGATTGCGCATATGTTTAGGGGGTGATGCATAGGAGTTTAATTTTAGTCTTTCCAATGCCAAGTTAATTTTATGGGATAGGATATCTAAATATTGCTTATTAAGCTCTTCTATTTTTTTTGTCTTATTAGGGGTAAGTTGGGAGGGATCAGATTTAATGTTTAAGAGTTGAGCTTGAATATTTTGCAAATCTAAGTCCCATTTTGTTTTTGTTTATTTTTGAACCATGTTATTATTTTACCATAAAGATAGGCTTTTAATGCATCCCATACCATGACCATGTTAGATTCTGGGGTGAGATTAGTGTCCAGAAAAAAAATTGTACCTCTGATGTGAACCAGGGCTTAAATTCTTTGATTTTTGTTACATAAACTGGGTCATTGTCTCTTTTGAATACATGAGACAAGCGACATAGTGTCAGAAGCGGCATGTCAAAAATAATATGGGGACAAGATGGAATCCGAAGTTGAAGCAACACACAAGCAATGAGGCACATGGTTAGAAGTATAGGAATATACTAGAGTGAACTCGCAAACACCACTTCATTGTCTCTTTTGAATGCATGAGACAAGTGACAGTATCCATTGCCTACTGACATCCACAATAAGCACAAACTTAATAGAATTAAAAAAAAATCAAGAATGCATTATGAAAAACTAAACAGCTTGTATCATCACCTTGGATTACTTGAGATTTTTTTTAACTTGACGATGTAAGAACATGCATTATGCTTTGATGACTGTCTCCTAGTTCCAGAAATGTTTACCTTTTTTCTGCTTTAATTCACAATGCTTTACATGATTTTTTTCATCATGTTCTGCATGATGCTTTGGTTATCAAAAATTGTTTTGTTATAAAGGTAGTTAAAATACTGTTATTCCATTATATGCCCTCTGCAGTTCAGTTCTACAGGGCCCTGGGACTTGATTTCAGTTGCTTAAGCACTTAGAAATAAAAAAGAATTTGGTTTCTCTCCAAGTCTTTTATGGTTTTGCATAAAAGTGTATTATTATGTCCTGTGACTGGTAATTACTTGTCTGTAGATTAATTCAGGAGTACCCTAGGATGTATTTTTGTATCTCACTGTTGGTTTGTCTCACTGTTTTTTAATATTTGGTGACCAGTTGTCACTTGGTGAGATGGACCTCTGAAGTTTCCTATTTTTGGGTGAAACTTAGAACACTAGTATTTGATATAATTTATATTGTCAATGTAAACTGCCTGTAAGTTAAAGTTATGCATCACTACTGTATGGTTTTCTCTTCTGCTTGTCAATGTTTCCTAGCCATGCATCTGCGTAACATACCTGTTTCTATGTGAATATTTTTCTGTGGTATGTTTATTTCTCTAACCTGATTTCTTACTATAACTTACTCATACAATATTTGATTTAATATTTTGGTCAGTGTACTGCTGTCTTTGCAGAATCATTTTACTGCAGATATATTTTATTTACTGGATGTACTACTTTCTCTGTTTTGTGCTACTTTTGTTATATTCTTCAGTGCAAGTTTGGACTGATTTGCTTATTTATTTTGGGAATAGGTTTAGAGGTAGGCTTAGAGGTGATTACTAATTTAATGAACCCTGGGAGCCTTTTTAGCCTAGCCACACTTCTCTAATGTGAGAGTCAAACCCCATACCCTGCGACTGTAAGGTAAACATCATATCCTTTATGTGAACTATGAAGGTAAGATAGGGATACAGGACTAGATAAAGCTACAATATATTCTACTGATATTTAGTTTCAGTTTAAGCTTACCGTCCTGATGTTAGCACTACCAACAGTGCATTTTAAGCACAGACTTTGAAGTAAAGCTGGATAAGATATTGTATTATAGACTAGGCAGAGGTCACATCTAAGTAACCTGTAAGAAAACAGAACAGAATGACAATTCTTGAAGCTTTTTCAAATAGTTCCAAGTTTTCTACCTAATGATTTTTCTAGTAAGGAATAGTTCTGCATTTTAAGTTGTATCAGGTGGCTTGTTTAAAGGCTTTAGACAGCAGCGTTGCATTAAGTAAAGGGTCACATCAGTGAAGTACAGAGTGTTATAACAATCTGCTCAAAATGAATAGATTTTCCCTTCATAACTTAGAGCCTACAGAACATGCATTTCCTTACTTTGGTTGATGCATGCTGGTCAAAGCTTTAAATTGTGATATCATTATTATTTAATTATAGAACTGCATATTTATTCTGTAATCATATTTTGTATCTTCTGTATCTTTACTATTGTATTACACATAAAAATTCTAAACAATCTAGGTGAACATTGCCATCTTTTATTGAAGTGATTATGTTACCAGTTTTTGGCATTAGCATACTTCACTACCCAGAATCCATTTCCCACTTTTCTGTCTGAGAAGAAATAATTCAAGAAAAAGTTAACTTAGTGCAGACGTCACCTTATCTTGCTGCACCCTTTTCTTTATCCTGTTGTGCCCTCTCATTATCCTGTTGTGCCTTCTCTTTATCTTGTTGCGCCCTTTCCTTATCCTGATGTGCCCTCTCCTTATCTTGTTGTGCCCTCTCCTCATCTTGTTCTGCCCTCTCCTTATCCTGTTGTGCCCTCACCTTATCTTGTTGTGCCCTGTCCTTATCTTGCTATGGCCTGTTCTAATCTTGTTCTGGCCTCTCCTTTTTGTAGCCTCTCCTTATCCTGTTGTGCTGCCTCCTTGTCTTGTTGTGCATCATCTTATCTTGTTGTGCCCTCACCTTATCTTGTTGTGCCCTGTCCTTATCTTGTTGTGCCCTCTCCTTATCTTGTTGTGCCCTCTCCTTATCCTGTTGTGCCCTCACCTTATCTTGTTGTGCCCTGTCCTTATGTTGTTGTGCCCTCTCCTCATCTTGTTCTGCCCTCTCCTTATGCTGTTGTGCCCTCACCTTATCTTGTTGTGCCCTGTCCTTATGTTGTTGTGCCCTCTCCTCATCTTGTTCTGCCCTCTCCTTATGCTGTTGTGCCCTCACCTTATCTTGTTGTGCCCTGTCCTTATCTTGTTATGGCCTGTTCTAATCTTGTTCTGGCCTCTCCTTTTTGTAGCCTCTCCTTATGCTGTTGTGCTGTCTCCTTGTCTTGTTGTGCATCATCTTATCTTGTTGTGCCCTCACCTTATCTTGTTGTGCCCTGTCCTTATCTTGTTGTGTCCTCTCCTTATCTTTTTGTCCTCTCCTTATCTTGTTGTGCCCTCTCCTTATCTTTTTGTGTCCTTTCCTTATCTGCCCTCTCCTTATCTTGTTGTGCCCTCTACTTATCTTGTTGTGCCCTGTCCTTATCTTGTTGTGTCCTTTCCTTATCTGCCCTCTCCTTATCTTGTTGTGCCCTCTCCTTATCTTGTTGTGTCCTTTCCTTATCTGCCCTCTCCTTATCTTGTTGTGCCCTCTACTTATCTTGTTGTGTCCTTTCCTTATCTGCCCTCTCCTTATCTTGTTGTGCCCTCTCCTTATCTTGTTGTGTCCTTTCCTTATCTGCCCTCTCCTTATCTTGTTGTGTCCTCTCCTTATCTTTTTGTCCTCTCCTTATCTTATTGTGCCTTCTCCTTATCTTGATGTACCCTCATTTTGCCTTGTTGTGCCCTGTCTTTTTTGTGCCCTCTCCTTATCTTTATGTGCCCTCACCTTACCTTGTTGTGCCCTCTCCATGTCTTACCATGGCCTCTCCTTATCTTACTGTGCCTTCTCCTTGTTTTGTTGTGCCCTCTCCTTATCTTGTTGTACCCAATCCTTGTCTTGTCGTGTTCTCTCCTTATCTTGTTGTGCCCTCTCCTTATCTTGTTGTACCCAATCCTTGTCTTGTCGTGTTCTCTCCTTATCTTGTTGTGCCCTCTCCTTATCTTGTTGTACCCAATCCTTGTCTTGTCGTGTTCTCTCCTTATCTTGATGTGCCTTCTCCTTATCCTGTTGTGCCCTCACCTTATCTTGCTGTACCCCCTCCTTATCTTGCTGTACCCCCTCCTTATCTTGTTGTGCCCTCTCCTTATCTTGTTGTACCCAATCCTTGTCTTGTCGTGCTCTCTCCTTATCTTGATGGGCACTTTCCTTATCCTGTTGTGCCCTCACTTTATCTTGCTGCACCCTCTCCTTATCTTGTTATACCCAATCATTGTCTTGTCGTGTTCTCTCCTTATCTTGATGTGCCCTCTCCTTATCCTGTTGTGCCCTCACCTTATCTTGCTGTACCCCCTCCTTATCTTGTTGTGCCCTCTCCTTATCTTGTTGTACCCAATCCTTGTCTTGTCGTGTTCTCTCCTTATCTTGATGGGCACTCTCCTTATCCTGTTGTGCCCTCACCTTATCTTGCTGCACCCTCTCCTTATCTTGTTGTGCCCTCACCTTATGTTGCTGCACCCTCTCCTTATCTTATGGCCTGTTCTAATCTTGTTGTGCCCTCTCCTTATCTTGTTGTGCCATCTCCATCTCTTGTTATGCCTATACTTTATCTTCCCGTGCCCCCACCTGATCTTGCTGTGCCCTCACCTTGTCTTGTTTTGCCCTCTCATTGTCTAGTGTTCTGTCCTTGTCTTGTGCCCTCTCCTTATCTTGTTGCATTCTTTCTTTATCTTGTTGTGTCCTCATCTTATCTTGCTGTGCCCTCTCCTTGTCTTGTGCCATCTCCTTATCTTGGTGTGCATCTTCTTATCTTGTTGTGCCTTCTCCTTATCATGGTGCCTTCTCTCTTTATCTTGTGTCCTCACCTTATCTTGTTGCATTCTCTCCCTATCTTGTTGTGCTCTCACCTTATCTTGCTGTGCCATCTCCTTGTCTTATGCCATCTCCTTATCTTGTTGTGCATCTTCTTATCTTGTTATGTCCTCTCCTTAACTTTTTGCCCTCTCCTTGTCTTGTTGTGCCCTCTCCTTATCTTGTTGTGCCCTCACCATATATTGTTGGGCTCTCACCTTATCTTGTTGTGCCCTCACCTTATCTTGATGTGCCCTCTCCTTATCTTTTTGCCCTCTGTCTTGTTGTGCCCTCTCCTTATCTTCTTGTGCCTTCACCTTATCTTGCTGTGCCATCTCCTTGTCTTATGCCATCTCCTTATCTTGTTGTGCATCTTCTTATCTTATTATGCCCTCCCCTTAACGTTTTGCCCTCTCCTTGTCTTGTTGTGCCCTCTCCTTATCTTGTTGTGCCCTCACCATATATTGTTGGGCCCTCACATTATCTTGTTGTGCCCTCACCTTTTCTTGGTGTGCCCTCTCCTTATCTTTTTGCCCTCCTCTTGTCTTGTTGTGCCCTCTCCTTATCTTGTTGTGCCCTCACCATATATTGTTGGGCCCTCACATTATCTTGTTGTGCCCTCACCTTATCTTGATGTGCCCTCTCCTTATCTTTTTGCCCTCCTCTTGTCTTGTTGTGCCCTCTCCTTATCTTCTTGTGCCTTCACCTTATCTTGGTGTGCCATCTCCTTATCTTTTTGCCATCCTCTTGTCTTGTTTGACCTCTCCTTATCTTGTTATGCTCTCACCTTATCTTGGTGTGCCCTGTCCTTATTTTGTTGTGCCCTCATCTTCTATTGTTGAGTCTTCTCCTTATCGCGTTGTGCCCTCTTCTTTTTGTTCCCTCTCCTTATCTTGTTGTGCCTTCTCATTATCTTGATATGCAATCACCTTATCCTGTTGTGCCCTGTCTTTGTCTTATTGTGCCCTCACCTTATCTTGTGCCCTCTCCTTATATTGCTGGGACCTCACATTATCTTGGTGTGCCCTCTCCTTGTCTTATTGTTCCCTAATCTTACCTTAGTGTGCCATCTCCTTATCTTGTTGTGCTCTCTTTTTTGTGCCCTCTCATTATCTTGCTGTGCACTCATCTTATCTTGTGCACTCTCATTTTCTTGTTGTGCCCCTACTTTATCTTGATGGGCCCTCGCCTTGTCTTGTTATGCCCTCACCTTATCTTGTTGTGCCCTCTCCTTAACATTTTGCCCTCTGCTTATCTTGTTGTGCCCTCTCCTTATTGTGATGTGCCCTCTCCTTATCTTGTTGTGCCCTAAACTTGTCTTGCTGTGCCCTCTCCTTACCTTGTTTTTCCCTCATCTTACCTTGGTGTGCCCTCTACTTGTCTTATTATGGCCTTACCTTATCTTGTTGTGCCCTAAACATGTCTTGTTGTGCCCTCTCCTTACCCTTTGTTCCCTCATCTTACCTTGGTGTGCCCTCTACTTGTCTTATTATGGCCTTACCTTATCTTGTTGTGCCCTAAACTTGTCTTGCTGTGCCCTCTCCTTACCTTGTTTTTCCCTCATCTTACCTTGGTGTGCCCTCTACTTGTCTTGTTATGGCCTTACCTTATCTTTTTGTGCCCTAAACATGTCTTGTTGTGCCCTCTCCTTACCCTTTGTTCCCTCATCTTACCTTGGTGTGCCATTTACTTGTCTTGTTGTGCCCTCTCCTTGTCTTGAAGTTGCTCAACCACTGTTTTTCATATTGATCTATATGTAGACAGACATTTAATGCATTTAATTTGTCAGCTTTTTGCTTATGAAGAGTAATGTTGAATGTCTTATAATGCCAAAGAAAGCAGCAGGCATTGACAACCCTTTATCATGTGCTGTTGTGATTTCTTCAAGGAATGGCATAAGACTGAAATTGCAAATTCTCCCCTTAACAAACCAATGCTATACCATACCTAACAATGTTATTACCCTATGTCATTTGGATATGTTCTGTTATGATGCTTCCCATGATTTTAAATAGAATACTTATCTGGCATAGAGGAACAAAACCCTGATTGAGCCCAGGTGACCTGGTTTCAAGTAGTGGTTGAGATGTCTGATTGACAGGCAGGTAGGGAGGGATAGGCATTACTAAGCCTGGTAGGTGGGTGGCTCTGTAGATGTCTCCTGTGACAATTCCTTTTGGTATATGCCAAAAGGGGTAATATAGAAGGGACATGCTGAGCAGCTATGCAGGCAGATGTTAAACTACATGTCCCCATTGCATGCCTGGCCATCAGAAGTAATTCAAGAAACTGAAAAAGAGGGGAAGTAACATGGGTAGGGCATAAAATGACTTACCCTGGGAGATGTGAACAGTCAGACCCCCCAGGATATCCTAACATTTTTTTGTACCCAACACTACGGAGTTAGTCCAGAGGGTTAAGGAGATGGCTGACAGACCTGGTGATGGACATAATGCATTGAGTATGAAGCAGTAGGGAGAAAAATCCTCAAAAAAACATAGAATACTTGTCAGACTTGATATGTCCACTTCCTCTTTATGAAATGGTTTCACACCAGCCTGCCACCATAGATTAAGGATGTGTCTACATACTATTTTGTGATGATGTCAGATCTGTGCCAGAGAGAGTAGAGAAGTGCATGTGTAACATATGCCAGTATAGCTATCTGAAGTTTTGTAAAGAATTATGTGTCATTTGAATATCAAACTGATTTGTACAGATGCATGTGTTAAAATGTATTTGTGAAGCTACTTGTGTTAAAAATGTATCAACAGCTGGTCCTGCTGGACAGAAAATAAATATACATGTATGTCAGGCTGTATTGTTGTAACTGCTGAAATGTATATATTTTAACAGGGGACACTGGAAAGGAAGGGGTTAAGCTCAGCCCAGCTAACCTTAAGAAAAATAGCCTGAAATTAAATAGCTTGGATTAGCCCATACGGATTCTGTTTCACAGGTCTGAATACAGCCAGAGATGCAATGTCTATGAAAAGCCTTTATGCAAAAAGGGTGGAAATGTTGGAATTGTTTTATAGCTTCCAGATGCTATATTAAGCCTTTAGCTAAACTTTTGTGTGTGTGTATTGTGACACATCTGCGCCAAATCCTGGCTCAGTATCTAGTCATGTAGTAGTATGGGAACCACAGAGTCAAGTGACCAGATGTGATGTCATCCTGTAGCCAGTACTGAAATTGTATTTAGAAACTAGTGAGAGATGTGATAGTGGCACTCATCATTTTGTTATCTGACCTGACAAGAGACAGTCATCTAACTTCATCTTGCCTTGCTTTAACCAGGGAATAGTAATTCTTCAGTCAGTTAGAAAAATACAGGGATATTAGTTAAATATTGTTTTTTTCTGTATCTAATTGAAACTCTAGTGTTTATTGTAAATAGATATTCAGTATTTTCATGTTTTCTATTTTATTATTTATTATTAAATATAACAATACCTTTCATTGTGGTTGGTCTTTTAGAAAAATATTTAACCTTTGAGAGTTTGTTTGTGTTTGTGTCTTTTGGCTTTTCCCGGTTAGGGGTCGCCACAGCGGAACTCCGGTCCGCTAATGATTGGTAGTTGATTTTATGTACCGGGTTACCAGCCCTGACACACAATCTTCAATGAAGGTACACCCATTCACACATGTCTCCATGCAGAAGACGCTCTAGCTGAAAATTGAACTGGACAGCGTCTTACTGTGAGGCGACAACGCTCATTTGAGAGTACTTGCATTAATTTATTGGCACGGTGGCTGCATGCTCCTGAAAGTCTTGTTGCTTGGTCGAACATTACCATTTGTATAAGTTTTATTTTACTGAGAGAACTTGGGCACTCTGGTAAGAACCTTAAAGTAGTTGGCTGGTGGCAATGACTCTACCTTACAGTCTGGGTGGAAGTGGCAAAGTGATTAATCTGTGCCAGCATTTCCCAGATGAGTGTGTGTCAGCTACATTGAACAGGAACACAGAGAGCACTGATTTCACAGAGAGGTTGGTGGAGGACTTGGTTTGGAACACCCGGCTAAGGGCTTAATTCTACAGCTGTGTCAGTGGGAAGTCTTATTTGGGGCCTGGATAGAACACCCAGTCCCAGGACTGAAGTGTGCACTCCCTGTGTGCTCTTAATGGAAATTGTACTTGGTGCAGAGAACCACATCTGAAAATACTGTATGCATCTGTTTTCTTTCTCAATGAACATTCCCCTTCAGTTTCAGTGGTGATGATTGATGCTCCTTGATCACTGACCCAGAGGAGGGACATCACATATTTAACACAACTTATTGGTGTTTCTTTAAGTTTTAATTAATTCTATATAGGAAAATAGTCCTATGGAACTAACATATTTAATAATTTTATTTATGACAGCAGTTGCTATACCTATAGTTAGACAAAATATGTCTTCCCTTTCTTTTATAGCATCCTGACTTGTCTTCACTTATGCAGTCTGCACAAATTGTTTTTACAAGCATATTTGCTATGTCCCGTGGCTGGGTGATCTCTTCACGGCTTTTTGATGACATGTTACATTCAGGATATAAGCCTTCATTTTGCAACTTTCTGGTGTAATTAAGTAATACTGGTTTACAGTGCTCAGCCTTTCAAATTAAGACATTTTTTTGTTAGGAGGCTATAATAAATTAGGTAAGCAGTTAATGTATGTTGTTTAATTTAGGCTTATTTTTATGACTACAGTAATTTTTGGAGTATACTTATATTAGAGATGAAATTGCTCGAGTGTCAGTAGCACTCTTAAAAAAAAAACTTCAATGGCATAATGGCAGATGCTGATTTCCATAGGAAATCATTGCCAGTGCAATTTCTAATTTTGTGCTGACAATGATTCAATTCTTTAGAGAGATTTCCCCCTTCTTCAAGATGGTGCGACCATGCGGTTAGTAGTTTTATATATAAATATATATATATATATATATTTATATATATATATATATATATATATATATATATATATATATATATATATTTATTTATTTACAAGTTCAGGAAGTGGGGCTGGGGTGGGGGACCTACCCCCTACAAAAAACAACCAGAAATAGTTTTTTCACCCTTTTGAATCGTGGGTGGTTTTTTTTTTCATTTCAGAACATCGACTTTCAGGAAGTTAGAGCTTCACAGAAACCATTTAACATGTATTTTTTTGCTATGTGTGCAATAATTTTGAGACTCCATGAAACTTCGTTTTGAACTTACCCGTATATTTACATCTTAATGGTATGCATTAATGACTGCAGAAATTAATATTAAATAACTTTGACACTATCCTGAGCAAGACTTTTTTGTTTGATAGAAGACAATATTTCAAACTGTTTCCATTAGTACATTATTTTTTGTCTCATAGTTTGTATCGATAATCTTTTGATAGGATGGTGTACTCATGAAGGAATTTGATTTTACTCAAGATAAAGATGAAGGTGTAATCATTTTATTAATAATAGAGGGTTTTCTATATCTCATTGATTGTAAATTGAATGAGGCCCTTTGTTGTCAAGTTCAGCTACTCAATGTTGAACTCCTCAGTCATTGTTTTCCACAGGAAAACACTGCACATGCAGTTTCTAAGAGTGCCGTGCAGTAGGTCTTTTTGTTTCTGGAATTTCACTTTCATTGCATGTGGGTCTCTGGAGTTGGTATATATAAGTTTGGGACCCCCTGCCAAAAACACTTTAACTTTTTTTTTTCATCAGGTTGAACTTCTGACAAATTAAATTCTGTCAGTTGAGACCTTGTTAAGATGAATGCTGGGCCTATGAGTGAAGCAATTACAGAGAGTATATTTATGGTTGGGTACCAGAAAGATCATAGGTATATTGTATGATATCATAAAATATTTACACTCTTAAATGGATTTAGTGTTATTTTCTCTGGACAGTTTTGATTTACAGAGTTAATTTGATGTTGAGTAGGTTAGCTAGGCAGGTTGGCACTTTAGTGCACAGGATTAAGGACAAGAGCTACTAATAAGCTTAATCTGGCCATCCTGGGTTTGATTCCTTCAGTTTACCTTTGCCTACTGTGTAAGTCTAACCAATTAACCAAGCAGTGCTTTTGGAGCTCCACTGAAAGTTGAGCTCAACTCTATTGGGCAACCTACATATTTAAGTAACTAACTAATTAACAAACTATCTGCAATGTTTAAGTAGTTGAATTCCCAGAAGGACTATATTTTCATTCAGTGTACCTCTGGAATTTAGTCAGGGAATTGTTTTTACTCTTTAGAGGAATAAGTGGCGCATGGTAAAGTTCTTTAATATTATATGCAATGCTACTGATATCTAGCATGTTCTGAACAAAATGCAGGTGTTCTTTTGCAGCTATTGATGCCTATGTGTTTTTCTCATTCCATATACAGTGATGAAAAGCAGTATTTTATGTATTTTTGTTGACTGGGAAAGTCTGACTGGGATAAGACCTTTCTTCAGAGAAGGTCCAGGGAGAAAAGTTATCTTGATGGCACATCCTAAAATTTGTTACATTCAGTTTTGATTTTTAAACTAGATTTCAGTAATGATAAGTGATATAAAAACTCCCCAAACAGAAAACTTTCAAAGTCACCTTTTTTATTACAGAAACTTCCAGTACTGAAAAAGTCACCATCACCTCTGCTTTTCTTTGTTTGGATTAATTTAAAATGTCATTATAGTGATGGAGACATTTCCTGTATTCAGCATGGCAAGAGGTGAGACCCATCATCTACAAACTACTCCTGTTGGTTACACATCTTCGTCCAGGCTGGCAGCCGCTGAATCCACTGTTTACAAAACCACAGTTTTAACCACAAACTGAATGTCAGACTTTTGTCTTTCTGTGCAGGTGCCACACAATGTGATTGGAGGAGTTTGTTAAGCAGATGTGTTTTTCCCCATGGTTGCCAAGTTACTCAGTAATCTTAACAATATCCTGCTGCATATCCATGAAGGACATCCATACATTATTCATGTCAGTGTGAATAATGGACATGTCAAAATTAACCTTACCCCAGGATTTAATAAAAATCCATGTAGGCTTAGTATAGAGTACATGAAATGTTACCATGTCTGTGTACACAGTTCCCCCTCAGAAGTGCACCATGCATATTAATGATGATGCATTGCCGAGGGAGAGCTGAAGAGCATGGGTATTGAATCAGTGTAAGGAGAGGTGTAGTGTTAACCATGTCTGCAGATGAGTAAGAGAGTCCCTGGACTGTCCTTTAAAATTATATGAATTTGTTTTAAATAAAAAAACACGTTTGAGCGGCGTGGCATGGAGAGCAACAATGCTAAGTGGCACCCACAGATAAGATAGCAAACAACTGCCAGACATCTAAAAATAGAAACCAGATGTATTTAATTATTTATTTAAATGTATGTTTAAGCATATCTGAGAGTGTTTGCATGGCATGGTGAGGCACTGCATGGTGTTCAGTACTGCTTATAGGTAGCTCAGTATTATATGTAAAGGTACATCTCGTATCTGAGTATCCATGTAGCTTAATGGGTAGAGTCATGCCTCCATGTGTAGTAGGCCCAGGGTTTGAATACATGGAAGGTAAATAAGTATTGAATTTTAATATACACATTTTGCAGATTGATTTAAATAGTGCTTAACTGAGCTCTAATGAGATGTACTAAAACCTGCTAAATGCCATATAAGCATAACAGCTGCCAATGTTTATGCACTTCTTGGCTGATTTGCATGCTGCTAAGCTCCACTCAGACTCCAGTTCTGTGAGTTTTCACACACCTTAGCTCACCAGTGTTGGTTTGTGTGGTGTTAAGCAACTCAGCCCTTTTTTTGAATGTTGCCCAATGATGTGTAAGGGTGGGATAACAGCCTATATTAAGCCCAATAGGAATACAGCAGAATCTGTTGGAGTTCTGTCTCTGAAGGGTACTGTGTCTGTTGGTGAAGGTGTGCACTTTTGGGTGCAGTATTGGGGCATTCTGGCGTCCAAGGCCATGGTTGGACTCCTAGTTAAAAACCACGATGATTGGCTGCTGCAGCAAGGTTTCCAGGGATTAGAGTATAAGGCTGATGCCTGGGACTGGCTGGCCAGAAAACTCACCAGTGTTACTGGTATCCCCCACACAAGTGAGCAGTGTTGTCACCACCATGACAACCTGAAATGTCGAAAGGGAATCCCTTGGACACCTGGGTCCAAGAATCTTGGGCAGGGAATGCCCCACAATTATGTAAGTAATTTTATCTCTGTTTCAACAATATCTAATCTGAATGTCTGCAAAACTGGTATGCATAATGGTGTACTTATCTCCCAATAGCTGCAGAGGAGAGGGCTCACAATGTTGAGTCACACGCCGGGCACCTGGCCAGTTTGCACTGTGAGTGTGGTGAGCACGGATGTATTATGCTAACTGTACTGAAATAAGCAAGAAAGGGTAAAGCATTAACTGCATTAAAGTATATACAATAAAGTCTGTAGTGCAATAAATATGAAATTAGAGCTGTATTGCAAGACATGAATAATGACAATTGTTGTGCAATTAAAAACATATGACAATACTAGTAACTGCATTAAAATATATACATTAAAGTCTGCAGTGCAAAAAATGTGGAATTAGAGCTGTTTTTGCAAGAAATAAATAATGCCAACTGTTCTGCAATAAAACATGAATCAATACCAATTACACCGAAAAAAATGGTGTACATCTGGACTGTCTTGTTGTAACCATTGCAGTAGAGCTGTATGCATCCAGGCTGTAAGGTAAGATGCTGCAGTCAAGTATAACACTGTAATACCTGTAGAATGCAAATCTAATGGATGCCAATTCTATTTCTAACACATATAATACTGTCTCTAGGCCATTATTGTTCACATAATGATTTGTCATCCACAAACATCAGGTAAGCAAGGTATATGGGTGAGGTAGCCCACTCCATGATCTGATATTGTTTGTTGACTTCACAGATATTTCAACCCACTAACAAAGTGTGTACTCCAGCATTGTTAGACTAATATAAAGTGCACCTACTAGCTGTGTTATCCTTTAATTTCATGCATGTCCTTTACTGTCACTGTAGTCTAGTATAACACTGTAGTAGTCCTACCTGGTTATATGTTGGTTCCAGGTAAGCTCTAGACAAATAGTCAGTTAGTAATCAACAGTAGCTCAGTTTGTTAAATGCTTTGTATATAGTACATTTTGTTACACACAGACCAGGGTTCGAATCCAGTGCTAGATAGCACTAAATATTATAGTAGCAGTCATGTAATGCTCAGAAATTCTCTCTCCACAGGAACTATAGGTAAATGGGTGAGGTAGCCCACATTACGAGTAGAGAATCGTGTGTTTAGATTTTTCAGACTGTTAAAATCATTAGCAAGAATGTCAACAATCAGCAATGTGCAGTCAGAAATAATATGTATAATCCTGGTATGGATATATGCCTGGAGTGTCTGTTAAAAGTTGCTGAAGTCGCAGTCACTGTTATTGGGTTCTATTCCCATGCTTGCCAACCAAGGCATGACTGCTGTTTAGTGTCTGTACTGTACACATTCATGTCTTAAGTGTCATGATTTCACGTTATGTAATAAATAGTTAAATGACGGCTCCGGTGCACAAATTAATAAACCACTAAACTTTAATCCAAACAGAAGTGAAGCGCTTTTCGTCTACCTTGCCAATATGGTAGACTTCATCAGACAAATCAGCTGTGCAAAACAAGAGAGTTAAATACATTTTTTAAAATAAGATTGTGTATTGTAATAGTTATAGGCTGGTTGTTATGTCAATCTTATTTTAAAAAATGTATTTAACTCTCTTGTTTTGCACAGCTGATTTATCTGATGAAGTCTACCATATTGGCAAGGTAGACGAAAAGTGCTTTACTTCTGTTTGGATTAAAGTTTAGTGGTTTATTCATTTGTGCACTGGAGCTGTCATTTATTTATTTTGTTCATTTGGTTCATGTTTTTGCTATGTAATAAATAGTGTTTAATCTGCCTGTTACAGGAATACCATGACAATGAGTACCTAGATTGTACAGTATCACCACTATAACCCACAGAACAACTTTGTAGTTATATAGGTCCACCTGATGTGCAAGTGTTCTGTGTAGGTGTGTACCCGCAGTTGTTACCGTTTGGCCATTAGTGTCCCATGCATATAGCTTGAGAGGTATGTACATGTTACATCAGCTACAGGAGACTTGTACTTACCATAAACATAAGGAAAATACAGACCCGTATTGTTGTCAAGGAAGTAAGTTGCAATGTTACTTGTTGTGTCTTTCGGCTTTTCCCGGTTAGGGGTCGCCACAGCGGAACTCCAGTCTGGTAATGATTGGCAGTTGATTTTTACGTGCTAAGTTACAATGTTACTAATGGACTGATTCTCTCTCTCTCACTCCACCCTTTATCTTCATTTATTTATTACTGTTATTCATTGGTTATGGTTTACTATTAACATATGTTGTTACAGTAATTGTTTTTGGGGCATGTGTTATTATTGTTATGTATTATAATGGATGCATATTAACATCTTGTTAAATTACCTATTTTGTTGGCTTTATGTTGTAACTGTTACTGGTATGCTGTAATACTGACTGTTCTGTTATTTACTGTTGTGTTTTGCATAATTTGTATTGATATGTAATGGAGTTATTTCCAATGTTCTGCCATGCTGTTATTACTAACAATGTTTTGTTAATAACTAAGCTATGCCTATTGCTATACCTCCATTACCACAGCAGATTGGGGTAAGCTGGTTCCTGTTGAGCCACCTTCTTTGCCCCAAATGGCCATGGCACTAGGTCCTATGATGTCTGGGACCCAGGCTGGTGATGCCTGGTCTTCTGCTCCTGCACCAGCTGTGGCATTGGGTGGAACTACCTCAGGGTACAGTCATGGTGTGCAGGATTGTTCATCTGAGCTCTGAATGCTGCCTGCGCCAGACTGAGAACATGCTGGCTGACCTGGTGTGGCAGGGTCTCCCTAGCACCCAGCTTCCAGCACACCCACCCTCGGGGCAGTGAAGAAGCAGTTTCTAGTATCCCATGGGTGAGGACATGAGTCATGTGGCTGCCATCTAGAGGCCCATGCAACTTGGTTCCACAACACCCTCCCCATCCAAGGTGTTTACACCCTCATGTGTCACACAACACCCCTGTCTGCTGTCTTGTCTGTCTTGTCTGTCTGCAAATGCATCGTCTCCTACTTAACTTACCTCCCCACATGCACCTAAGTCTCTTTTCCTTCATTCCACCTTTAAAAAAACAAAACGGGTACCTGTCCCCAAAAAAATTATCACCCCATACACAGCTCTCCATGTTGTAGACGTGTCCACTAGACACCACTGATCTGGTCTAATTGGCTTGACAACACAGTTATGTTGTCCTCACCCCTCTCTCTGGTGTTTGAGAGTACAAATTAATTTACAAAATCTGTCAAAATGCACAGCTGTTGCTGTACAAGATATGGATAGCTATGGGTCTTTCCTACACTTCCTGCACATCCCTAACTGCCTTTCACTATATTTTTCACCCTGCTTACCCCAATTTCACCACTTTCCTATGACCCCCTTTTTCTTTTCTTTATTTTATTTAGCACGGGTTTGTGTTGAGCTAAGCAAAACTCCGCACTGCTTAACTAAGCTTTAATGATTAAATGTGATTATTTCACTATTAGACACATGTACAAAATGAACAACTCTGCCAAGTTTCAAACCTGGGCTCCTCTCACCTACAACTCACTGCATTAACCCACCATGCCACACAGATCTGATGTAAAACAGCTGTTTCCAGCAAAACATATTGATTGCCACTTACAGTCATTAGTCATGTAACTGAAATAAAAACTAATGGGAAAAATGAGAGTTTACCTTGGACTCTCGGGCAATAACACACCAGTAGACAGCCAAAGATATAATAATGGATGTAAATGAGGCCTGTGATAGCAGGTATATATGCCCTTTTATCATCAACTTGTGTAAAGTCACCTGCTAAGGCAGCAATGGCAAAGTACATGTACAATTGGGACCCTGGTGTATATAAAGCCATGCACATACTTATGGATATAGAAATGTTTCTCCCAGCCTGTATATGTGCAGATATAGCTTGCAAATACACATCCATTTGCAGTGACTCAGTGGCACAGTGTGTTAAATGCCTTGCATGCAGTACATTTTCCACACACAGTCCTGGGTTTAAATCCAGTTTTGTCTAGCAGTTCAATTACATTATTGTGAAGACAACAAGTAATGACTGAGTCATGCAATCCTAATCCACACAGGTTACTGCTAGTTAATGAACTGCTGCCCAGTTTTGCAAGTCAGAGGCTGCAGGTAGGGACACACTGCACATAGCCATATAGCCTAACTATATGTTGCCTACTATTCTGTTATTGTCACCATTGCATGACAGATGTACCTTAATAACATGCCTCGATTGGATTGTACAGGGTACCCTTACCCTGGCTCTGCTGTAATGACAGGGCTGACATAATTGCCACAGTTACATATACAACTTACTGTTCTCACAAGAGTCCACACTCTCCCCTATGTGTGCCAGGCTGCAGCAGCAGCTGCAGTCTGTAGTATACACAGCTGTATGTAAAGGTAGCTGCTGCAGACCTACCATACCTTCCAACACAATAGAACAAGGGATCTGGACACAGCCATATGGAATTGGGTGTGGGGGGGGTTAAGGCCCACAGATAGGGACATTGCCCCTACAAAGATAGTAGGTTGATAGAATAACAGCTATTGCATTAGCATGATTATTATGATGGGTATTTAATCTGACACTCAAGTGTGCCCCTTTCCTTGCTGACCTCAACCCACAATGTTTGCCAATGAACTGCCACATGACTACTTTGTCATGGGACACTGACCACACATAGGAGGCAAAACTGTGGACATGCCCCATAAATCTCTACAGTTAACATTTATGGCACCTACACTTTATGATGCTGTACTCTCCAAACTTCAATGATATCCATCTTACCAACTAAGAAAGGGGCCCAGGTCTACATGAAGGCTTTATATATTGCACTGTGATGCCATGTCATTGGCCAATGATAGTGCAATTCAGCTATTTTGGCTGCAATTAGCAATTCTAGGCCCCAGATGCTAATGAGCAGTACCTTAAAAATGCAAGCAGCTGCTTATGGGGAACAGTTTTGTATGAGACTTAACTCAAAAGGAGAGCAGATTTCCAAAGGTATACCAGAACTAAAGTTCAATAAAAGAGTATTGAACTCCAGCAGGTATGTAATAGATTTCTCCATATAACAGGACAGGATGTGGATGGGAGGATGGAGGTATGGGGAATAGAGATTACAACAGTAAGCCTGACTTAGATCTATGATAATGATGTGTTAGTGATACTGTACTGTCCTACACCTACAGGCATGCCTCTCAACTGTCCCTGATTTTTAATCACATCTCAGCTCGGTCCCTGTCAATCCCTTCTACAACAGTTGGCTGTTGTAGGACAGCTAGTGGATTACACATAATAGATTGTGACAATGAGTAAGGGTGTGCACTCCTGTAATGTTAAACGATGTACTATAATTCACCCCCTCTTTCAGTCACTGTCTTACATACACAGTTCTAACATTTTAAAAGTGTCCCTGAATGTCCCTGATGTACTCTGGCTAAGTCCCTGTTTCTGTTGACATATGTCCCTGTTCGGTTGGCGGCTATGCCTAGCATACCTATCAACCTCTTACAGCATGGAAGCAAGACAAAGACATCATTTTTTGGGAGGACAAAGGCCCAAACACAGCAACAATGTTTAAATATTTGTCAAAGATTCACAAATTTGTGTGACAATGACCAAAACTATGAGGCAAACATCCTGAGATTCTGCAAACATCTGCATGGTTGAGAGATATGATGCCTACAGGGAACATATACTATAGCAGGTTTGCATTTTTTTTTCTGTTATTGTGGCACACTGGTGTTGCTGGACTGTCCCCATACCATTGTTGTAATAGCACACTGTTAATTGTCTGGCAGTGGCCATATAACATATTAGTGGGAGTTTGCCCATAGGGAACACACCACAGTAAATTGCAGTGCTGGGTGTTGGAACATACAGGAGAATCTGCAAGGCACACAGGGACATAACCCAGTATTGCTATCTTGGTGGTATCCACACACATAGAGTGTTGCCATACTGTAGTGTGTGGTGTGTCAGGGAGCAGTGGATAGTGCAGACCATTATGGGTGTGCTGGATCTGTACGTAGTGGATGTCCATGTATCTGGTCCTGTAATGTGTTCCCCTTTTGATATCTTTCAGGAACCATGTACCACCGAAAACATGCCCCCTTCTCAGAGATAGAGAATGATATGATGGTGGATGGACTGAGACAGCACCATCGGATCTTGTTGTCTAGGTGGAGACATAATCGGGAGCAGCGGGAAGCATTATGGGCAGATCTTGTGCAGGATGTCAATCAGATTGGCAGACAGGACAGGACCTATGAACAGGTCCAATACCGGGCCACAGACATGCTGCATGATGAAGGGAAGCTGATGTTGCCAGGGATTGTGCCACCACCAGTGAAGGGCCTGCAGCTGAACATTCACCCACAGCCACAGAGGAATTCCTGTCAAACCTAGGAATGCACAACAGTTCCCAGGCATCCATCACACTATACATTGTAGAGGTGGGTGTCCACAGCAGAGGAGTGTCCAGGTAAGCGTACTGTGTTCACTAGTGTAATACTGTATCAGTCAGTGTGGCAGGCTGTACATACCTGTACATGGCTGTTAGGTCTATCTGAGCTGGGGGGGGGTTAGGGTTTATGCACAGTTGTGCAAACATACTTAGAATGTCAGCAATACAGCCAGTATCACAGTAGCTACTGTACATGTGGCTATATGCACATATTACCTTGTAGTGCTGCAACATTTAGTGGTGCTGACAATACCTCTCCCTCACCTTTTCAAAGGTTCAGCAGAAGTGGCCCAAGTCCATGGTCCTGTACCTAGTCAGTGTGATACAGTTTGTTACGGATCATATATACCTTATGAAAGTTAAGGGCTGCCATATTGCCCTATGTACAAATGTTGTAATTAGCCAGAGTATAATATTTGTATGTTCCATTCTGGAACAGATAACTATGGTTCATAGACTGGTTAATCACAGGTGTGCATTTGAATGACTATCAACATGTCTACACTTATACTTATGAGTGGCTACACAGCCTGTTATACATGAGGCAATTACTCCAAGATGCCTGTTCAGACACAAAAGGGAGATGCTACATACCTGATGCAGTGATGCTAGTACTGGCATATCATTCTCAAGATAGGTGTACTGGGTTTTGTGTGCAGGTCTATCACGTATATGTCATATTTCATTCCTTACAGGCAGATTGTACTGGAAACTTTACCTGGATATGACTGATGTGCATGTTATAAAGGGCTTCATTTGTCTGTGTATGTTGTTGTGAGGTTGTCTGTTGTGCATGGGAGTAGAGATGAGAAGATGTGTGACTGGTAATGCAGTTGTGGATCCTCATTTGTATGAGTCTGAGTGGATTACCATATATAAAAGTGCAGGTAGTAATGTACTGCTTTTGTCTTGGTTTTCACAGGTGACCAGGGGAGTTGGAGTCTGTCCCCCTCACAACCTGATGTCAGTGTCTCATCAGACTTTGATTATTATGGTGGTCATAGTGGGGCACAGGTGGGGTTGTTGGGGGCTGAATCTGTCCCAGAGGTTGACATCCCTCTTCTGTACCCATTGTCACTGCACACAGTCAGTATGCCCACACATACCCAGTTCCCAGAGGCCACAGATATTGAACAGTCACAGGGTGGTGACATTGAACAGGACAGTGTGACAACTATGGCATCAGTGAGTGTAGACACTGGCCATAGTCAGAGAGCTGGTGAGATGCCACACAGATAGAGTGACAGGGATGCTCATAGGAGGACTGCTGTCCATCCATCACCTGCTGCGGGTATCACATCTCAGGTCACTTGGCACATGATTCAGGCCATCATGGAGGCATAGGCACATTCTGAATGGAACACCAGATGGATGCTTAGGGTTATGGATGCAGCACAGTCTGACATCCGTGACTGCCTCTTCTGTATTGGGGACACCCTGGGTCAGTTTACTGATGCAGT
>NC_056731.1:763862421-763889921 GCF_019279795.1 Protopterus annectens | reverse complement strand
CAATGTATGGCACCCAGTACCTCAGCGTAGTGTGCTACATGGAAGATGTGGTGCATACTGCTGGCCCTCACCTCAGGGGTGAGGGGCAAATAAATGTGCTCACTGGCATGTGGTAACATGGCATCCAGAAAATGGTGGAGTACCCTGGATGCTGATGCCTTTGAGAGCCCCATCATGTTCCCCGTTGGTCTTTGGAAAGTACCTGTAGCTAGTATCCTAAGAGCTACACATACCTTTGTTTCCACTGGTATGGGTTCCCCTCTGTTGGCTCTGGGTCTGAGTTGACCTCAGTGAGTTCTTGTAGTATGTTCCCGTCCACCCTGTAGTGCTCTACAATCTCCAGCTCATGTAGCTCCTGGAAGGTTACAATTGGCCTGAACACTCTTCTCCTCCTCAGTCTAGGCCATATAGTCAGCAGCAACAGCATTGTCCTCAACATCTAGCACCTGTGTCAGCCCCCAGAATTCCTTCAGTTAAAACTCCCAATTCTGTACTCCACTGGTGCAGAGTATGGGGGGTAAAATCAGATTGTAGGATGTATGCAACCTTTATATTGCTCTGCTGTAGGTGCAGCATGTATGGTTGGCTACCTGTGATGCATTCCACCTGCCAAGTACATCATTAAGGACTGTTAATGGCCCTAGTTTAAGTGAAACAGGGGTAATCAGTAATTAAGCCTCTTTTTGTTTGGACAGCCTTCCTTACTCAGCACTGTGGTGTGCCACACAAACAGGCGTCACAAAGGCAAACAGTGCTCAGCACTCAGAGTACACGCCCCCATGAAAGGCCACATTCAGCATGATGGCACATTGTGCAAACACACTCAAACCTGATGAAACATGTGCCCTGAAGATAAACAAAACTTAGCAGTCAGTGTGCACATCCCCATGATCAGCAGGGCACTGTGCCATGCAAACAGGCACTACTGAGCTCCAATGAGCTTACAAGTCCTCAGACACCCCCCTTTTGATATCAGCCACCTCTTCTGTGGACACCAACATGGTTCTGTGCCTATATAAATGGGATCTATTGACATGGATACTCATTTGTGCTATTCAGTAACCTCAGCTCATTTGCATAAGGATTCATGCACACAACCTGGAAACAACACAGTTCCAGGCACTGCCTCTTTAGCAACAGAACCATTCCACCATTGTAGATACTCCAGCAAAGGGGCCTGTAATACACTGCTGACACATACTACTAAATTTAGTTTTTACACTTTTTAATTTTTTTTTTTACATAATGGCATGTTTGCACACTACAGTGCACCTCACAAACATACCCACATTATTAAAAAAAAATACAATTATTTTAAGTTATTTTCCATACGGTTTTGGACACATGGTGGATACTTTTGCACATATCTGTCTCTGCTGTGCTATTTCTGTCCATCTACCTGCACTTTTACAGCTCCTGTTGTTTTTTTTTACATCCTGTACATGGAATTTTGGGTCTCTATCACATAGTCGAAGTTTAATAACTTTGAACACGGAATGTTCAAACCATCCTGTTCGAAGTTAAAAAACTTTGACTATGGAAAAAAAACAAAAAAAAGAAAACAAAACAAAATAAACTGTTGTAAGCAGGGGGGCAAGCCCCTCTGCACCCCCCCACACCCTCGCTACTTAAATATAGCAACTCCAAGATCACACCACATTGAACAAAATGGAAACTTCCCCTTACCGAGATTTCCATTGAAACACTCGAACTTCTGTAAATTTGAACTTATGGTCTCGACCATATGAGGTATTAACTTGCAGAAGTTCGACTGTCTGATGGGAACCCTGGAATTTTTTTGTATACACTATCAACACCAACATGAGGTCTGCAGGACTGCCTATCTGCTTTCTGGATCATTCTACCTCCCTCATTTGTATGCAATTCACCTGCTTATCAGGTGACTTGTATGCCATGGATACTTCTGTGTAGGTATCTGAGTGCATGCTGCCCAGCTCTGTTTACTGGATCACACATCTACTATGCCTACACAGAAAAAATGTCTGTGTAGGTTTTCTTAAATTCCCCCCTTAGTCTTTTTTAACTTATTTGACACATCTTTAGTGTTCGACACTAGCTATGAGTAGCACTGTCACAAATTCTTCTGCAGTGAGGTATGAACTTGGTTAATGCAGAATGGGGCCACCAATGATTAGGAGGTTTTTGAAGTTATCCAGAAATATGTTTCAGTATGATTTTGTTGCACTGGTCAATTTATGTTGTAGTATCTTGGGTATATAGTCATTAAGCCTTGCCGCTACATAATGTACACAAAGAATTGACTCTGAAAGACTTGCAATTGGCTCCCTAATGAAATTCTTTGAAATTATCCTGAGCAGAATTTTTCTCTTGCTTTTATACAGAAATAAGGGAAGTTTAAGCTCCTGAGTTATGAAAAAAATTGAAAGTACAGCAAACAGTGAATGTTGAAGACTACTGTTCTCCTTTAAAGTTGCTTTTTTTGCAGGGAATAAGGCCTCCTATACCTGCTAATGTGAGTGCTAAGCTCACCATACCCCCCAAGTTTGTATATACCAACTCTGAGATTGCCACACCATGGTGAAAAGGAAATATTCAGAGAAATGGCAATCTTGGACTTAATGTATGTAAATTCATATTTTTGGTTATTCAGAGTTGCTCTTCAGGATCTTGCACTAATGAGTCTTGGAATATCAAGTGGTTGCCCTTGAAATTACTCTCCATGACAAGATTGCTGTGATTACCCCCCAACACACACACACACACACACACACACACACACACACACACACACACACACACACACACACACACACACACATCTTTTCTTGTCTGCACTGAGGTTGACAGAACTTTCCAAGCTACTGAACTATGCACATTGTGGTTGCTAGTACTGCTGTTATTTTTTGTTTTCAGTACTTACTACAGATTTTGAATCATTGAAGGTGTTCAGGCATTTACATCTGGGCTATAATAGTGATGGGAACACATACTTACAATAAAATATTTAAAGTTAGAGTGTACCAAAAAAGTTTTAAACATAATATTGTTCTACAAGTTCCATATATGTCCCCAGACATTTATTTTATATTGCTTGCATAGCCTGATTGCTCAGTGTTTACATTTAATGTCTGTGTGTGTAGCAAGTACTACAAATGTACCATTGCTTTGTGTCATATTTTCTGTTTCTGTCATTTGTAGGCTTATGCTGTCTCAGCAATACATGATTTTTGGGAGTAGGTAATACCGGGTTTGCCCATAGTTGACTGGAATTGCTTATATGGGTGAAGGCTAACTGACCAAACAAAGGCAGCTGCAGATAAACCTACATTACCCAGACATGAATTATATTGTTATATATTGCTATTATACAATTCTATCATTGAAAAGAGAAACATCTGGTCTTTTCCTAAATAATATCATTGTGTTATGTAACTTTATTTCAGTATAATCTAATTTCACAAACCTCAGCATCTAGGGAAAGCTTAGTCATACAGTTATATATGTGTACACCCTGTACATACTGTATATATTATATAGTCATACATGTGTACACCTTGTAGATGCTGTATATGTCATATAGTTATACATGTGTACTCCTTGTAGATGCTGTAGATGTCATACCGTTATAGATGTGTACACATTGCAGATGCTGTATAGGTTATACAGTTATACATGCACATACCTTGTAGGTGCTGTATATGTCATACAGTCATATATTTGTACCCCTTGTAGATGCTGTATATGTCATACAGTCATACATTTGTACACCTTGTAGATGCTGTATATATCATACAGTCATATTTGTACACCTTGTAGATGCTGTATATGTCATATAGTCATAATTTTGCGTACCTTGCAGATACTGTATATGTGATATAGTCATACATGTGTACACCCTGTAGGTGCTGTATATGTCATACAGTCATACATTTGTACACCTTGTAGATGCTGTATATGTCATATAGTCATACATTTGTGTACCTTTTAGATGCTGTATATGTCATACAGTCATACATGTGTACACCTTGTAGGTGCTGTACATGTCATACAGTCATACATTTGTATACCTTCTAGATGCTGTATATGTCATACAGTCATATATTTGTACACCTTGTAGATGCTGTATATGTCATACAGTCATACATTTGTACACCTTGTAGATGCTGTATATGTTATACAGTCATACATTTGTACACCTTGTAGATGCTGTATATGTCATACAGTTTACATGTGTACACTTTGTAGATGGTGTGTATGCTGATGATTGCACTACTGTACATGTGGCAAAGTGTACTTAAATCATTTTAATTGACTGCAAAACCCTTGGTGCATCAACATTTCACTGTCATGTTTCCTGATCAATATTTTTCATGACTTAAACTGGCAGATAGTAATGGATGCTTGTGAAAATAATGTGTATAAATAGATATAGATGTAAACCTCCTAAGTCCCAGGCACTTGCACTTGAAGACCACTACCTTGAAGTCAGGTACTCAAGCATCTCTTAGCTTAATTTGGTTGCTGCTCACACTCGAACTCAAATGTGAATTCCAGCATGGTGCAGCAGCTGTGTATAGTGAGTGGTGCTGCAACACCTTTCCCGAACTAGATTCAAATTCAACAAGATACGTATGGCAGCCATAGGGAGGGACTGACAATGTAGCTTAGGGTTTCAGACAGTGATCAAAAAGGGGACTTGGGTATAAAGAATGGCTAGAGAGTTTTAGG
The DNA here is from genome assembly GCF_019279795.1 of Protopterus annectens. NCBI lineage: Eukaryota > Metazoa > Chordata > Ceratodontiformes > Protopteridae > Protopterus > Protopterus annectens. Next base: position 763,885,211 of record NC_056731.1, on the reverse strand, counting down.
GTTAGGTTTTGGGGGAATTGACGTACTCTGGTAACTACTTACATTCTGCCATCCTTATTATACAGAGCCCTTCTTCTAACTAATCTGACTTCTTCAATCACCTCTAAACTTGAAAACTGCTATAATAAGATCTCTAAATTTGGCACCATATCTAAAAACTCTACCCATCATTGCCTTACCCTACAATCTCTGAACTGGCTAGAACTCTCTAACCACCTAGACTACCTACAACTTACCACTGCTAACAAACTTGTATTTCATCCAGCTAAATGCCCAGCCCTAAAAACATCCTTCCCCCATACATCCCAAATAGAACTCTGAGATCTGAACACCAAAACTTAATTTCTATCCACAAACCCAAATTACCTGCCGGCCAGCTTCTCCTCTCTTTTTCGCTAGGCAAGAAATGGAACTCTCTCCCTCCCTCACTTAGGACTATATCAAACTCAGAAAACTTCAAAACCCACTTTTCTCGTACTTGTCATCCAATTGGAAATGTTCCTGCTTTCACCCTACATAAATTCTATTAAGGAAATTCCCCAAGGAGTTCTTTATACTCCCTGTTCCTAACTTCCCTCTAACTCTTATTACTGTTCTCCTGGAACGGACTCAAGCTCTCAGTGACTGATTAAGCAGCTCTCACTTGATTTCAAATTTGTATATAATGTAAATAGCAAATTACTTCTATTGACTGCATGTAAAGCATATACCTTACTTATTTTGAATAACTGCATGTAAACTGTCTCCCCTCTACTAGTATAAGAATGTAAGACCCCTTAGATCTTTTATTATGAAGACAGTTGATCATGCTCACTCTGAATGCTAACATCTGTAAACTGTGCTGTATTCTAATATCTGTAAGCTGTGCTGTATGCTGTACGTTTTATACATATGCATTCCTTATTGTACCTATATTATTTACTGGACCTTTTATAATTATGTAACCCTTACTGTATTGCTTATGGAGCTTTTCTCCCCGGGCCTCCACTGAAAACAGGCACTATTGGGCCCAGTGGACTTCCCCGGTAATCAAACAGAAAATAAATAAATAAATAAATAAATAAATAAATAAATAATTTAACCTTAGGGAACTGTAGTAGAGTTTATGGTTATGGAGTGGCAGGGGAGTTTTAGATATAGGGACCGGGAGGCAAATCTGAGGTTAGGGAGTGACTGGGGGAGTTTAACATTAGGAAGAAGAGTTTTAGGTTTAGGGGATAATAAGCAATTTTAATTTTAGGAAGAGAAAGTATGACACTAATATACAGGCAGCAAATTATAACAACTGCAAAGCTTTTTTGACTATAATCAACACCAACACAACCTAAAACTACTTCATCAATCATACTGACAGCACAGTCAGCAAATTAAATACCCACGTCATCCAAGCAGTAACCTCTTTTACTAAATCTTCTGCCCAGGCAAACACAAGTTCTATTCTTCCATCATTAGGCCCCAACACAGTTGAACTCAAACCCAGTCTCAATTACTATAATTAAAGAATTATAACTAAAATTAAAACCTGTACCCTTACCCTGATAACATACCATCTGAGTATTAAAAATTGTTGCTGATGCCCTAACTTTTTCTGTCTTTATCCTAATCAACTGCTCCATCTTCAAAAGCTATGTTCCAACCTTATGGAAAAGGTGCTATATTTTTCTCTCAATAAATAACAACCACTCCTAACTACCTCCTTAATAACGTCCCTACTTTTACCCTCTCACCCATCCCAAACACTAAAATTAAAAAACTGCTACAAAAACTTAAACCTACTACTCTTGCTGCAGATAACTTACCAGCCAATTTTTTTAAAATAGCAGCTGATCCCCTAGCTTATCCTGTTTCCATCCTTAGTAACCGCTCCATTCAGGAATACTACATGCCACAACTATGGAAAGTGTCATATATTATCCCCTTCACAAAGGCAGAAATTCTTACGAATTCTCTAACTCCATAGCCATCCTACCCCCCCTTATCTAAAATACTTGAAAGGTGTATTCACTCTCAAGTTATGAAATTCCTAAACACTAACAATCTCCTCTTACCCACACAACACGGCATCCGGCGGCACCATAGCACAACTACCACTCTCCTCTCTTTTACTAATACAGTCAACCTACACAGAAATAACTTTGTATCTGCAATATTCCTAGACCTATCTAAGGCTTTTGACATGGTGTCACACCATACTACTAGACACCATGACCTCCCTATCCTTCGCTCCTTCTACTATAGCCTGGTTTAAAAGCTACCTATCAGGCAGACAACAATCTGTCCGATGGCAAAACAAACTATCTTCCCTACTTCCAACCACTATATGGGTCCCACAAGGTTCAATATTGGGCCCTCTACTCTTATCCTTATTTACTAACAACCTTCATACATCCACCCAACATGATACACTTATACAATATGCAGATGACTCAGCACTCATCTGCTCCACACCATCACTTGCAGCCCTGCAAAAACTTACCCAGGAATCCTTTACCTCAGTGGAAAGCTGGATTACCCAAATCCAACTCATCCTCAATCCCATCAAGACCAAATTACTCATGTTCGCTCCCAACAAAACTAAATCCCCCATCAACCTTTCATAATCACATTCAAAAATGGTACTAACATTTCCCCCACTGACCACACCAAACTCCTTGGTGTAGAAATTGACAATATACTATTTGATGTCCATATATCGCAAACAATCAAAAAGGTCCACAAAAAAATGGGTACACTATACAGACACAAAAAATTCCTGTCTGATAAAGCACCAATTACACTAGCCCAATCACACCTACTGTTCACCCTTATGTACGCAGCACCAATCCTTATCCATACAAGAAAACAAGGCCTTGAACGGTAATAAAATCACCAAATTTGCTAGTAACTCCAGCTTAAAAAAACATCACTGTCAGGCATTACGGGAACTTAAATAGTGAAAACTTCCACAACTAAACTATCACCAGTTAATACTTGCCTACAATATTGTGAATTGTCCCTACAAAACCCCATCCCTAAACCAACTTCTAACCCAGCACATATCAAATCGCTCCGCTCTTCTGAAAAATCTCTCCTCTGTATCTCCAAAGCCAATAACTCTGCAGGGAAAGGTCTGTTCTCCCACAATATAGCCAAAATCTGGAACAACCTTCCCACTACTCTAACCCCTGCTCCTTCAACTACTCTGTTTAAAAACTCTCTCAAAGAGCACCTAATGAATTCTTGGTTATGCCCATGCATCACATAAAACCCCTACCTCATGTAACAACAAACTAGCTGCTCTAATGTATTTCTGTTGCTCTTCTAGAAACTCAGGAATCCCTACTGCAAACCTCCAAATGTTTTTTTCTATATGAATATTAACCAATAATTGTTTCCTTCTGTATAAAAAGTGCTTTTGTTTATGATATTTTAATTGGGACTTGTATTACATGTGCAAACTATATTGTTACTTATATGGAGCCTTTCTCCCTGGGCCTCCACTGTAAATGGACCTGTGTCCAGTCTGACTATCCCGGTGAACAAATGTAAAATAAAATAAAATAAATAAAAATAAAGGTGGAAACTCAAATGAGTTCTCAGACTTCAGACCTGTAGCCATACTGTCTCTACTCTCAAATATTCTAAAGCACTCTATCAAGTGTCAGTTCCTCAGCTTTCTCACTGACAGCTGACTCATTTCCCCTGCACATCATGGTTTCAGTCTTTTTCATAGTACCTTTACAGCTCTCCTTCATTTTATAACATTTGATAACCAGTATTGAAACTCTGGGAACTTAGTCTAAGCACTTTTCTTAGATTTATCCAAAGCTTTTGACATGTTATCTCATCAGAAACTGATTCAAAAACTAGCTTGCCTAAAAATACATGAAACTTCATTATCTTAGTTCTCTAGCTACTTACCAAATAGGCAACATGCAGTAAAATGGCAAAACAGCATGCCCTCTTTCCTTTCCATTACAGTGGGAATCCATCAAGGATCTATTTTAGGTTCCCTGTTTTTCAATATATCATTGTCTGGTCTTAAAAAACCTTCAGTGGTTAGAGCTAAAGCATTACCTTACACTTTCCCAACTATTCACTCCCCATAAACTCATGTGTTATCCAAACAAATTCCCTGGTTTGAAAAATATTCTCTAACTTTAAAACTCAAGTAGACAGCTGAGATCCACTGACACTGTAGATGACTCCTTGTTGGTGAGGGAAAATAATTTATTTTTGTGTCTGTAAGTTTCTTAAACTGATACAGCTGCTTTCTGTTTACTACTCCATTTTGTTTTCTGTTTTGAGAATTCTGCTTGACCTGGTGTTTTTGTTCTGTGTGGCAAATAGGCACTTAAATTACTAAGGCTGCGCATTTTACATGTTTTTTTTTCAATTGGTTAATTTGTTTCTTGAGTTTTACTTAAATTCACAAAGTATGTGTATGGCCTTGTCTTTTCTGATAAGGCTTGAGGCCCACAAAAACTCCAAGCACTGTTGTGACTCCCTGCTGGTTATTTTTCCCACCCAGTCAATTATTTCTTGATCTGCATTTAAACTTGGCTTACTGTAAATTCAGCTTTATAAGCTCCTCACTTTCTACAATGCAGTTGCTATCTTGAATTATTTATTTGCCTTTGCTTGTGTTTAATACTGAAAAAAAGTGTATTTTGCTTCTCATTGTTTGTTCTACTGATTTATTTGCTCTGAATTCATTATCTAGTTAACTGTTGGATAAAGTAATGTATTTTTACACTCTAGCAAGCTCTTTTCTGTCTTTTTGAATCAAGACAGAGGATTCTCTATCTAGTGGGAGTGGGTGGTAGCCGGGTCTGTATAGTTTGGGGAAACACTAGAGATTTCTACATGCAGTTTTATTGACCGTTGGACTTATTAATCAGCTTACCTTGGTTTTAATGCCTTTAGAAATTCTGCACAATTGAGTGACTCTTTGCTCACTTCTACAAAGTGAAGTACTTTTATTGCATAATCGCAATTTTATAAGCTGTTTAAAGTATACTGCTCTTCTCTTGAATTACTTATTGGCTTTCATTAACTTATTCAACTTTATGGTGCCCTTTTTGTATACTTCTAGTCAGCATACATAGCTCCTTATGGCACCCAGATCTTTTTTGGGGTGTGTTTTCATTTACTAAGCAACTTACCAGCTAATAATGCACAATATTGGACAGTACAAGGAGTTATTACCAAAACAACACTAAGACTGTTAATTTAGGATGTTCTGCAATAAAGAAAGTAATCACTGTTCATCACTTATTATTCACAATTTCATATTTATGTTAATATTTTCATAGCTGAGTAAGATACATGTTATTGAGGGATATAGTGTGGCATGCCATGGAGGGAGACAGGAAGCTTCATTGTCGGTACTTATTTATATCACACTATACCTGATATAGTGGTGGTTGCTTGTTAGTAATTATGAAAATAAATAATACTTCCATGTATACTTAATACTCAAAAAAAAAACAAGTGACATGACATCAGGTGAAATGCTAGATGTTGTAAGAAAACTGTCTTTCATATTTGCTCTGTATGTTGCACATCAAAAAACATCTCAGATCATTTATACCTACATGGACTGTGATTGAATCATACTGGTGGTACCTGTGGTGCAGTGACTTGAGTGAATGCGTAATTTGGTGAATCCTGGCTCCAGATAGGCAACTAACTAATATCTTCTTGTTCTTCCTGGTTAGAGGGGCATCAGTATATCTTACAATGGAGTCCCCTATGACTAGATTCCTGGGAAGTGTGTTTGCTTGCCATATGGGCTTTGTATTTGGGGCTGCACTGATTGAGGCTGTGTGTATGCTGTTAGGAGTTGCTTTTGTTAACAGCTTTTGGGTTTGCTGAAGATAATCTTTGTTGATGGGTGTTCTAGGTCTTTATTTAAAAAGATTGCATTTAAGTGCCTCAGCATATGCTGTTCTATGTGTGTGTTTTGTGCTATGTATGGGTAGTACTGTGTGTGTGGTTTTGACAACCTGATGTGTGAATTTATACGAGAGTTTAGCCCCCAGTGACATTGTGTATGCACATCTCTCACATACTGTATCCGTTATTTTAAGGCTTAAGTGGTTGTCAGTAAACAAGAGACAATTGTTACATTCTGCGAGGCTGGCTGCAAGAAAATAGGAAATCGCATATCCATGTTGTCTGGTCCCCTAATTGGCGAGCTACAAGGCTGTAGCATACAGGAGTTAACAAAAGGCTATTAAGGGTGCATTTTTGAGAGGGGGTTGGAGGCAGACTAGGCTATAAAGTAATACATTTAACTGTACTGCCACTCAGTGTGCAGCCAGCTTCTCAAGTTTTTCAGTGTGCATTTGTGTATTTGCTCTATATTTACTGCTTTACAGGGTATTGCTTTATATGCATTTCTAAAGAGAAAATGTGCTTCTAGATATTTTTTAAGAAACATATTTACTAATTATCATGTATGACATAGGCAATCATACATTTATATAAATGAAAACAAAATATTATTTATTTATTTACTGGTAAATTCCCACTGGACACAGGTCCTTTTTCAGTGGAGGCCAGGGGAGAAAAGCTCCAAAAGAAAGACATGGTAGATCGTAAACAATAACAATCAAGGAATGTATACAGTAGAGGTGATCATAACATGGAGAAATACAGGAGCAAATTAGGTACAATTGAGTAGTAAGCTCTAATTACAAACACTGATAAGAAGTAAAACACAGTGCTACAAATTTTCTAAACAGTAACTAGATGACAATAATAATAGACTAAATGAATAATTCAATCCTGGAAGGATTAACAAGCAGTGATATAATTTTAGTTGCAAGCATTATATATCACAAACTATATTGACACAATTTTAGTAACAAAAATTATACATCACTTATAATCTATCTAGTTATTGTCAAACATTACATAGCTCATTCATATCCTGCCTTCTTTTAAATCTTGTTCCTCCTCTGCATTTATTGTTCCCACAATTCCCATTTTTATGTAAATTGCTCCAACCCTTTTCTAACAATCCCAATTCCAGTTGTTTTATCTCTGTTACTATACTCACTACTTCTAGTAAAGTTGGTTTAGACTTTGATTTACATTTTCTAGTAACTGCTTTTTGGCAGCCACCATAGTCAGATGCAGCAATGCCTTACTATGTCTAGGCAATTCCGATTCTGTATCATAGCTCAAAAAAAATCCTTTCCTTATTTCCACCAATTTGCTCACCCAGTATCTCTGGCAGAGCAGTCTGCAGGGAATCTTTAAAATCTGCCAACTCATTACACTCCCAGAACATACGTTCCTTCTTACATCTGTCTTCCCCATCACACCTCCAACATTTGCTGTCTACCTGAGGAAAAAATCTTTAGTTTCTGCTTGGGGCATAAAAAATCCTGTGCAAAAACTTTCAAGCCCTTAAGGATCCTAAATCTTCTAAACTTTGTTGCATATTTGGGAGACATACATACATCCCCTCATTGTTTCTTTGTGAATTGCTTATCCAATCTCTCTTCCCAATCCTCTCTAGCCTCCTCTGATTGATTCTTATAGTTATCATGTAATATTTTATATGCTTCTGTTTTAGATTCTACTAAAAACTCTTTCAGTGCTGGTCTTTCTCTTAGGGACCCCCATTTCATTCTCTTTGCTTATACTCTGATATCACTTCTTGACGGGGAAGGCATTCTCTATCCTGCAGTCCAAATACATTCTTGGCCTCTTCCCATTATATTACCTTTCCCTCTCTAATTATTTGTTCACAATACCTTGGTTCTTTTACCAGTTTTCTTACATAAATTACAGCCCCCTCTTGCATATTGTCTGTGTCCCTAATTGCAGTCACCCCTACTGGCAGAATCTTATTTCTCTATTCCTGGGTTGGCTTAGTTCTTAAAATATTTTGTACTACTTTATAAATGTAATATTCTGCATGGTTATTATTATTCTCCTTAAGGATCTGTATCCAAAATTCTAGTCTCTCCTTGTTTTTTTGAGCTTCCCCTCTATTTCATCATCATCCCTTTCTACTTTGAATTATAATTTTCTGATTGTGCTATGTATGGGAGCCTTAATTGTGCTACTCTGAAATATCCTTTCAAATTGGGTAATCCCAAACTGATTTTTTCAAGTGGAAGAATCATCTTTAGTCCACTTGACTCTTGCCAACTTCCCCTCTGAGATAAAATCCTTCATCTCTTTATTAATTGTTATCCACAACTTCTCGTCTGGTTGATAAAAATATGCCTGACCTGTATATAAAACTAAAGGGACTAAACCATTTTAACTGCTTGTATCTTGCTATCCATATCCATATAGAAGAACTTCCAATTTCTCTGTGTTTGTAGTATCTTTTGTTTAGTCTCTTCCCACATATCCTTAGCTGCCACACCATAATCCTTTTTAATCCATACTCCTAAGTACTTAATTTTATCATGTCTCCATAAATATGGATATTTCCAAAGACATGCATCTGGAGCATTTCTCCCCGGGCCTCCGCTGAAAACAGGCTCTGTGGAACCTAGTCAGACTTTCCCGGTCAACAAATGATAAATAAATAAAAATAAATAAATAAATAAAATTGCTGAACCAATTTGTGTGTAGGTACTGTAGGTACGTAATTTACAACTATTTAATTTGTTTTAGCTTCATTAATTTTGTATCCCAAAAAGATTTGAAACTGCCTCAAAATGTTCCACAGCACTAAACTGTCCTTTTCTGGTTTTATCAGGTATAGAATAATATCATCTGCAAATAGAGCCAGATTATCTTGACTACCATACCAATTATACCCTTGAATTGCTGAGTCTCTTATTTTCTTTGCTAATGGTTCTAAATATAATGCAAATAAAGGGAAAAGAGGACACCCCTGGCTGGTTCCTCTTTTTAAACAGAAATTATAAGAGAGGAGCCTATTCACTTTAATTTTTGCCTCTGATCTCTCATATATCCTCCTAATCAACCTTATCATTTTATCAGGGAATGCAAATGCTTCCATTGCCTTACTCATAAAATCCTAGCTTACTCTGTCAAAATATTATTGATATTGTTGGTGATTTACCTAGTTTTACATTTAAGAATTGCAAGAGTTTGAAAAGGCAATTGTGTTATAGAAGCACATGACAAAATACTGTCTCAGAAAGCTAGGCTGACAGCCGTATGGGAGCTTTAACATATATAAATGTATTTGTAACTCCACCAACTTTGCAAATCCTGTCACTAAACGTGTATCACCTCAGACATTTTAGAATGAATCCCATTGTGTGCACTAAGATATGTGGCCAAAGGAGACTGTTGCAGGAAATGTGGTTCAAGATACATGTTAACTGCAATGAGACAAAACCTCATAACCCATTAATTCACGTCTTTCAATCACATGGTGTTACTGATAGTGTTAATCAGCACTTTCTTGTAGTAATCACCACTGGTGGCCCAGTGGTGTTGGCAGCCTAATGCATTTTCATACACACACACACACACACACACACACACACACGTGACCAACATACATCTTACCTGTCCTCGAGTTGACAGAATGTTCCTGATGTAGCCACTTATTTTTTTCCTGTCCTTCATAAATCATGGAAGATTACAGTCAGTCAATAATGATATAAGATATAAGAGTTTTAGTCTTGTTATTATTGAAAAATTGCATTGCAGCTGTTAGACCTTTTGTTCTATTAACTTTTTAAGAGACTCAAAGTAGTATTTAAAAAATCTCCCTGGTGTCATCTGGTTTCCTCCTGGCTTTGTCTGGAAGTCTTCAGCATAGCTGTTTAGAAGAATGGTGTCCCCCCATGGACAAATCCCCATTCTTCATTACCGCTCCTAATTTCTCCCCTGCTCTGTTCCTTATAACCCATGTCTATTACAATCAGTTAATTATAATTCCTACTTGTTATAGTTCAGACAGTACAGCCAAATGCAAGCTCTCTCAATTAGCACAGCAGATTAAAGCTCTAGGTTATTAAGCTACCTTCTGTGCCAAAGACGCAGATTTGGAAGCCTCCCACTGTTTTTAGCATAGGTTTTTCACTGACCTAAGGTAAAATTTAAATTTACTGTTTGATGATCAGGTGGATGCACTGATTAACTGACCCTTTTCATTCACAATGTGAGTGTATATGACCATAAAAAGGGAGTACATTTAATACATGCATAAAGTTTATATGCAAGTATAATATTTACAATAAAATACATTTAACAGCTCTATTAAGATGAACAAATTATTCAGGCAATAAGAATGTATAACACATGAACCTGTGAAGGTATACACAGTTGGAGAGGTTTCCAGCAATAAGCACTGTTTAAATAATATTGAGTGTGAAAGTATTGGATAAACTGTCAGTATGTAGTGAAACTTTCAGCAATACTAATGGAGGAGATATGAGTTCAATATTTACAAAAGAACACTGGTTACACTTATCCCCAGGGTCTAGTTGTAGTACACAAGGCTAAAGCTCTGCATTTAACAAAAAACAATTGTTTGGTACACCAAGACAATTGAAGCCGACCAAAAATTCAAGTATAAAATCCTTTAATTTGCAAAATCAGTAAGCGCTTTCACGTTTATGTAAAATGTTTCGTCAAACTTTTTAAAAACCATGAGTAACACATCTGCTTAAATGATGACTTAATGGTAACTGTTTCTGATTATTTAACATTACATTTTATAAAGGTTGGATTTTATAAACACAGACACTTTAAGAAGCAATTGATTTTTAATTGTTTGATTGTTCTTAAGTGCTATTTAAGCAGACTTGTTACTCATGGTTTTTAGAAAGTCTGATGAAACGTTTTACATAAACGTGAAAGCGCTTACTGATTTTGCAAATTAAAGGATTTTATGCTTGAATTTTTGGTTGGCTTCGATTGTCTTGGTGTACCAAACTTTCGTTTTTTGTTAGATTTTGTTTTGTTTGCTTGGTACTTTACCCTGTCGGTGTTTCTCTATTTCACTATTTGGTTTTTGCTGCTACACCGAAGGGACATGACAGAAGAGACCCATTTGCAGTTCTTGGGACAAGACGTTTCCGATACCAGTAATGGTAGGCTTAAGAAACTTTTATTAGCTGAAGGCAACGATTTATTGCACAGAAATGCAGCTGATACAAATGAACATAAACTTGTAAAATAACCAGACTGGGATCAACGTCGTGCAATGACTTTAATGGAAAAAACGAACAGCCATTAATCCATATAGTAAGAACACAATTCTCTTAGCGCTTTCACCCACTTATACCAAGGGCATCATCAGAGTAAATCCATAACCCTTTTCCAACCTCATTTAAAGTAAAACCTACACACTCAATCGATCAATCAGAACAGTGTCTAAAAACTCATTCATTAATAATAACTAATTCAGTAAAAACATTTGTAAAACATTTGTAAAAACAGTTGTATATATTTGTATACACAAGTTCATACTCTCATATTTGGTAAATTATTTTTAAAACTTAATTGCACCTGTGTGAACATTGATTAATTCCATAAAATTTCTGTAAATATATGTACTATTTTATTTCAGGTATTTTAATTAACCCTATATACCATGGACTAAACACTACTATTGTCAACAAAGCTTAAATATGTGTAACCTTGTTCAATATTGAAATAATGTGTTTGTATGTATAATTAATACTTTTTATATACATTGTGACCTACATTTTAAAATGCTCAAAAGTGATATATGTTCGTTGATTCCTGGAGACCTACATGCATTAAGTCTGAGTTGCCAAAGACATTCCTTTACCTCCAATAATGTCTTGGCATCTCCTTCTTTGTCACTATGTGGAACCCTATCAATAACAAAAAATAAAAACTTTTTGTAATTGTTACAACCTAAACTATGTACATATAAAGCATTTGTAGTTTTTTTTTATTTTTTATATCTCTTACATGTTCTAGTATTCTTAGTCTTAGTTTTCTAATAGTTTTACCTACATAAAATGTAGGACAACTTAAACATGTAGCAAGGTAAACTACCATTTTAGTGTTGCAGTTGCAAAACCCAGGACTTCTAATAGTTTTGCTATAATTGTGAACTGCAACATATGGTCCATTGTTGATATATTTACATATGCTGCATGACCCACATTTGTTCATCATAGAATTTTTGTATACATTTTGATTTTCAACTGTCTCCATAATTTCCTTTAAATTTTTCCCTCTACTATATGTAAAAGTTGGGGAACTTCCCACTGCGGTAATTATAACATTAGTGAGAACACTGCACCAAGTGTCAAAAATAATGTTTTTGATGGTTCCACTATATACATTGTATGGCAGGACCATTGCGTGTCTCATACTATTTAATTTTTTGTCCATGGTGGCCTTAGCTAAACCATCTTTTAATATTGGTCTATACACTGTCTTCCTTTTCTGCAGTACCTCTAACTTAATTTTATTTAAAGTATCTTGTGGATAACCTCTTTCTAATAACATGTTAATTAATTTGTTAACTTCTAAGTCGTACAAAACATCATCACTAATAAGTCTCGACAACCTAACCATTTGTCCTTTCATTGTATTCTTTTTTTTTTGATGATAAAATGGATGGCAACTTTGAAAGTGTAAAAATGAGTTAGAGAATTTTTTTTACAGTATATATTGGATATTAAACCACCATTTACCTTGTCTTTAATTAACAAAATATCCAAAAAGTCACATTTATCCTCGTATATTTTGTAAGTAAATTTCAAAAATGTGGTACTGTTTTCCAGGATGTGTATAAATTCTTCAATCGCTTTCACAGTACCTTTCCAAAAAATTAAAATATCATCCAAAAAACGTAGATATAATGCAACATTCTGCATATGTTGTGATGTAAATACATAGTTGGTTTCCCAATCCACCAAGACAAGGTTGGCATATGAGGGTGCACATTTTGCCCCCATAGCCACACCAGTGATCTGCTTAAAATATTCAGCCTCAAAAGTGATGTAGTTGTTGTTGAGCACCATATCTGTCAGGTCAACAATCAAACTTTGTTTAAAGTATGTAGTGTACTATATTTTCTGAGGCTGTTGTTGAACATCTCCAATCCCAAATCATTTGGTATGATGGAAAATAGATTGACCACATCAATTGTCACTAATAAATATCCGTCATCCCAAGGAGTGTTCCTAATCACATCCAAACAATGCCAGGAGTCCTTTAACACGTGGTAGATTTTGAAAAATTTCCTTACAATAAAAATCAACAAATGATGCCATAGTCTCGGTCTTAGAACCCTTAGTAGAGACTATTGGACGAAATGGTGGATTATTGATATTCTTGTGAATTTTAGGAATACCAAATATGGAAGGGATAACCGGTGAACAAACAGACAAGTACTCGTATTCAGTTTTGTCCAATATACCATCCATAAGCCACTCCTACACCTGCCAATCCAATTTCGTGTAGGCTCTTTTGACATCATATTTTGAAACCCTAATGTAGGTGGATGTGTCGTTTAGCAATTCTAACATACTACTAGAGTAGTCTGTTTTAGTCATAATGACCACACCGCCCCCTTTATCAGGTTTCATCACTCTGTACATATCAGAGGATGTTAAATTGTGGAGACAAAACCTCTCTCCAACAGTCAAGTTGTCGGTTATGTTGTTACAATCCCTTAGGTGTCTTCTCAACTGTTTCACATAACTGTTCAAAAACATGTATAGTTGGATTATTTGGAGGGATAAATGTACTTTTTCTTTTCAATACTGGTACATAGTGTGTGGGTTGATTATTTTGGTTTGAAAAGTACATTTTCAAATTCAGTTCTCTTGTGTAGAGTTTTAAGGAAATTAAAATTCTTGCTATCTCCTGTCTAAAGGACGGTACAAAAGAAAAACCTTTTGCAAAAAGTTTGCAATAGTCGTCACTTAGTGTCAAATCACTATAGTTGTAAATACAAAAACTGCCATTTTTAATCATGTTTAGTTGTTGTTGCCAACCTTTTTATTCCACTCCACTTCCAAAATTGTTACTATCAAATTCACTATCAAAATGTAAATCAAGTGTACTATTGTTGCTACTATTATTAATGTCTTGCCTAAATAGACCAACTTCAAGCTCATTTAGTTCAATACAACTGTTAGAGTTAATAGAACATTCACCACTGTGAGTAAACAAGTTGAATTCATCAGTCCTATCAAAAACTGAGGTATCAACTTTAGAGTCATCAATGGTATTATCTAAGTCTCCAAATAAAGGGGTTTCAATGTTAATTAATTGTTTCCTCGTGACCATCTCCATCTCGCGTATTGGTTCTGTCCCCTGACATTGTTCACATTCAATTGCACACTCCCCTGTTAGTGTTCGCGTATCCTTTGCAAGCGTCTCACAGGTAAATGTTCTAAAAAATGTCCATTATCATTGTCATTAAATACATCTTGTTCAGCATGGGTATCAACTACTTCGTTGTAATTGTTGTCCAAAGAATGAGTCCTATCACGCTCAAACACTCTCTCAGAATTGTTGTGTAGTACCTTATGGAATTAATCAATGTTTACACAGGTGCAATTAAGTTTTAAAAATAATTTACCAAATATGAGAGTATGAACTTGTGTATACAAATATATACAACTGTTTTTACAAATGTTTTACAAATGTTTTTACTGAATTAGTTATTATTAATGAATGAGTTTTTAGACACTGTTCTGATTGGTTGATTGAGTGGGGGCATGTGTAGGTTTTACTTTAAATGAGGTTGGAAAAGGGTTATGGATTTACTCTGATGATGCCCTTGGTATAAGTGGGTGAAAGCGCTAAGAGAATTGTGTTCTTACTATATGGATTAATGGCTGTTCATTTTTTCCATTAAAGTCATTGCACGACATTGATCCCAGTCTGGTTATTTTACAAGTTTAACCATTTATTGCAGTTGTCACATACGGAATTAGCTAATACTATCAGCAATTCCAATAAAGAGACAGTTAACATCAAGGTTTTGCAACTAACAAGAAAAATAGAAGAGATGTCAACTAAATTGAGAACTGTACAATGGCAGAAGAGACACATGGAAGCCTGTATATCCTTTCAGATTGTTCCTAGAGGGTTACGTGTACTCAAAATGCTGACGTTTGGCTCTACTTACCCCTCGCTTCTCTCCAAGTGGCAGAAATTAAATTTGGAGACTAGCATTCGGTACATAAGACTGCTACTCGAACAATATATCATCACTGAGAATGATCTCAACATGGAGATCCACAAATTTGAACATGAATTAAGTTTATTAATGACATCCCTGAAAATGAATGAGTTCATCAGTGAATTGTCTACTACGGTGACTTCTTTAGACAGTAGACTCATGTTAGCCAAGAAAAAGAAATTAGAGAGGGATTGCTCCGATTTCCTCCAAGGGAAGATTTTTTCATGGCCGAGGGAACAAGTATGTAGAGGAAACACCTTCCGCCCCTCAGAGAGACGACAATCTACAACATCTGTTCAACCGTCATTATCTTCTGATGTAACATCATTTTTGCCCCTCAATGTAGAGATGGGTTCCGCCAACACGGAGACTTCTGCTGAGCTCATAGCTGAGGCAGAACAACAGGCCACTGTTCCTTCACAGCCTGTCGTTAGAAGGAAAGAAATTCCCCAGACTTCTCACACAGAAATGCCAGTGGGTGACTTGACATTGCTCCTTTTTCCCCTTCTGTTTCGGCAGGTCCAACGGCACACGTGGAGTCCACAATACAAAGGGAGAAAACAGAAAGCCTCGCTGGAAGAAGCACTAGAATTTCAGAAGAAGTAATTGAAACCGGTAAATTGGAACTTATAATAAACTTATCCAATTATGATTTAACGAAAGAAGAGATAGCAGTTTTAAGTAAGGGATTATCTTTTATCCCTTCACAATATGTAGATGAAGATTTAATTATTGATTTGAAATGCTTCACTAGGAATTTAACACTTTTCCTACATTACAAAGATAATGACAATGGTATAGATGATGCACATGTTTTTAAGAGGCCCTCCTCTTATATACCTTTGACGCACCCTTTAATTGACAGCTTTGAAAAAGCCTGTGAGAGAGATTTGTTGACTGCTTTCCAACTTGATCAACAGAAACCTAAACCATAGTTTTATAATTTAATCAAAGGAGAGAGACATGCCTTGAAAACACTTGAGAATAACTCCTCTATTGTTATTAGACAAGCAGATAAGGGGGGGAGCAGTTGTATTATTAGATGCTGATTTTTATAATGTGAACATAAATAACATGTTGTTAGACACTGAGACATATAAATGTTTAACCACTGCTCAATTGGATGCATTGATTAAGAGTGTATACAATGATCTCTATATGTTGATGTGCAACATCATTGATAAACATTTGTATAAATATCTATTGAAAGAAAAACCCCTTGTACCCACATTTAGAGGGCTACCCAGGGTACACAAAACCTTGATAAACCCTCCTTTAAGACTGATTGTTTCCAGTAAAGGATGGCTCACAGAAGCCATGTCCATTTTTGTGGAAAAACAGTTAGGACCTGTAGTAGAGTCTACTGACTCTATTTTGAGAGACACACAACATTTTCTAGAGAGTTTAGTGACATACATTGATGGTGATTATATGAAGGATGATGACTTCATGGTAACGTTAGATGTCACGTCGCTTTTCACTAGTATATCCAATGACATTGGCATTGAGTACCTAAGGCAGTTTTTAATACAGAAGGGGTTTACTAATGATAATGTTATTAGAATAACAATGTTAATGGATTTAATTTCGAATAAGAACGTCTTTACATATGATAAGAGATATTTTTTACAGGTTGCAGGTGTGACAATGGGCACACCATGTGCCAATTCTTATGCCAATTTGGTATTGGCATATTGGGAACACACCTATATCTTAGAGCACATGTTTTTTTCAAAACACATCAAATACTATAGACGTTTTGTAGACAATGTCTTTCTCATTTGGAGAGGAGACCTCCTAACATTGAATGATTTTATTACCTATATTAATGGCACTATGACTTTCCTTGCTTTAACGGGCAAGAATTCACAGACGCAGATTGAATTTTTGGATGTATTATTAAAGAAGTGTAACACTGTTACAACAGAAGTTTTTAAGAAAGATTGTAGAAGGAATGCTTTTTTACATCGAGACAGTATGCATCCAACACACATTCATCAAAATATAGTTAAGAGCCAGGCACTTAGAACTTCCCACATAATCAGTGATGATAATGTGCTCTCAGAAGCTATTTTAGACATGAAGACAGAATTTGTCGCAAGAGGTTACCATCAGAAGGATTTACACATATTAGGAGAAGTAGAACGAAGTACAACAGGCCAACCTTTCATCAAGAGAGGTAGACCAACACAAATCAGAAAAATACAAAGTTCCACTAGAACTTCGAATAGATTTCTTGTTCCATACCCTAACAGGAATAAAAAAGTGACACAATTGATTAAAAGGAATTGGAACATACTATTATTAAAGACGTTGAGAAGTTAGCTGGCACTGTTCCTAGTTTTTGTTATAAGAACACCAAATCTTTGAATCAGATTTTATGTTACGAACACAGAAGTCAGAGACCCAAGCCATCTATCAGAACAGGAACTTTTCCTTGTCATCATTGTAATCAATGTACTTATATAGCCAGCACAAATATATTTATACATCCAGACACCCATATAAAATATGAGTTTCAATACTATGCAGATTGCAGAACCAGGAATGTTGTTTACCTCGCTACTTGTCAGAAATGTCATAGCTTTTATGTAAGTAAAACAAACAGAACACTACGAGAAAGAATAAGAGAACACATATATGCCATCAATAAAGAAAATGAGAATAATGTGATAGCCAGACATGTTATTAATAACAATACCTCACATAATTTCAAATTCTTAGTTTTAGAATTTATTGCTACTACAGTGAGACTAGGAGACATAGGTAATCACACTGAGAAAGAGGAAGGGAAATGGATTATTAGGCTACAAGCTGATAAAGGCCATGGTTTGAATGAAAGGGTTTCCCTTAAACCCTTTCTAAAAGATTGTGCATTAAAACATTAAGTATTTGTTAGACCCTCCTTTTGTTACTATATAGCATTATGGAATCCATGTGTATTTTTCAGATTTTTCGTATTTTTTAACATAGATAATTTTTGCACATAGAGATTTTATGAACCATGTGTAATTGGTTGTTATATTGTTTATTTTATGTAATACTGGTACCATGAAGCTATGATGTTATATGCTTGGTCATCAGATTTTTTTTGATTATTTAACATTACATTTTATAAAGGTAGAATTTTATGAACACAGACACTTTAAGAAGCAATTGATTTCTAATTGTTTGATTGTTCTTAAGTACTATTTAAGCAGACTTGTTACTCATTTTTAGAAAGTCTGATGAAACATTTTACATAAACGTGAAAGCACTTACTGATTTTGAAAATTAAAGGATTTTATACTTGAATTTTTGGTTGTCTTCGATTGTCTTGGTGTACCAAATTTTCGTTTTTTGTTAGATTTTGTTTTGTTTGCTTGGTACTTTACCCTATCGGTGTTTCTCTATTTCACTATAAAGCTCTGCATTATTAACAAGTTACTTTGTATGCTGAGGGTACAGAGCTCAGACCTTTTTCCCTGTTGATTTAATACCCTGGTACCTAGTGTGTGTTCTCCCCTATGTCTTTTATGCTACAAAACTGTTGTTCTATTAACTTTTTAAGAGAGTTAGAGTATCCCTGATGCCTAGTGTCCCCCCATAGTGTTGGATTTGCTCAACAGACATGGGGAGTTTAGAAGTGATAACCTCCTCCTCACACACATACACTCTTAACCGGATTGAACTCATGGGCACATTCACTCATTTAAACACACACACACACACACACACACACACACACACACACACACACACACACACACCTACCCTACCTACCCCCTAAATAAGTCCTTTACTGTGACCATGACCACCATGGCAGGCACACATTCACACACACACACACACACACACACACACACACACACACACACACACACACACACACACACACACACACAGGCACACACACCTACCCTACTTATCCCCTATATAACTCCTTTACTGTGACCACCAAGGCAGACACACAGTCACACACACAGAAACACACACACACACACACACACACACACACACACACACACACACACACACACACACACACACAAACACATGCACATGCATTTGAAACCAATCATATCTCTGTATTGACTCCCACAAACTGCCACAAACTACAAATGCAGACACTCCCACTACTACCTGCCCATTAAACTCCCTGGCACTTACATTTAACATGCTCTCACTCATTAAAAACAATCAGAGAATGTGAACTTTTGGCTAAGTTAATTAACTCAGCAGGCTGAGTTGCTTTAAATGATATAATTGCTTTTGAGATGTGCTTTCATTACAGCTGTCATATGATTGGAGTCTATATAAACAGTGTATTTGGCAGGGTTTTCAGATAAGATGGATCCCTGAAAGCATAAAGGTGTTAATTTATTATTTTTATAAGAGTTTGGTTAATAATGATTTCCATATTATTATTTCTGATCCATTTTTTTGCTTTGGACTACATTTTTGGGATGGTTCAGAACTTATCCAGATGCACTCCATATTTTTTTAGCTAAATAATGGTTAGCATATGAATAATTTGACATAGGTTAATTTGTGATAACATTGTTGTTGCCTAGCTTTCATGTAAGTATTGTGTAACAAGAATTTCAGGTGGAAGTAACAGTATGTTGACGGCTTGTATAAATGGATTTTAGATGTTATGTTGAAGGATCACAAGGTTGGTTTGTTTCCATATGATGTTGAGAAGAAGTGAAAGCCATAGCAGCAGTCCTGTTACTGAGAAGGCCTTTGTTGCCAATAAGTAGTATTATGCAGTGTGCTACTGAGCATGTATGTCATTGTGATTTGTGTTCTTTTTTTTTTTTTTTTTTTGCATGTGTTAAGGTGAATCTACTGGTGCACAGTTATTAAAATGTAATATTTTTTATATAAGAGTGGTGAGTGCGAATATATAGAATGCAAGCATTAGAGAGTTAGACAGTGATGCTCTATTTTTGTTGAAGAACACATATATATTGGCAAACTTTATTCAAACATGTTCAGAGTTTTTTGGTGCTGTTTATGGTATTTGTAATACACAGTATCATGTTATTATTGTTTGAGGACTGATGTTTATCAGGAGCTCTTTTATTATTGCTTGAAATGTATGTTCCAGGTTCACCTGCTATTTGTGCTGTTGAATCTATCAATCTGTCTGTATTTCTCTCTCTCTCTCTCATATATATATATATATATATATATATATATAATTAGTGAGAGATGCCAGAAATTAAGACTAAGGAAATTCAGACAGAACTGGATACTTTATAACTGGATCTTAGGAGCTAGAATAGCATCTATTGCTACTCATGACACTGATGTTTTTGTCTGACAAAACTATTAGTGTCTGGTTACTTAGTCTGCCTGTTGCATTACATTTTTCCAAATTGTTAATCGGGGTCATCCTCTTTACTAACTTAAAAAAAACTAGAATTGGTTTAAAACAAACTTATTTTCTTCTTCTTTGCATAGATTCAAAAGCCTCCATTGTGTGTCCTAAATAAAATGAACTGGTTGGATCAAACAAACAGCTAAATCACCTATGCCTTAGCTTCATATTTGATCTTCAAAATAGTACAAGACACAATGTCAGCAAATCCCAGTATAAAGTTAAGCTTTTCCCACATACTCCATCTGTATCTACAAATCATTCGGAAATGTTATCTTTTTAACCTGATGATGTCATTATCTCATCTAAAAAATTGTTCCATCTTTGTAGACATCATTTAACAAGTCACAGCCCTCATACTGAGAACAGACTACCTTTTGGGCTCAGTCTTGCAAAAATTGCCATTAATTAATTAATGAGAAACATGTATTCTCACAATCCCTCACTCCGCCTCTTTTCATTCTCTTGAATCTTGAAATATTCTTTCTTTCTACATATTATTATTTCCAGTGCATTCATTGTTCAGCTGTCTCTATTTTACTGTTTGCTACCTCACTGCACTGCTCAGCATTCTAATTATGATTCTAATATCTCTATACACACAAACTGATCTTTCTCTCACATTATGTCATGAAGTAACTTTGAGTACGTGTTAACATTTTTCTGACAAATTCTACTTTTGTCATACTTTCATTTGTACGTTATTTTACATATTATTATGTTTTTACATCCAGGTAGTTATCCAGGTTTTTTAATTACTGATTATTTGTCTCAAGTCTGTTAGGGAATATAAACTAAATGTTGAGCTTGCTGCCTCTAGCTTATTATTATTCATAAATATACTAATTGTATCTCTAATGTTATTAGCTAAATTTGTTTTCTTTTCAATGTTTTTGACTGTTTCATAGCAAAACTAATGCCAACTGTAATTTTGTATGCTATATGCCTGACACATGTAACAGCAGAGTTTCACCTCAAGAGCTATGCAGAATATGGCCATGAATTTGGACAACCTGGAATCATATATCAATAAGAACTTTAGCCAAAAAACTCACACGATTAAACTTTTTAAAATACTTAAATGTCCATGTTTGCCAAGAGTTTCTAGATGTGAGTGGTATGCCATGACTTTCTGTATGTAATAAAATTCTTTGCATTAATGCAGCTGGGTTCTCTGGCAATTTTTTTTTTTCTAAATCTGTCTTGTCTGTCTTTATATTTATAATTTGTAAAAGTCTCAATGCATTTGGATCTGTGAAAATTACCACTAAAATAGTGGCAATGTAAGTGGAGATGGTAAAATACATGACCCTTGTTAAAGATAATGAATTGTACAAGCATATCTCATTCATTAATTATTATTTGTACCTCTCAGTCATTATGGCAGTGTGATCAGTACAAGAATGAAAAACCTAAATGTATAAAGTATAAGACACAGCAAATATGAAGAACAAAGTCAAACTGTGCAGCAAATGTATAAAACCCAGTGAGTTCTAATCTCACCCAGGAAAACCTTTAATATGATAAATTAGCATGTCAAAGAGATCATTTCATTTGCATTAAACTTGTAAATTAATTCACTGTGGAAAAGCTCCATGGACTTGCCCACTCCCATTGTCTAATTATCATCTCTTTGTTGAAAGACATACTAAGGCAAAGCAGTGATGACACACACACATGCACGCACACACACACACACACACACACACACACACACACACACACACACACACACGCACATGCACACGCACACAAAAAATACAACATATGGAAGGCTTATCCTTTCTGCTTTGTGATAAAATAGTAGCTTCCTAATGAAACTCTTATATGCAAATGTTAAAGTATGGAATGATTTTGTGTTTTTATGTAATGTATAAATAGTAATCTGATATAATGCTATGTTTATTGGCATCCAGGACTGAAATTACTAATCCTTCTCCTCTGAATTTGAAACATGATAATGAAATATTTAGCAGAGAGATATTGTCAAATCCAGACATGTAACACAGATATGCTCATGGTTATAGGTCAGGGCCTGAGTGAGTTGATTCATACAAGATGCTAATTTCAGCCAGATAAAACGATGCAGGAACTGTATGTTTTTGTATTTATTTATTTAGTTAAACATGTTTACTGGAGTAGAACACTAATCAAACAATGGCCATTTACAGGCACAGATTATTAATTCCAGGGTAAACACTGAACCATATACTTTTTAATACATTTGTATTGTTGAGACATTTTGTAAGACTACGTTTTTATATCATCTTGGTGAAATCTCTTAAATGCGAGGTTTTGCTGTATTTCCTG
>NC_056731.1:763662421-763857421 GCF_019279795.1 Protopterus annectens | reverse complement strand
AGGTAGTGATTGGATGGGGTGGATGATATTAGAGTGGGAGTTGCAAGGGCATAGCCAGCATGTTTTTAGTTGTGCTTTTAGTAAAGTTTTGAAGTGGGTGCATGATGGTATGGAGGTAATTGTGGGTGGGAGTGAGTTCCATAATTTGGCTATGGTGCAAGAGAATAGTGCTTCACCAGCAGAGTTATTGGCTTTAGTGATCTGCAAGTGATTTTTGCTGCTGGATCTTAGTGGTCTGGTGGTGTGATAGGGTTGGAGTAGATTCTGGAGGTATGGGACATTTAGTGGATGGTTTACTAGTTTGTGGGTGAGTGAGAGTTGATACCACTGAAGGCGGTGAGGGAGTTCAAGCCAGCCCAGTTCAGCAAGTGAGAGACAGTGGTGACTACGGTAGGATGCCCCTGCGGCGAATTTGGCGATTTTGTTGTAGCAGGTCTCTAGCTTGTTTAGATCACATTGCCTTAGGTTGGTATATATTGGAGAGGCATAAAGTAGGGTGGAGATAAGGTGGGAATTTGCTATTGAAATCTTTGCTGCTTTGGTGAGAAATTGCTTATTTCTGTATAACACTCCTAGTTTTTTGTGGACTTTTTTTACAGCCATGGATATGTGAATGTCGCATTTTAGTTTATTGTCTATTTCCACTCCTAGAAATTTGGTGTGTTCAGTTGGGTATATAGTGGTGTTGTCTTTTGCCGTGATGTTAAAGTGAGAGTTGTTTTGAGTATGTTTGGTGGGTTGGAAGATGAGTAGTTTAGTTTTGTTTGGGTTGAGTATTAATCGGGCATCGGATAACCATGTTTCAACAAAGGAAAAGGCTTTCTGTGTGACTTTTTGCAGTTTTAGTAGGGACTGGGCTGAGCAGATGATGGTCGAGTCATCTGCGTATTGTATGAGTGTGCCATGTTTGGTGGCAGAGGCTAGATTATTGGTATAAACAGAGAAGAGTAGGGGACCAAGGATGGATCCTTGGGGAACCCCTATGGAGACAGGTAGTTGGGGTGATATGTCATTCTGCCATACAACGGATTGTTGGCGGTCAGACAGGTAACTCTGAAACCAGTTGGTGACCGATTGTGAGAAGGATAGGTTATTGAGGACAGAGATAAGTTGTTTGTGTGGGACCATGTCAAATGCTTTAGATAGGTCTAGGAAAGTAGCAGAGGAGAGATAGCCATTGTTTTTATACTGAAGGATAGTGTTAGTAAAGGAGAGTAAGGCAGTGGTGGTGCTATGGTTTGGTCGGAAACCATGCTGAGTACTGGAAAGGAGGTTGTTAGTAAGGAGGTAGTCTGAGACCTGAGAGTGTATGCATCTCTCTAGTATTTTGGAGAGTGGAGAGAGAATAGCTATGGGGCGGTAATTGGTTAGTTCTGTGGAGGGTCCGCCTTTGTGGAGGGGAATTATATGTGATACTTTCCACAGTGTGGGAACCTAACTTTCTGACAGAGATCGGTTAATCAAGATGGATACTGGGTAGGCCAGAGCATCAGCTGCGATTTGTAGGTATTCACTTGGGAGGCTGTCTGCTGCTAATTTGGTGGGTTTAAGTTTAGTTAAGAGGTTTTTTAAGTTGGAGGTAGGTACAGGAGAAAAAGAGAAGGCAGTGGGGAGATTACTAGTTGAAGGTGTGGGTTGGAGGGGAGGGGAGTTGTGTTGTTTAGCTAGTGATAGTATGGTTTGGGTGAAGTGTGTGTTGAATGGGGTAGCAATATTTTCTGAGGAGTGAGGAATGTTAGGAGGAGGGGTACTGACTTTATCTGGGTGGAGGATGGAGTTTATGGAGGACCAGAATTGTTTGGGGCTGTGTTGTGAGGAGACTAGGGCAGACTGGTAGTATTGGGATTTGTCCTGTTTTATTAGCTTTTTGACTCTAGTGCGTACTAGGAATTTCTGTCTAGCTGAGGGGGTTTTGGTTTTGCGCCAGTGTTCCCAGGCTTTATCCCTGTTTTTCATTTCTGACTTAGTGGTTTTCTGTAGCCATGGGGAGGGTTGTGCTTTGGTTCTGGAGAATCTTATGGGGGCATGGTAATTAAGGATGTTCAGGAAGGTAGTATTAAAAAATTCAAAAATTAAAAAATTTCTTATTACAAGGCAAAGAAAAAAAGATGATTTTTTAGTGATAATTAAATTTTTACTACTGAAGATACATTTTATGGACTCAAAATATGAGAATTAGAATTCTCTGCATCCACTGCACTGCAATGCTAAAATGCTATACCCGTAAGCATACAAATAAATGCAAGAAGGCATACAGACAACTTTCCTACACAAGAATGGATTTTGAAGCTCTTCAGGACATCACATTTCATATCATCTACATAATAATCCAACGTTTTGCTGACATTCAAGCAGCACTCCATTTCCTTGTATGCAGTGGCGAGTCATTCCATTCCATGAATCAGTACCCTGTCCTTGCTTTATTGTATAGCTCTCATCAGTACATTACACTGTCATGTTTATTCTCCCATTATTTTAACATGCTAATCCTACCAGCTCCTTAATAAAGACATTTTCTAAAGTCATGAAAAGAGGGATAAGGTCAAACACTCAAAGGGACCAAGTGGCATTCCAGGCCAAAACATCATGGCTGCAACTGACTCTTCCTGTTGTTTTTCCTTCATTTTCCTGAGCAGAAATAAACTTACAGATAAACTGTGTTAGGTAAAGTGTCTCACTGAGGAGTAGAAGTGCGTTTTGATCCCCTCCTCCAAAAAAAGAAGCAATTTGGGATTTCTGTTTTGGCTGTTCTGTTTTGATCAGAATAATCATTTATCTTCTTTGCATTTGAGTGACAATCCTAAAGACAAAAGTAATAATCTCACGCATCTTATTCTTTTATATTCCAGGCAACATAAATTCATAATTATTACCTTTTCCTTATACTTAATCTCTGCCATCCCAATTATTATTATGTCATATTTTTGGTACATATTCTCTTTCCTTTATAACCCTTTACTTTTTTTATTTCCAGTATTGATAAAAACTACCCCAGTTGAAATAATAGCATATTTCTGCACACTGCAATGCACACACACACACACACACACACACACACACACACACACACACACACACACACAAAAAATCACACACATACACACTCACAGTAAAAATAAATATGTGTGACTGAGTGTACGTCTGTGTGTGTTTATATATGCTGAGTGTACATGTGTGTTATATATATATATATATGTATTATATTTTGATTTGTTTTCCCTTGTGGCAATATTTATACTAGCAAGTTGTCATGTGTTTGTGTGTGTGTGTGTGTGTGTGTTTCTGTGTGTGAAACAGAGAGAAAGAAAGTAAGAAATATGTGGGAGCTGGGAAACAGTTACTGTGGAATACCTCTCAGCTCTCCTTTTTATCTAAAATGTCTCTACTTTTTCCTCATATTATAGGTCAACTCCTTGTACAAGTTATAGTTTTCTGGGTAATCAATGAGGACTGCTGTTATTAAATGACAAGACATTTGTTTCAGACTTTATATTTTCCAGAAAACTTATACAAATTCAAAACCTGTTTGTCAAGTAATATTTAAAAACATCTGTCTCTGATTGTTTTGACTATGTCTCCCCATCATTTTTGGCTTTGTCCCCAGTTCCTCCACTAAAAAGGTAAGGTAGATGTACTGTGCTTATAATTAATTAGGGATCTTAGAAAAAAAAGTCATGAAAATAAAGTAAAAAATATTAACATTAAGCACTTTTGTCCAGCAGTATTCAAACTTTATCTAAGTTATGAGCATTTTTGGAAGGAAATGATTAATGCTAGAAAGGTTTGCCAGTAAGTCTTTTCCTGACTTCGCTGCTAGTCTGATTGTGTTCTGTTTTTTTTTAGTCATTTTCATTTTAGTTACTTCCATGTGAGCCTGTATGGTTCCTGGAAATATCTTAAGATACTTAGTTGATGATTTGCTGTGATAATGTACAACATGCCATTAAGAATGTCTTGCTATTGCTAAGAAAATAATTTCAGTAGAGTGTTAATTCTGGTCCTGGAGTATAACTAATGTTACTGTTTTAGTAGTGAGATATTTCTAGTGACAGAAACATTAGTATTCTGGAGAAACTGTACCTAATTGTTACTTCTAACTTACTGATAGATGGACATGTATTGAATCACTAACCATGTGTTGAAGTCATGTACTTATGTAAATGCAAAATTGGACATAATGCTCCATGTCAAACAGTCACTATGACATGCTTATAAAACTATGATTTTGGCATCTACCTATAACAGATCAAATACAAGTCTCTCTCTGGCAGTTTTTGGGAAAATTTTAATTTAATTCCACTTGGATAAGTGGGTATAAATGCACCTAAAGCTGCTATTCTACCCTCAAGGAATAAATGGAGCTCAGCAATGAAATTGACTCTGCCATATTGTCATGGTCAATACAAGTAGTTTTGGTAGTGACATCTTCCTAGTTAGAGGAAAGATCATTATTCTTGAGATACATGAGAGATTTTGTGTACTTGTGTATTTATTACTTTGACATAATATCAGGTGGTGCTGTGGTAGCGTTGTCGCCTCACAGTAAGATGCTGTCCGGTTCAATTCTCAGCTAGAGCATCTTCTGCGTGGAGACATGCGTGAATGGGCGTACCTTTGTTGAAGGTTGTGCGTCAGGCCTGGCAAGCCGGTACATAAAAATCAACTGCCAATTATTAGCGGACTGGAGTTCCGCTGTGGCGACCCCTAACCGGGAAAAGCCAAAAGACACAAACAAACTGATATATTACAAGCCTTTACTGCATTCTGAAGCGATGCCATATACCCATCCCTAAGAGAAGCAAAGTATAATGCAGCATGTCAGACTGTCACTGTGAAATATCTGTAGAACTCTACATTTGATGACAAGGCAGCTTGACATTGATGAATTTGCACTGACTCTCAGTTCATCAATGGAAATTCATTCAGATCCAACTTACAAATTTTTATTATTAATTGTGATACCCCTGAATTATAGGACTAAGAACATTTTCCTCTTGACCCCAAAATTCAGTAGTCTTATAGTTAACATATATAGAAATGCAGAGGAGTGAAGGATGCAGGAGATTATTCTCCTGTAAAATGCTGTCACAATGTTTTTGTTTTGTTTTCCAAATAGTGTAGTATTCAGTAAATGTGCCATTTGCAGAATAATACTAAAATGGTGTTGATTCATGAATGTTTGTCATAACAGTGCATAAGTCTTGAGGATAGTAGGTACTTCAAACAACTATAAGTCACCAACAGAACACTGAGGTGCCATGCTGATGGTCTTGGTGTGGCAACAAAATATTAAACTAAAACTAAACATGTTGAAATTTAGGGGAATTTTGCTTATAGTATGAGGTGAATCAGCAGTGTTGTTAGTATCATAAGCCTCATTTAGATAATCTGATTTCAGAAAACAAAACTGTCAGGGGCCTTTTGCCATAATGTACAGTAAATCACATTTAAAGACCCCCACCTCATTATTCAATGCAATTATTGCATTAAGTATCCACAGAATGCTAAATTAGAATCATCATGTCATGAAAATATGCTGGCCCTATATATTTAATATTTTAATAATAGTGCAATCAGTTAAAAGTAAATACATTAAAATACAATAGTATTTTTGTAAACATATTATTAGTTTTGCAAAATTTAACCTCAAAATCAATAAAACAGAAGTACAAATAGAACAAACAATAGTCTGAAATACTAAGATAATTAAAGTGTATATGGAAGCTACAATAAAAGTTACTAAACCAGTATACTAAACTACCACAATTAAATGAATATCCTGGGGCTTCTAGTAAATCCATGAAACATTAGTTCATCCTCTTCAAGTTGCCTTGATACTGTGCCCTTATTAGAACTTGTAGTTATACTTTAATATTTTTATTATAGGACTTGAGCCTACAGAAATGACCATTGGTCTGACTCTGTGTTAATCACCATAAAGGATATGATGAAAAAAGGATATGCAGTGCAGAGTGAAAAGCAATTACTTGAAAGGTCAAAGCGTGACAATACTGATTTTTTTTATTCTATTTAATCTCAGAATCATACCCCATGATGATAACTTGGCTCACCTGCTCAAAGACTTCTATCCAGGCAAACCAGGTACAGTTATTTTTCAAAAGGTCTGCCCTCAAGACCAAATTATGAAGCATCACAGGAAAGAATGACTGGTTTATTCACATCATAGTATTTTAATGTAGGTGGGGTGGGGTAGCAGTTTTCTGCTTAATGTCTTCAAATGCCTTTTGGTGCTGTTCTAACCATGACCGTGTAACATTTTTGCGCATCAGCTCTCTTAAAGGTTCTGTCAACTCACTGAAGTCTGGTCTAGACTTGCCTAAATAGTTGACCATGCCTAGGAAACACTGTAGAGTTTGAATATTATCTGGTGTTGACATCTCAAGAATAGCTGCTTGCTTGGTCAAGTCTAGTCTCAAGCCAGTACTGCTAAATAAATGACCTACATATGTAACTTCTGGTAGTCTGAATTTACACTTCAGAGGACTGCACTTCAAATTTACTTCACATGCCCTGTCTAGAACTCTCTTTAGGTTTTTGTCATGCTCTGCTTCACCATTGCCTCCACCCAATAAATCATCTACTATATAGGCACAAGGATAACCCGAAACAATTTCCTCCATTACACACTGAAAGACTTCACTTGCAGAATTTATTCCAAATGGCATACTTAGGAATCTGTATCAGCCAAATGGGGTACCAAAAGTGGTTAGTAATGAGGATTTGTGATCAGGCATCAGTTGCCAAAATGAACTTTTTGCATCCAAGGCAGAAAAAACAGTGGCAGTCAGTATTAGAGCTGTGACCTCTTAGACTGTATGCATTGGATGATGCGATCTCTTCAATGTTTTGTGCAAATCTCTTGGATCAATACATATTTTGATTTTGTTTGAGTCTTTTTTGTGAGCTGCTACCATAGACGACACCCATTCAATTGGTTCTGTAACTGGACAAATTACACCTTGCTGTACCATTTTATACAGCTGAGCCTTAACTTTATCCTGCATAGCTATCAGAACTCTTCTTGCTGGTCTGACTACTGGCATGACCTCTGGGTCTAACTTCATGGAATACACATCTGGAAGTTTGCCCAACTTGTCATCGAAAACATCAGCATACTCTGAGAAAATGGCTTCAGAAACATTGGAACTCGGATATGCACTTTTGTGATGAAGTTCTTTGGTAAAAGACAATAGATTCATTCTCAGACTGTCTTGGAAAACCAATAAAGACTGCACTGGTCTTTGAACTACATAGAATAACAAGCTGTAACAGTTCTTGGCCAAATAACGTGAAAGCATCACTGAGCCTTTGGTTTGAATTTTTTTCACCTCCATAAGCAACAAGTTTTTTACTACTGGCTACATTACATTAAGTTGCTCATTAGTTCTCATCTTAGCCAATGTGTCTGCTGATATAACCTTACACTTTGAACCAGTGTCTGCTTTAAGCTCTGTGGATTTACCATTGATCTGGACTGTACAAAACACTTCACTCTTTGCCAATAAATTCACTGCATCAACTCTCTGACCAATCACTGATACACCATCTACATGGAAAGTAGACTGCTGCAACTCTACTTGATCAATTTGTTTTTTGTATGACCTTTCTTTACAGTGGTTGTGTGGGGGGGTGTAGGAATAAGTGTTTTAGTCCATTTTCACCCAGTACACCTCCCATTGCCCTACTTCACAAGATCTTCTGATGTCATTCATGGTATAAGTACTGTTGGACTGGCCTCTGCCCTATAAGCTCTGTGGTATGTGTTATAACTGCATAAAACTATAATACAGATAACTAGGTAAGCAGGGGGTCTGATCTCAGTCCTGGCAAATGTAAAAGTATGTGTGTTTTTGTGGCCTCTCTCACCCAGTATATCACCCATTGCCATACCTTACAAGGGCCAGTGATGTTCCTCACCTTAGAAGTACCTTGGAACACCCATCACCCTATAAGCTCCATGGCATGTGTGATAAATGCATAACACTGTAGTGGCAATAACTAGATAGGTAGGGGTTCTAATCTCAACCTTGGCAAATGTGTGTGTGTGTATATGCTTGAACAGTATCCCGTTTGTGTGAGAACCATATCCATTGGGGGTGGGTTTTGCAATTTTTGTGTTGTTGCTCACCCAGTACACGTCCCAATGTCCACTTTACAAGGCCCACTGTTGTCATTCACTGTAGAGGTAGCTGTAGACATTCTGCATCCCTATAAACTCTGTGCCACATGCAATAACTATGTAACAGTATGGAATAAATAACAAGATAGGCGGGCCTTCTAATCCTTGGATACCATTCCCCACTCAGGAATCATAGACAAACACACTCAGCTAGGCTTCAACCCCTATATCACTAGATAGCTTGCAAACTGGCTCACAGATAGAACCCATGGTGTGAAAGCAGTGGACTCCATGCCAGACTGCTGACCAGTCACAAGTGGAGTCCCACAGGGTTTGGTCCTGGCTCCCCTCGTGTTTGGGATTTACACCTCTAAAGTCCAGCCCAACAGAAAGGGACTCTGGTTGACAATGTTCGCAGATGACTGCAAGGTGAGTTGCCATTATTACCTCCCCATATGATGCTGACATCCTTCACAAAGGCCTCACAGAGACCCATGACTGGTGTCAGAACACTGGACTTTAGCTCAATGCCAGAAAATGTGCTGACATCCCCTTTGGGAACAACATGGTTCCCATGAATTGCCACATTGATGGTAGTCCACTGAACACTGAAGTCTTTGTAAGAGAACTGGAAACATAGGTTGACAGTGAGCTCTCTGTTGACCACCACAGCGCCACTGTGTTCAGAAAGTCCTTCTATGTGGCACATCTTATTACTAAGGGTGTTGCATCCAGGAAGTAAGAGGTCATTGTCTCCCTCTACTCTCCCCTCATTAGGCCAATCAATGAGTACAATGATCCATTTGGCATGTACCTCACTGGACACCTGTAACATCTGGAGAGGCTGCAAACGTACCCCACAAAGAGGATCCTAGGCCTTAAACACTTGCCCTATATGGACAGACTCCAGTAACTCCAACTATTGTCTGTCTCATATTGGGTACTTCGAGGCGATCTCTGCCTGACTTACAAACTCATGTCTGACCCAGCTCTATCAGGAATGCTGCATCTAAAGAACCCAATCCATCCACACCACATGCCCCAGAGACTTCAACCCCATTTCCACAATTGACAGAACATGCTGGAGGGACAGATTCATAACCCACAGACTGCCCATGCTGTACAATAGAATTCACATACATGTCAAGTAGAGCACCTCATTGGCCCTCTTCAAGAGAAATCTGGATGAGTGGATTGGAAATAGAAATCCCACCCTGGGGATCACTCCAGTGGCTATACTCATTAGATGCACTGGCGACTATCATCAGGTGGCACGATGCCAGGGTATTACCATGGCCTAGGCTTGTAAAGGCTCCATGGACATTTGCCTAGTACACACCTATGAACCTATGGATCTCAGCACTAGCAAATGTGTGTGTGTGTGTGTGTGTGTGTGTGTGTGTGTGTGTGTGTGTGTGTGTGTGTGTATGCATTAGTGTGTATAAAAGTGTTTTGCGAGTATGCAAACGTGAGTGAAAGTAGTTTGAGGCCCTTCTTACCCAGTACACCTACCATTGCCATGCCTTACAAGGGCTGGTGATGTTATTCACTATATAGGTACCTTGTGATACACTTCTCCCTATAAGCTCCGTGGTGCATGCGGTAACTGCATAACACTATAGTACCAATGACTACATAGGTAGGGCTCTAATCTGAGTCCTGGCAAGTAAGTGTGTGTGTGTGTGTGTGTGTAAGTGTGTATATTTGTATATTTGTAGGCAACAGCATTTTGAGGCCTCACTCTCCCAGTACACTGCCCATTGCCATACTTTACAAGGGTTGTTGATGTTCACCTTAGAAGAACTGCAGGACACTCTTTACACTATAAGCTCCATGACACGTATGATAAATCAATAGTACTATATTAGCAATAACTATATAGGTAGGGCTTTAATCTGAGTCCTGGCAAGTGTGTGTGTGTGTGTGCGTGTGTGTGCGCGCATGTGTGTGTGTGTGTGTGTGTGTGTGTGTGTGTGTGTGTGTGTGTGTGTGTGTGTGTGTGAGAGAGAGAGAGAGAGAGAGACTGCGTGTGTGGGAGCAGTACTCTCTGTGTGTTTGTCAACACAATATCCTCTGGAGGTGTGCATTTTACCAATCTGTGGTGTGTTCCATGCACTACACTTACCATTGTCCACTTCACACGGGCTGCTGATGTCAACCACCATAGACTTACCTGTATACACCCCTCAGCCCTGTAAGCTCTGTGGCACATGCAATAACTGTTACACAGACCTGCTAAATGTGTACATATACAGTTGTACCTTGGCTGTGACATGATCAATGTGTTACCACTCTGCAATACCCCTCATTGCCAATTTCTGTAGGGACACCTCCTGCTGACACACAGACACCTAGAACACAAACAGAATACAGCATGTGAGGATACATTCAGTCAGCATTACTAACACCAATAATGCATCATGGCTGAAAAGGTACACACACTCTGAAGTGTACCCATTACAAATGCTGACAGCACCTTACTTAGCATTACATAGCTAAACTGTACTTCATTCACCCTGTGCATCAGAACCATATTAGCATGTCCCTGCATCTGTGGCATGGAGGGCAGGGATGTGGCACAGTTATCATCATATGCACAGGGTGTTGTGTGGGTTTTCCAGAGGCCTAGGCTTGGCAATACAGTTGACATCATGTGTGTGTGTTTGGAGGGGTGTTCTATGAATGGGCCATGTAGAGGTGGTGTGTATGAGTCTGGAGGTGACCTGGCTGTGATGGTGATGTGTGTGTGCTTGTATGCATGCAGTCACGCCATGTGGCTGCATTACAGAGGGGTATGTTGGACAGCTATGGACCGTACATGGCAGAGTGTACAGGTTACCATCTCTGGGAATGGACACGTGAACTGGTCCTGCCAGGGGTCTCACTGGCACCACCAGGCCCAAGGCCAGATGCAGTATTACTCCCCGATGGTGACTGCTGTCTGCTGGATCCGTGTCCCTAATGGGACCAGCCAGGACCACATGCCCATGGCCTGCTCCATCATGGTGTGGACAGCACCTGCCCTTCAGTACTGCTAGTAGGACTGCCACTACAGGAGTGCAAAGGTGCATGGCCCCGTAGACTCTCAGCTGATGTTGGTGCTGACCTACATCCATGTGGTCGACGCCCATCTCTCACCACATGCTGCAGCACAGACATTCCATGGTTGAGGATTGCTATGGTCTCACCCCACCGTGTATTCATGACCTCAGTATTTTGACATGTGGCCTCAACAAGGTCATGTATGTTGTCACATAAGCCATGAAGAATTGCATCCATGACCCTGAGTATTTGTCTGGTGTTGTGTTCACTATGTGCCTGTGCATCCATGACAGCCCAAAACATGCATCTGGTGACACCTGCTGTAGCACTTGTGACTGCAGCTTGATGGGCAGCAGTCCTCCTTTGAGCACCCTGGTCCACCCGCCTGTGTGGGACCTCACCTGCACTCTGGCTTTGGCTAGTGTCTACACTCACACTTGCCATGGTCATCACACTAGCCTGTTTCATGCCACCACCTGCCAACTGTCCATTCTCTGTGGCTGCTGGGGACCAAGTATGTGTGGGCATTGTGACTGTGTGTGAGGACATTGTGGATGACTGTGGGATGCCAACTGATGGCACAGATTCAGCCCCTGACAACCCCATCTGTGCCTCACTAGGACTACCATCATGGTCAGAGTCTGCAGAGACAGTGACATCAGATTCTGAGCGAGAAGGACCACGGCCACCATGTCCACCTATGAGGGGCAGATAACATATGTAAATTAATACCTGCACTATAAGGTTCACTGGTACTCACACACACACACACACACACACACACACACACACATACACGCACACACACGCACACAGATATGCACACACACACACACACACACACACACACACACACACACACACACACACACACACACACACACACACGGACACAGACACATACAGGTGAGGTGGCACAAAGGCATTACACAGACCTCACAATAGCCAACTGGTGACATTCACGACACACAGTCAGACCAAACACACACTCTGGAGTGGCCCTCAACATCATGCAGTGCGGACCTTTCCACTTAATGTTACTACTAATATACACCTCTGGGATACTTGAGTAGTGTAAGTAGGTGATGGCCCTTCACCAAGCACACACTGTGCCCATGTACACATTATTGCTGTTCACCTATATAGCACAGTGGCAACTCCTACAAAACATACCTCTCAACTGTACAGAATTTCACTAAATGTCTAGATGTGTGGCTCATATTTTTGGGCTGTCCCTCATAAATCCTGTTTTTGTCTGATACATTACTGGGATGATCTGTGGGTTGGCACCACTAATTAATGACAGAATTTGAGTTGCAGATTTTATAACCTGCAGTAAATGTATGTGAAAATAAAGCTGGTTACTCTAACAACTTTCTAAGCTTACAGTGGATATAATAAGTGTATACACCTCTGCTACCATGCCATGTTTTTGTGATATATAATATGAGACCACAGAAATCATGTCATAACATTTCCCACCTTTAATGTGACCTATAACTTGTGCAATCCAATTGAAGAACATACACATTGGTTAGAGATAGCATATAGTAAGTGAAATATGTACATTAGGCTGGTTGCTTGAGTGTGCACACCCTTAAACTAATACTTTCTTAAAGCATCTTTTCATTTAATTACAGCATTCAGTCCTCTTGGGAAGGTGTCTATCGGCATGGCACATCTTGACTTGGCAATATTTGCACACTCTCCCTTGCAAAAGCTCTCCAACTCTGTCAGATTGTGAGGGCATCTCTTGTCCACAGCCCTCTTCAGGTCACCTCACAGATTTCCTATTGGATGTAGGTGTGGGCTCTGGCTGGGCCAGTCCAGAACATTGAATGTCTTCTGGTTAAGCCATTCTTTTGTTGATTTGGATGCATGGTTTGGGTCATTGTTGTGTGAAAAGGTAACATTCCTCTCCATCTACAGCTATCTAGCAGACACCTGAAGAATTTGGCCCAAAAGGGACTATTTTTTTGAACTGTTCATAATCCTCTCCAGCTTGGCTAAAGTCCCAGTTCCAGCTTATGAACAGCAACTCCAAAGCAGGACACTGCCATCACCATGCTTCACTGTGGGGATGGTGTTCTTTTGGTGATGTGCAGTGTTGTTACTGCGACAAACAAACCTTTTGGAATTGTGGCCAAAAAGTTAAACCTTGGTCTCATTAGACCATAACACATTTTCCCACATGCTTTTGGGAGACTTGCTGTATTGTTTTTCAGAATTTAGCCAGGCCTGGATGTTGTTCGGTGTGAGAAAATGCTTCCATCTTCCAACCCTACCTCACAGGCAAAACATATGGAGACTACAGGAGATTGTTATCACATGTAGTACACCACCAGTACTTGCTAGAGATTCCTGCAACTCCTTTAGTGTTGATGTAGGTATCCTGGCAGTCTCCCTGACCAGTTTTGGTCTTGTCTTCTCATCAAATAATGGAGGATGTCCACTTCTTTGCAATGTCCCTGTTGTCCCATATCTTTTCAACCTTTTGATGGCTGTCTTCTCAATGTTCCATGGTATATACAATGCTATGGAAATGTTTTTGTACCCTTCTCTAGGCTGATACCTTTCCACAATGAGATCTCTTTGAAGCTTTGTAAGCTTTCTGTGAACCATGGCTGTTGCTGTAGCAGGCAACTGAGTAAATCACTGGAAGAGCCTAGTAGGACAACTGACCATTATTCATTGCTAATCAAACAGTCTCTGTAATTGATGGCAGGTGTGTACCCAAGACATAGTGATGTTATTACATCAAAAGCTGCTTCAACAAAGTATTAGCTTCAGGCTGTGTGCACTTATGCATGTAGCTTATTGTATGTGTTTTATTTTCAATACTTGTTCCTCTAACAGATTTGTTTGTTTATAAATTGAATTGTACAGGTTATAGGTCACATTAAAGGTGGGAAGAGTTGCAAAATGTTTTATTGTGGTCTCATGTTTGTATGTCAGAAATACCTGGCATTTTAACAGGAGTGTGTACAGTTTTTATATGCACTGTATAAGACTACTTTTCAAATATGTCCCTAGTTTTGTCCCCTTGTCCCCCCATTTTGTCAGTCTTTGTCCAGATTTCATGCACTGACAGGTTGTGAGGTATGCTACGGATATGTTACACCTCCTGCAAATAGGCCCCTGTGATGACCACTCTGATGCAATGCAGTTAACCCCACCACAGGTGAACATGATCATTTCACAATATGGCTGAGTAACAGTTGTGTGTATGGGAAAATGCATGACCTTAACATGCCTGGGGTATTGGTGAGCCACAACAGACAATACCATATTCACCAGCTTCAGGCTGCTGTCCCACATCCAGACTAAAGGTACCTATGTAGTCGTGGGGGAGAGGTATTGTCAGCAGAGTCACATGGGGCATTGGTACAGGATGAATGCTACCTTTCTGCACATGTACAGTACAAGCTATGATACTACACAATTTGCTGTCCTTCACCATAGATGTGCACTTGTGTGCATTTCAAAACCTCACCCACAAATGTAGTTTGACCTGACATATGCATCTAGATACTCTACAGAAGCCATTATGACTGGTACAATATTACATTGATGTGCACTGGGTCTTACCTGGATGCTCCTCACCTGTTGTCTGGGTGCCACCCACCTCCACGACTTATGTTTGTTGGCTTTGTTGGCATGTGGTGGCTGCCCAAGGTAGGCAAGGAGCTCTTCTGTTGGTGTAAGTGGGGTCTGCGTAGCAGGACCCTCACCTGTGGTGGAATGGTCCCTGGCCACTGCAGGAGCCCCTTGCCAGGCATGGCGTATCAGGTCAGTTGCCCGATGCCTGACCTGATCGTATGTGCATCCATGGTGGCCTAAGTTGTTTACTCTGTGGACAACCTCGTCCCACAGGGTGGTCCACTCCCACAGATTCTGTTGGCCACAGCCAAACATCACCTCATGGTGGTTGAGTATCATCTCGGTGATGACTGCAGTTTCAGCTTCAGTGTACACTGGCTGACTTGCACTCTACATGTCACCTGGAAGACAAACAGGGGCACACATCACAGGACCTCATACAATGGTCAACATTATTTACATAACCTGCACATCAACATTAACTAGCATTAGCCACCACTTACAACCACATCATACCCCTGTCATCTATCAGCAAAGTATGAGCTTGCATTGCACTCGTGGTGCTGATGTGTCATGTTTTCCCCAATGAGGGCCAGTAAATTGCATAATCCACCATTCATCATTCAACTTTGTGTAGAGGGATGACAGTGGCCATCTTCCTTGCAGATGGGATGTCATTGGTGCTCAGGCTTTGCTTGTGTACAGCATGTAATGGAGCTGGGGGCATATGCCTGTGTTCATGTAGGATGCAGACAGGGATGTTATCAGCTCCCATGGAGACTTACATTTGTTGCCTTTGATTAGGCATTATGGACCTGCTCCCTGATGATGAGGGGAGGGGTACGGGTGCTATGCATATCCACCTATACCAATGGTGGGATGGGAGGGTTATGTTTTCCCTTAACTTGTCTGAAGCAGGTTGGCTATAGCTATGCTGTGTATGTATGTGGTGTGATTGACCACCAGTACAGGGTGGGTTAGATTGTTGCCTCCGAGATTAAAGAGATGTCTGAAGACAGCCTTGTGATTGGCCTTGGTGGATGTGTCCAATATGCAGTCATAGTTAGCCTTACAGTAATTCATCTGTGATCCCATATGCTTGTTCAGACACAGGTTGACTTGCTTCCAAGTTGGTGCCTGCTTCTACTTGGCCGTGTACAGCCAATATAGCAATGGATTATGTTGATTGTGTATTGCTGCTGTCCAGCAAAGGGGATTACTCTACCTAGATGGAGGCATGTTTTACAGGTCAGGTATTGCTGAGTCCATTCAGCTATGTAGGTGGTCATATAGCTGTATGTAGTTGGCATGGACACAAGGTCATAACACAGTTGGACAACTCTCCATTTTCAACCTGATAATCATGCTTATTCTAATATTCATGTCTGTGTCAGGGCAATGCAACAACCAGTAGCTGTAAAAATGTATGTCTGTTGGATGCACATAAACTAAGATTACACACAAATACAACATGTACAGCTTATTTACCTGATGGTTTGCATCTCATATCTGTTGTTTTGAGGCTTCCAGCTATACCTGCTCATACATACATGTGCACAGATAATATCTGATAAACATTTGTTCTATGTCAGTATGACACACTGTATTTACACTCTTGCTTCTCAGACTTCAAACCTCTCAACCTGTTAGAGCAGGACATCTGGAGGACAACACACATAAATGGGGGCAATGGCCCAAAATTAGTGACACTTTATTAATATTGCTGTAACACACTTAAGTCAGTTGATAGCACAGTAGGCTTTGCATTCACAGAAATATCCTGGAGGATGTCTGAACTCATATGTATGCATTATGTTCTAATGTCAGTCTTCATAAATTTGCCAATGATTTGCCAGACATAAGACAACTCTATGAGTGAATGGCTACTAATATGAGGCACACATGGTCAGTGTGCATAACACTGAACAGTTGAATGGTATGAGCTCAGTATATCACATGCAGTTCAACATACACA
The DNA here is from genome assembly GCF_019279795.1 of Protopterus annectens. Classification (NCBI taxonomy): domain Eukaryota; kingdom Metazoa; phylum Chordata; order Ceratodontiformes; family Protopteridae; genus Protopterus; species Protopterus annectens. The sequence goes on along the minus strand of NC_056731.1, from coordinate 763,840,664 downwards.
TCTGCGACAGTAGTTTACTATGTACATACCTTGCATAGGTCTCTTAGATTTGAGACAAACATGTATCATAGTTGTGTTCACAAGTAAAATATGGATATTTATGACATCCCACTAGCTGGCCTAGCAGTGTCACAGTCAGCATTGTTCAACAGACACTCCAGTAATAGTCATATGTAAGCCAGCCTTTCCTGTGGTGACCCAGGGGTGTGAGTTGTGATCTATGTAACTGCAGACCAACCCAGATGCTATGGCCATGGTGCTGATCAGCAATATATCAGTAAAGCAAGTCTTGTTGAGATATATCTGTTAAACTTCCTATTTCCCATTATTACATACCCCCTACTGCATTCCATTACATGCTTACTTGACTTGACACACCTTTTTGTTTATTTCCAAGTGTAGTTGGTTTCCTTCTGATTTCTGTTGTTTTTGTTTGTTTGTCTGTCTGTCTGTATCTCTCTCTCTCTCTACCTCTCAGAGATGTCGGATATACATCTGTTTTGCATAGGCAGCAGCTTGCCTTTTGTAGGTAATGCTCATGAGCAGCTGATGGCCTGTGCACCAATTGGTGTCCCCTGCTTACTAATTGCATGCAGAACAGCTGTGTTGTTATTCCTATAGCCAATGGCATGGCAATACAGTCCTATAACTGAGTACTTCATGTGGGCATTGGCCCTTTTCCTTGCCTATGAGGAGGACATCATGGAGGTGTGTGAACAACAGCATCACAGCGGGTAGTTGGAAATACCTCTTACAACAGCAAATGTGGAGACAGCCCAGCAAGATGGGGGAGAAGGTTCCAGACCTATGGACAAAATATGAGTACTGCTGTTATACAGTTGGATTAAATTAATACTAGTTAAACAGGGTTTGTGTGGACATAGATTTACTGCATGATATTAAGTCTGACATTGTTATGTGGTTGACATAGCTCTCAACTGTAGGGCAATCCGCAGAATGGTCAGAGGTTTGACTCCTATGTTTGGTCTGTTCCTCAGACAGTTTTTGTCCTTGGCAAATCAGTAGCATACTCTGAAGATTGCAGTCAGTAAATGCTAACATCCATTTGTGTTCCTAACATCATACCCCTCAGAAAAGATATGTTACAACAAACCCTGTAACATCAGCAACTGTTTCAGTTTCTAACAGCAATATGTCAAATATGCCCCTATTTGTGGGCCTTTATCCTGCAATTATATCAGGCTTTGTTCAGATGTCATGCAGTAAGAGGTTGAGAGGTATGGTATATCATTATTTAGTGCCTTCATTCCTGATATCAAACCAGTGATGTAGCAGAATGACAGACATGTTATGAGGTAGAGGCCATATATATGAGGACAAGGCCTGGATATTCTGTGAGAATCTGTACAGTTGAGAGGTTTGTATATGTCTAGAGATTGTTAACAGATTGTCAGGATTGTGTAGCAGTGTAGTGTGTAAATGTTAGTTGGGCTGTGTAGGGAGGGGGGATAGATGTAAGTGTCATGGCCCCCTTTCTATCTGACTGTGCATGCTGATCCAGTTTCTGGTGGTCTATTGGCTGCATATGTTTGTAGGGGCAGACTGAGACATGTCCAGTACCACCTTGGGATTCCTACTACACTGTGAAGTGGGCCAGTATATGCAGGGGTAGTGTGTCAGTGGCAAACATGATATTTTTGTTCACATAGTCGTTATACTCTAATGTTCATTTGGCTTCCCAGTATGTCACTGTGACTGTGGTGAAATTGGTTGTTGGTATAGAGTTTTACATCGGTGTCTGTTTTTCACTACTGTTACATCCACATAGTACCTGATATAATTACAAATGCATGTGTAATTCACCATAGCGGATTTGGGGTAGAGTTGTGTCAATCTGACTGCAGTGTGGATGGTGCTTGGTGACATGTGTCAATCTGACTGCAGTGTGGATGGTGCTTGGTGACATGCTTAGCAGCTCAGTGGGGTTTCCCTAATGTCATGTTATGTCCAGATATTCATAGGATGTCTGGTTGTCTGGCTCATATCTTTGGTCTGGTCCCCATAAGTGTTGTGTATTTCTGGCAAATCAGTGGGATGATGTGAGGATTTAAGTCACTAACTAATGAGAAACAATTGAGTCTTGGACTTGTGCTATTTCAGTCAATATATGTTAGAACAGTGTTACTGCAGCAACTGTTTCAGCTTATCTACTCAAGTATTTCAGATATGTTCCTATGTTCATAGCTTTCTCCCCCCACTTTGTCAGGCTTGGTCCAAATTTGTTGCACTAAGGAGCTCTGAGCATACCTGTCAGCTGGCTGGATTGTTTCAGAATATCCAGGTTTATTACTCATATTTTCTGTGTGTCCCACAAATTTTTCATATTCCTCTGGTAAATCACTGTGATGATCTGAGGATTCCTGTCAGTAAATGATGAAATACATTTCAGTTTCAGATCTCATATCCTTCAAGAATTCAAGAAATGGATGTATGCAGAAACAAACCCTGTTACAACTGCAACTGTCTACATTTCTAATGGCAATATTTAAAGTATGTCCCTATGTTTGGCCCATTGACCCCCATATATATATATATATATATATATATATATATATATATATATATATAATATATATATATATATATATACACACACACACACACATATATATATATATAAAATTAATATATTTTTCATATGTGTGTGTGTGTGTGTATATATATATATATATATATATATATATATATATATATTCATATATGTATCTCCATACATATGTATTTGTATATGTATATATACAAAACCTGAGTGATTCCACAGAGCTTTTTCCCTTCTGGTGAATGACTCTACTGCATGATATGTTTGAAGAAGCATCAGAAATGCCTACAGCTCAAATGGTGTAGTGGTACAGTGCTCTGACTAAAGTGCACAGGGTCCAGGGTTTGAGATCTGGCAACGCTGATTATTTTGTTGCTAGGCAGAACAGTGGCTGATGGAGACTGAGAGAGTAAAGCAGTTTTAAGCATCTTTAAGTGGGTTTGTGTGACACTAAGCGATACCAAGATACGGTTAACCATATAGATGCTTAATCCATTTTGGCTTCACTTACATCGCACAAACTCACTTACTTCCGCTTACTCCCACTTATACCCACGCTAGTTTCTTTAATAGAAAAGAAAAAGGGGTGCTAGGAGAGTGGTGAAAAAAGGGCACACAGAGGGAAAAATAATATGAAAGGTAGCTAGGGATGTGCAGGACAGGTATAGGGAAGGTCCATAGCTGTCCATTTCTTATACAGCAACAGCTGTGCATTTGTACAGAATTTGGAGGTGAATTTGGACACTGAAGCCCCAGAGAGAGGGGCGATGACAACAGAAATGTGTTGTTAAGCCAATTGGATCAGATTACATGTGGCCAGTGGACATGTGTGCGAAATGGACAGCTATATATGGGGCGATATTTTTGTTTGGGACAGATGCCGTTTTTTTTAGGTGAGAGTGGGATGTTGGGGAAGAATTGTAGGTACGTCTGGGGAGGTAGGTTGGGTAGGGAGACAGACAAGACAGACAGGACAGCAGACAGGGGTGTATGACACATGTGGGGGTAAACACCTAAGACAGGGAGGGTGTTTGGGAATCAGATGCCCATAAGCCCCCATATGGATATGGTGGGACTGACATCCCCACCTGAAGGCAGTCATGACTGTACCTTCATCACCACAATGGTGGCTATGCTGGGGGCTGGACAGGATCAGCAGCCTGCTACTTAAGCTATGCCAGCCGACCCTCCATCCCTCCATCTGGCACAGCTGGCCACCCAACTCCAAGCGGATTACACTGCACACCATACCCTGGAACTGATGGTGGATGATGGGTTCATCTCCACACCTGCACCCAGGTGGTGCGAGGCCTGCAGGAGATGAAGTTCCAGGGTGGGTCTCAGACATGCTGGGGCCCGCTGCCATGGCCACATGGGGCGAGACAGGTGGATCCACTGGAATAGACCTTTCCAAATGTGCTATGGTGTTGAGGTTTTCCAAAATATATTGGTTAGTCATGAACAAAACATTTCCATATTAGATTTAAAGGCAGGCATGGGTGTTCAATTAACCCAAAACAACAGATGTGAAACAGTTACATAGCCAACAGAACACATTCATAACTGGAACAACAGTAAGCATTGTAACAGCATGCCAGTAACAATGACAGATACAGGCCACCAACAATGGTATTTGAACAAGGTATGTTAACATGCAACCAATTAATTATATGAACAATAATGTAACACATGTCCCAGCATTAGGTTTGGTAAAAACATACCCATTGTATATGAATAATAATTAGTGATACAGATGAGGCATGGGGGGAGAGAAGAAAAGTCCAATAACACCTACATAGGCCTCTATTTTTACAACAGTACTGCTGAATACTCCAGAGGTCTGCCCTCACTTTACAGCTACCTATGGCCTACCTATGACATACCCATATTTGTGAGGTGGGCTATGTAAATGGCCTTCTGTACAATGGTGCCCACACAGTGGGAAACTGTCAGGTTGCTACCAACCTCAATGCACAAGTCACCTCACACCTGATTGCATGCTCACTACATTATTACTGTCATACTTAGTGTGGATGACATCTGCCACAGCAGGGGGATTGGTGGCTCTTCTGACAATCTATTTGCAGTAATTCTTCTTGTACTAGTCAGTAATTGGTTGAGTGCCTCTTGGGGTATGGCCACATCAGTATGGGGATGTAAGACAGTGGGCAGCTTGCAAGCATCTGTACACCTGGTCAGCCACTGACCACTGCTATTATCCTTTACCTCAGATACATATATCTCAGACAGTAGAGGCCCCCAGACCAATCCTTGGGGTACACCATTGTGGATGAATCTACTATTAGAGGTGGGTTCTACTACTTTGACTGAGTGGCTACTATCATTGGGCCTGTTAGCTACCCATCTGATAACCTACAGGTTGGTGGCTAGCTCTGTAGGCTTATGTATCCTGTCCACCTGGGGATTAATGTGAGAGGACTGAACTAGGTGAAGGTAGGTATTGTTCATCACCTTCCTCTCATCCCTCTGTTTGCTGACCACTACAGAGAGGTCAATCAGGTTTCAAAGGCCTAATCTCCCTTTGACAATACCACAGTGTGTGGGCCCAGGCATTTTGATGTTGCTGATGTCCCTGTTCATAATGTCCATGATATTGCCTCCCATGCCCTTGCAGAAAAGGCTAGTTAGGCTTATGTGCATCATATTGGCTGGGTTGGTGGATTGCTCCACTTTTATGTATAGGGATGACAGTGGCTGTCCTCTGTGCAGATGGGATGACAATGGTGCTCAGGCTGTGGTTGATTACAGTGTGGAATGGATCTGAGAACCCATGCCTGTGTTCATTTGGGATGCAGCTAGGGATGGTATAATGCCTATGGAGACCTCTGTGTGTTGCCTTTGAGAGAGCATTATGGACCTGCTTCCTGATGATGAGTGGAGGGGGGCAGGTGCTGTACATGCACATGTGTACCACTGGGGGGACAGGGTGGTGGAGTTTACACTTCAACTGTCTGTGGCCGGTTGCCTATATCTGTGCCATATATGCATGTGGTGTTATTGACCAGCACTACAGAGCAGATTTGTGTGTTGTCTCTGGGATTGCAGACACGTGTGGAAGGCCTAAGTGATTTGCCTTGGTGGATGTGTCCAATTTTTACTCAAAGACAACCTTAGGGTACATCACCTGTGCCCTTATTTGCTTGTACAGACCAAGGTGACATTGCTTCCAATGAGGCACCTGTTCCTTCTTGGGCTGTCCAGCAATTGTTTCCACCTATTATGGTATTTGTGTATTGCTGCTGTCCACCACAGGTGTTTACCCTACCTTGAGGAAGATTATGTTGTCCTGTCAGGTACTGATGAATCCATACAGCTATATGGATGCCCACATAGTATTGTGGGGTGGGCCTAGACACTGCTGCTAGTTCCAACAAACAGGATATTGGCTGTACAGCTACTTCTACCTGCTCTGAGGGGATTTATAGTCATTTATGTACAGTTCATTTTGTTTGACACTATAAAGGGGGGGTGGGGGCAGGAGAGATGGTGACCTGAATAGTGATGGCTATGTGGTCAGATATTACCAAGGGGGATGGCACTGTAGGAGTGGCTACTCATGTTGGCTAGGACCAAGTACATGAGATTCTCACCAGCCATAGGAGAGTTGACCGGCTGACTCACTGTATTGCCATTGACAAAGCCGAGGAATCTATGTGCATTCATGTTCAGGTGACATAGGTCAGGCAGACTATGGTTGGGTATTTGAAGTCACTCAGGAGCAGGGTAGACGATTGAATCCTGACAGATTCCAGCAGGTCCCAGTAGGTGTGGTGGGTGTCCATAGTCATGGTTAGAGGCTTGTAGCTATGATTTGAGTAGGTGTTTTGTGAATTGTTAACTGCACTCGGGATGTCACCTGTGTGACATACTGCTTGGCCAGCCTGGAGGTGTGTATGCTAATGTTCAACACTCCTCCTCCTGTGGCTTTGCGGGCCTCCATTTGGGGTCTAAACGTATGATGGGATGAGTGACCTGGCAAGGTTGGTGTGCTCTCCACAGGTAGAAATCAGGTGTTAGTGACTGCACAAATGTCACTATCCTACAGGACAAGTTACACTTGCATTGACATGGTTGTCATGGTAAGACACCTAGCTCCTGTTAGAGCAAGACATCTTCACAAAGGCACACATCAGTGGTGGGCAAAGGCCAGAAAATAGAGTCACTTTAAGAATCTAGCTGAAACACACTTATTTGCCAGCAAAGACAAAGTCACATTCACAGATGTACTCTGCAGGATATGACATATGACAATGAAATGTATGCTAATTTGTTATGACTTCAGTCTTTAATGGGTTGCCAGTGATGTGCCAGACAATACACAACTGTCTGAGGCATTGACTACAAATATGAGGCAGACATGTCGTCAGTCTGCAAAACTGTGGACAGTTGTCAGGTATGGGCTCAGTATATCACATACAGTTCAACACACATCTGCACCTGTCATGTAGCATGCTCATACCCTATGTACATCTCTTACATTTGTAAGACAAGCATATGTATCAGAATAGCATTCTGTCAGGTATGGGCTCAGTATATCACATACAGTTCAACACACATCTGCACCTGGCATGTAGCATGCTCATACCCTATGTACATCTCTTACATTTGTAAGACAAGCATATGTATCAGAATAGCATTCACAGGTGACATATGACTAATTGCAACATCCCAGGTAGCTGGTCTACCAGTGACACACTCAGTATTGGACAACAGAGACTCCATTAGTAGTCATACAGGGTTTATATTAGAACATCGAAGTATTACTACATTAAATGTTCTAATATTGAACCATTTCACTTGAAACACCACATCGAACACTCAGAACAGCGAATTTTTCCCAGGGAAAAAATTTGCTGTTCCAACAAACATACACACAGCACAAGCACACTAAAATACATAATCCACACAAATATACTTCACAAAACCCTACACTAAACCATACATACACTACTAGCTATCCACTTACCTTAACCCAACCCTAACCCTAAGGTCCGTAACTACCGCACACTCACCTTACCTGCTCCCTAACCCTAAAGTCCCTATCGCACACTCACCTTACCCGCTCCCTTAACCCTAAAGTCCCTATCGCACACTCACCTTACCCGCTCCCTAAGCCTAAGGTCCCTATCGCACACTCACCTTCGTTCACCCGCTTACCGTAACCCGGTCTGTAACCTTCGCTCCACAGTTGAGGAAATAGCGAAGCTGCAGAAACGGCCCACTGAATACTTTCCCTAGGAAAGTATTTGATATTCTGCAGCTTCACTATATTCAGCGTTTGATGCAATGGGTTCAATATTAGTACATTCGAAGTAGTAATACTTTGATGTACTAATATAAGCCCATCATACATGAGCTGACCTTTGCTGGGGTGACTCAGGGGCCAGAGATGTGCTCCATGTCAATGCAGGTAGGGCAAGCAGAAATGGCCATAGGTGCTGGACAGCAGTATGCGAGTCCATCAAGTCCATCAGGTTTTGTTGCAGGCTAGTGTTTAATGTCCCATTTGACATCATTGCATCCCCCCTTTTGCATTCCATTACATGCTTACATGATTGATATAGCTGTTATAGTGTTCAGGAGTTCCCTCACAACAATGCAAATAGGTTTGTGTAGTTGCAATCTGTCTTTGTGCAGATGGGTTGATACCTGTGTTGCATAGGCAGCAGCTTGCCTTTTGTAGGTACTGCTCATGAGCAGATGATGGCCTGTGCACCAATAGGTGTCTCCCACTTGCTACTTGCATCGGGAAAAGCTGTGTTGTCTTTCCATTTGCCAACATAGTGCTATAAGTACAGCCTTTATGTGGGCCTTGCCTGTGTGGAGGACATTATGGAGGTGTGGGGGCTAAGCTTCATAGACAATAGGTGGGAATACCTCTCAGGAGAGGAGATGTGAAGACAGCCCAGCAACATGGGGAACAAAGCTCCAGAATTGGGTACTGATTGTAAGTCAGTAGGGCTGTTATACACATAGAGGGCTGCTAGTTTAACAAGATTCATCTGGACATGCATTCTCTGTGTGACCTGATGTCTGACAGTGATATGTCTCTGAAATACCTCTCAACTGTCATGTTATGTTTGGTCTATTCCTCAGACACTGTCTGTTTTTGTGGAAGCAGCAGGATAATGTGAGGATTGCAGTTAGTAACTTTTGATATCCATTGGTGTTTCAGACATCATATCCTTCAGAGATGTTATGTTACAACAAAGCCTGTGACACTGTCAACTGTTTCAGTTTGTAACACCATTATGTGAGATATATCCTTCTTTCCAGCCCCCTGTTCCCCAAGTATGTCAGGCTTTGTCCAAATGTCTTGCAGTAAGAGCTTCAGAGGTATGTGATATCATTATTTATTAACTGCACTCAAGGTATCATTCCCTTGACTTAGAAGAGTTCTGGAAGTGGTATGTGGCAGTGGCCATGAATATGGTCTCATACCCTGGACATTCTGTGGAAAAATGTACATATGAGCGGTATGCATGTCTGGCCATTGTGAAGTGACTGCCAAGATTGTATAGCAGTGTTGTGTGTAGATGTTTGGCTGAGTAGAGAGAGTAGCAGATGTAAGTGTCACATATCCTCTTTCTATCTGACTGTGCATGCTGCTAGGGCTGCTGGTGGTCTATCAGGTGTGTATGTTTGTAGGGGAAGACTAAGAAAGGTCCTGTAACACCTCAGGATTCCCAGTACACTGTGAGTTGGGAAGAATATGGCAGTGTATTGTGTGACTGGGAATTGGGATATGTTCGTTCAAATATTTGTTCTACTCCAGAGTTCATTTGGGGTACTGGTATGTTGCTGTGACTGTGGTGCAAATGGTTGTGGGTAGACAGTTATGTACCAATATCTGCTTTCCCGTACAGTCCCATCCCTGTAGTGCATGTCATATTTGCATATACATGAGTAATTGCCCAGAGCTGATTTGGGTTAGTGTTGTGTTGGTCTTACTGTGGTTCAGAAGTTGCCGGGTAAAATGTTTGGCAGCTGTCTTGGGTTTTTCCATTCTGTTACATGACTGTGGTCATACCTCTCCACTGTCCGGATGTCTAGACACTGTCCTGATGTGTGGCTCACATGTTTTGTCTGTTGGCCACAACAGTTGTGGGTTTTTGAGAAATCACTGGGATGATGTCAGCACTGACATTAGTAAATTATGACATTCATTCATTTGTGTTTCAGTCTGGCATTGTATGTTAAGGTACACATGTCACTCTAGCAGACTTCTACGCATATGACAGCTATATTTCAAAAATGTCACTACTGTTTGTCCTTTATCCCCCCCCCCCATTTTAGAGGGTTTTTGCAGATTTGTTGCAGTAAGAAGTTGGTTATCTGTCTATATATCTCTGTATGACATATATATATATATATATATATATATATATATATATATATATAGTATGTTGTATCTTTCGGCTTTTCCCGGTTAGGGGTCACCACAGTGGAACTCCGATCCACTAATGATTGGCAGGAGATTTTTACGTACCAAGTTGCCAGCCCTAATGTACAACCTTCAACGAAGGTACACCCATTCATGCACGTCTCCACACAGAAGACGCTTTAGCTGAGAATCGAACAGGACAACGTCTTACTGTGAGGCAACAACACTACCGCAGCACCACCACTGCAGTCTTATAGTATGTATATATATGTATATATATATATATATATATATATATATATATATATATATATATATAACAGTACTACAGATATATAATTCCCCCTTATGTTGAATGACTGTTGTGCAGGACTTGTTTGTAAAAACATTACAAATTCCTACTGCTCAGATGGTGTAGCAGTATGTTGCTGTGACTGTTGTCTACAGGGTCCTAGGTTCCAGACTAGGAAGTTATTACTTTTGTTCATTAATGTTAAATTACCAGAATAACTGATATGTTTGTAAAAGCAAAACAGATACCCACAACCCAGATGGTGTACTTATATGTTGCTGTGATTATAGTGCACAGTATCCTGGGTTTGAGACCTAGCAAGGCTGATTATTTTGTTGCTGGGCAGAACAAGGGCTCACTTTTCATTTAAAAAAACTATCAGAATAATGACTTCATTTAGTAGGTGTATATGATTTACTTTACATGACATCCCTCTGTGCTTTCATTACATTAGCAAGGGTTGTGACTATACTGTATGGGGCACTTGTGTATACATGGGTGATTTCACATGTTATATGCACTCCCACTTCCATTTTGCACCAGCTACACTACACTGGTTGACAAAAAACAGTTACTACATAATTTACATTGAAAAAAAATAATTTTAATAATCCTTTCCCATATAAAAAAAAAAATTGCCTGTCTTGGTACTCAGACCATGAATGCCAGAACTCTAACCATGACACTATCTCCCTTTGGGAATTTCAGCTGTATATTTTTATTTATCTCCTAAAGGATGTTTAAGCAATGCTAAGCTGAGGGCCATAATGCACACACCTGCTCAGCTATGCTTAAACATTTCTTAGCATGGAAAAAAAATATTATATTATTATTATATTATTATGTTATATAGTGAGTATTGTAGTTTTCTGACAAGTCATTGAGGACTGCAGTCAAGACATAATGGCATACATTTGACTTTCAGACTTCTATCCTTCGGAAAGTCATGCTAATGCATAACCTGTTTGCTATCAACTTTCTAAGTCTGCATGAGCAATATTTATGAAGTGTCCCTATTTTTATGGCTTTGTCCCCCCATTATTTGTGCCTTTGTCCACATGGACTGCAGTCAGGAAATAATGGCATACATTTGACTTTCAGACTTCTTTCCTTCAGAAATTCATGCTAATGCATAGCCGGTTTGCTATCAACTTTCTAAGTTTGTGAGAGCAATATTTAAGAAGTGCCCATATTTTTACGGCTTTGTCCCCCATTATTTATGCCTTTTTTCACATTTCCTGCTTTAGCAGGTTGCAAGGTGTTGTACAGCACTTTTACAATGCAGGGGGTATGTCACAGAACCTTTCACACACTCCCTGTATTGCTTTTCTGCTCCTGTATGTATGTCAGTGTCTGCGGACACTGAAATACTGGCATAATATTGGAGAAATTCTCTAATATTATGCTGCATTAGTTTTAGAAAGTGCTGTATGGCACTTTTTGAGTGCAGGGGGCATATTAACTGTGTGAGCAGTGCTAGAACATACCCCCTGCACTTGTTCACTGTTCGTGTCCGTACAGCCCTTATCAGTAGTACGCCTTCATGAATATGCAAGGCGCACTGTTGTTAGAGATGTATTGACACCAACACAGTTCACTCCATGCAGGAATAGCACTATTCCTACACAGAGTTTATTGAACCCCAGGGATCTTCTTTTCTTAAACTCTATGCCTACAGAAATAATGGCTAGACTGGTATTCTTCCATTTTATACATGTTGCTCACAGGATTTGAATGCAGGTATCACAGCCAGCCAGCACCTTAAATCTCCAGCTTCTACACACCTTTCCCTTTGAAATCCTATAGGAAGAAATTTGTGTTTCATCACAGGCCAATTGACATTTGTTTATAAGGTAAACATCAAGGACGCGAACTAGCTAATGCAAATAAATGAATCTCATATAGGCTTCACTGGAATAGCTATAAACACATATAGTACCACAAGTTAAGATAAACATTTCAGTAGCCTGCAATTTCTGAGGGTGTTCATAAAACTTTAGTCTGAGTTCTACCTATCTCTGTAAGGTTGATGCCATCCAAAGACTCAAATATTTAAGAGAGTTGGATTGCAGCAAACAGGAAAATCTTTCTAGCAAATATTTGAAGATTAGTTAGTAGTTTTTTATTTATTTATTTGGTAATGCAACAAACTCACAACTAGTGATGTGAGATAGGCCAGGAGACTGTTGGTGAATACCTATGGCTTTATCTCTAATGTTAGTATATGAACTCCTCAAATATTGTGCCAATGTATTACAGATAGTAATAAAGTTACAAGACGCCCCCACTTTATTCCTCTTCAGATATGAGATATGTCTAATAGACATTGCAATAGCCTTACCCAGCCATGGAGTTCTAATATATATTTTTCAACAACTGTGCAATTTCTTTCTTTTTTTGGGGGGGGGGACAAATGTCCTTAAAATCTGAACTACATAGCAATGTAGGTATGTATATACCTATTTGAGAATGATTAGGATGATGGATGTAATTTCAGCACAGGTGCAGAGAGACTTATTATTTTAATATTTACAAAATGGCTTATATCCAGGAGACTACGGAGCAGTTTCAAACAGTGGAAATTCCTACTATAATACTTTCTTATTATGCTCTAACTCAGACTTAGATAAAACACCCAGCAATAATACAGATGGAAAAACACTAGGAAGTCCTGATGCATTAATTAAAACAGGAATGTTTTGGGAATTGATAAAAACATCTTATAAATGAAAATCTATGGAAGGTGGCAGGCAGTGGGTAAGTTTGATGCAGCATAAGAGAGCTTAAAAGGAAAGGTACATCAGTGAAAGTCCATAGCACCTAGTTATTGATGTATAGCAAGTAGAACCTAAAGGGAAAAATGTATATATATATGTATATATATATATATATATATATATATATATATATATATATATATATATATATATATATATATATATATATGAATATATATATATATATATATATATATATATATATATATATTTTTTTTTTTTTTTAATTTTATTTTTACATTTGTTGACCAGGCTATTCTAGCTGGATACGTGTCCATTTTCAGTAGAAACCCTGAGAGAAAAGCTCCACTATGAGTACAAGTAAACAGTTACAGTACAAAATGTAGATAAGAAAATAAGACAAAGATTTTACATAACAGAGTAGATCTAAATATACTGTACATAACTAATTATACTTTTAATAACAGAGTAGAACTAAATATATTTTACAATCATTAACAAGCTATGGTTCCAAGTATTTTGAGGTAGAGATATGGTTATACATGGTATATAGGGAAGGGAAAGTTAGTAGTAACAATAGTAGGCTGAAACAAATTAAAATCTCAAGGGTTAAATAAGAGGTATACATTAGGCATTTAAAAGAAAGGTAGATATAGAAAATGAGGGAGGGAGGTTCTAGTCAGGATATGCGCAAGGGCATAGCCAGTGAGTTTGAAGATATTCTTTAAGTTGCTTTTTGAATAGTAATGCAGAGGAGAGAGATGACAGTTTAGTGGGAAGAAGATTCCATGTTTTCCCTATAGTATTAGAGAACAATGAATCCCCAGCCTTGTTTTTGGATGTATGTCTAGTTACTAGTAATCTGTTGGCTGAGCGAAAGGTAGTGAGATTTTTATAGGGGGTGATAAGACTAGTTAGTATTGGAGTATTACTAGGATGATAAAGGATTTTGTGTGTGATAAGGAGTTGTTGAAACATTAGTTGATTCTGGAGTTCTAGCCATCCTATAAGTTTTAGATTATGACAGTGGTGGGTTCAATATGAGGAGTTGGTGTCAAATCTAGCTATGTTGTTATAAGTGGTTGCCAGTTTGTTAAGGTTGCTTTTAGAGAGGGTAGTATAAATGGGAGAGGTGTAAAAGAGGGTAGAGATGAGATGGGTGTGGGCAATATTAGTTCTAGCTATAGGAGTAAGGTAGGGTTTAATTTTATAAAGGGTGCCTAGCTTTCTGTTAACTGTCTTTATGGTGGTGTTGATGTGTGAGTCGAAGGTAAGATTATGGTCTATGGTTGCACCTAAGAGTTTGGTGGTAGGTTCAGGAGTTATAACAGTACCATTATTTGATGTCACTGGGAGGTTAATTTGTGAGGAATTTATTGTAGGACTGAAGAGCAATAATTTGTTACTTTTTGGCATTCAGGAGAAGGCAGCATTGTAGGAACCAGCTTTCAACTTTATGGGATACATTTTGGGTAAGGGATTGGAGTTCTGTTAAGGAAGTAGCAGAGCAAATTAATGTTGAATCATCTGCATATTGTATGCAGGTTGCTTGCGGAATGTTTATATGCAGATCGTTAATATAGATAGAGAATAGCAGAGGGCCCAGAATAGAACCCTGAGGTACACCAAGGGTAACAGGAAGATGTGAGGAAAGTGCATTGCCCCAGAGCACAGCTTGTTTTCTGTTTACTAGGTAGGAGTTAAACCAGTGTAGTGCCTGAGTATCAAGTGAGAGGAATTTAAGAAAGCCCAAAAGAAGCTGATGGTTCACCATATCAAAAGCTTTTGAGAGGTTGATAAAGAGTGCAGATGACAGGGTGCTGTTATTATGATTTTTGTTGATATGGTCAGAGAAGGATAGGAAGGCAGTAGTTGTGCTGTGGAATGGCCTAAAGCCATGCTGACAGATCGCAAGTAAGTTGTGGAGAAGGTGGTTAAGAAGCTGTTTGTGGATGCACTTTCCCATTATTTTTGCTAGTGGAGAGAGTAGGGCTATTGAGCAAAGGTTTGAGAGTTCAGTAGAGTCACCACCCTTGTGAAGGGGAATTATATGTGAAATTTTCCAAATGGAAGGGATTGATCCTTCGGTAATAGTTCTGTTTATGAGTATGGAAATGGGATAGGCTATGACTTTAGTTGATTTCTGTAGATATTCAGCTGGAAGGATATCTGCCGAAGGAGTGGATGGTTTAAGTTTATGGAGGAGGGAGCAAATAAAGGATGTAGATACAGGTTGTAAATGAAATGGGGGAGAAAAGTTAGTGATAGCAGGTGATAGACTTGTGGTAACAGGGGGTAAGGAATTGGCTAGGGATTGGATGGTATCAGTAAAGATATTGAAGGTGTCAGCAATAAGCTTAGGATTGTCCTGGGTAGAAACTGATGGGATTGGTGTTTTAGAACAACCTGGGTGTAAAAGCTTGTTTATACCTGAACAGCACTTTTGTGGTTTATGCTGGTGGGTATGTTGGAGTTGAAAGTAAAAGTTTTTTTTGTCATGAAGCACAGATTTATTTTTGGTAGAGTTTCTCAATTGTCTAAATTGTAGGTGGTCTGATGGATTTCTTGTGGTTCTCCATTTGACCCAAATATTATTTCTTAATTTGATTTTTTGTCTAGTTTCATTTGTAAGCCATGGAGCAGTTTTAGTGTGGATTCTGATGGAGCGAATAGGGGCATGGTAGTCTAAGATTTGTAAGAATTTAGTGTTGAAGTATAACGCTGCTTCCTCAAGTTGTGAGTATTTTAGCGGAGACCAGTCAAATGCTTTAAGTTCAGTTTGGAAGTATTCAAGATTAAAATTTTTAATAAACCGAGTAGTTCTAAACAAGTTAGTGTTAGGAATGGTGCTCTTGTGTCTATGTACAAAGGTTAGTGAGTGTTCACTAATGTCATCTGGAAGGATGCCTGCTTTATATGAGGAGGGATGATTGTTAACTAGGATCCAATCTAAGGTACTTTCTTTTGTATTAGGTTTATGGATTCTGGTGGGGGATGTAATTAGTTGAGAAAAGCCGTATAGGTTAATATGGGTTGTAGGGTTATATGAACTACAGGTATTCCAGTCAATTTTAAAATCGCCCATTACTATAGTTTCTTGGGGTAGGTAAGTTGAGAGCCAGCTCAGGATGTTTTCAAGAGTATTGATGTTATTTCCAGGGGGACGATAGGAGCATACTAAGTAAATGGATTTGGAGGTATTGATTTGAAGCTTTGCTATCAGGATTTCAGTATTACTACAGGTGGGAAGCTGTGTTTCAAGAGTAGTGACTTGTAGCCCAGACTTGTAAAGGACACTTCCAACTTTTTTGGCTATGCAATCTATTCTGAGAATGTTAGGTTTTAGCCATGTTTCTGTAAGGCATAGGACGTCAAAGGAATGCACATTTAGGAGTGCAAGAAGGTGGGTATTTTATTATTGATGCTTCAAATGTTTAGATGAGCTATTAGGAGAAAGCTAGAACATTTAGTATGGGTGTAAGAGGTGGAAGGAATGAAGGCGTGGGGGTTAGTGGTATTAATGTTGTTGGGGCCAGGATTGGGGTAAATATCACCATCTAATAGGGGGTTTAGTTGAGGTATGATAGTGAACTTTAAAGTTTTGGAGAAGATATAAGGAGATTTTTCGGATTGATGGTAGGTAATATGGGTTAGTCTGTGATACATAGGCAGTAGATAGGAGGGTGTTGATGTGATGTTTATATGGTTAAAGGAGGATGTTTGAGTTACTAGTAGAGTATGCTGGGAGGGATGGTAAAGGTAAGAAATATAGAGATGTTCATCGGCTATAGTATATACAATATAGATAGAAGAGGAAGAATAATGATAAGCAGTAATAGTGTTTTTGTGTAAGTATAGGAATAATGACCATTTTAATGTGCTAGATAAAGATAATAATCAATGTGTAGAGCAATGAGAGTGATAGTACGTTTAAAGGAAATGGGTTGGGGTAAAGAGAAGATAGCAGGTGGGGTGTAATTAAGTGAGGGAGTATGTTTTGAGAGGATGTGAGTGTTTGTGTGATTGGTATATAATGGGATAATGAGAGGAGGCTGGGAATTGGGTGGTAATGGAAGGGGTGTGGTTTGTAGAGGTATATGTTTAGGACCAGTGGGGGTGGGTGGAATTAAGGGGAAGGGTAGGGGAGTGAAGTAAGCCTGCAGGGCGAACGGAGAGGGTAGACCCAACCAGTGAATGGCTAGAAAGAAAAAAATAAAACAATCAGTAAGGCAAGAAGACAGCAGCTAAGGTGTAAGGAAGGACAGAATGAACAAGCCTATAACATAAAATGCTAAGGCGCTAAGGGTAGTAGAAAGAGTAGTGAGGAAAGAGCTAGGGATCAAGAAAAGGTAAGAAGGGACTTATTTCAGATGGAAAAAAGAAGCACAGGGAGAATAAAATACATGAATGCAGGCTTGGTCCTGGGTATGTGGTGCCAATTAGTGGTGATAGTGAGAAATGGCTACCAACGGGGATCTCGCAATGTGGTAACCTAGTTGTAGCTTTGGGATAGAGTAAAATAACTGTTGGGGCGAGGGTGAGAGGTGGGCTGCTGTCAGCTGCTAGCACACTAGCAGACAAATAAATCTACTCGCAGGGTAACTAAACAGCAAGAAAAAAACACATGTATACATTTAGGTAGTAAGGCAATGTACACTTAACATAAACTTGTAAGATGGAATAACCGCACTGTAGAGCGCATTAGGAGCTTGGAGTCTTCAGGCAGTTATTGGAGATAAGCCTCTATGCAGTTTGATGTGGTTATGTGGTTCAGAGACTACCAAAACACAGGGGGAGTACCCGAGGCTAGAGCGGCTGTAAAATAAAGAGACAGGACACATCAAAGTAAGGCAGGTGAGTAGAAACACAGACAGGAGACAATATAGATGAAAAATAGTAAGCTTAACACTAAGAGTTAGGCAACAACAGAAGGCAGTAAGGGGGTGGGGGGGGGTATTAGTCAGACATGCAACCATGAAGGGACAAGACCAAGTGTACAAGACAGTTTCCCCTTGAACCCACAGAAGAGCGAACACCCATCTAAAACTATAGGGCAGGCAAGAAGAGTTGAAAAGAGGGACCCACACCAATTAGTTGCACAAGAGCAGTACAAATAATGGATATAATAGAAAGGAAGGAGAAAATAGCAAGAGCTGAATACTAGTTATAATACATTAGCAGCAGAGGTTGCAAGAGTCATAAACACAGTATCAGTAGATTAAAATGCAACTGGACATGTCTTAAAAGCCGCCCGGTAACTAATAACATGCATACAACAGTGTTAAATGATAAGCAATAAAACACTAAGATGCTGTCAGCAATTCACTTTGAAATGATGAGCAAATACTGTAAACATGAGCCCACTAGCAGGAAAAGTAAGTGCCATGGGAATTGTTTTTAAAACAAACCAGTAACGGAGTGCAAGCCCTAAGCAATGTTACAAATGCAAGGAATATACAGCATTTAAACACCTCTAAACAAGTTATCGTTTGTTATCAAGAAAGCAAAATACTGAAGGTTAGATTGATATAAGCTGGCTGCATCAATACAGACAGTATAGCAGGCATATTAGTGCTGTGGGGTCAAAAAGCATTGACCGTAGATAAGCATTACTTATGCTAACAAGTATACGCTACAGCACGGGGAAAAGTGTGGTCTCCTCGCGAAAGTGCTATTACAACACAGTTTAATAAACAAGGACACAAAATAACCAAGCAGTACTTAAAATCCAAGATAACAAAGATTAAATACACATGGTGCACAAGACTATCGCTATGTTAAACTCTTACCAATAGGGGAGACCAGCAGCCGGGCCACAGGACCGCTTGTGAGATGGTGTACTCACTAGGGAGGGACGATAGATATTGAAAATGGTGCCGAAACAGCCTCAACTAGAAATAACTTCTAGGCGAAAGTCATGCTAGGGGGAGGGGACTTAGGAGGGGTAAGGTAAGGTTGGACCTGAGTGGGGAAAAGAAAAAAGGAGCTGGAACAGGACCCAACCAGTGAATAGCTAGAGAGAAAAAAATGAAACAATCAGTAAGGTAAGAAGACAGCAGCTAAGGTGTAAGGAAGGACAGAATGAACAAGCCTATAACATAAAATGCTAAGGGTAGTAGAAAGAGTAGTGAGGAAAGAGCTAGGGATCAAGAAAAGGTAAGAAGGGACTTATTTCAGATGGAAAAAAGAAGCACAGGGAGAATAAAATACATGAATGCAGGCTTGGTCCTGGGTATGTCGTGCCAACTAGTGGTGATAGTGAGAAATGGCTACCAGTGGGGATCTCACAATGTGGTAACCTAGTTGTAGCTTTGGGATAGAGTAAAATAACTGTTGGGGCGAGGGTGAGAGGTGGGCTGCAGTCGGCTACTAGCACACTTGCAGACAAATAAATCTACTCACAGGGTAACTAAACAGCAAGAAAAAAACACATGTATACATTTAGGTAGTAAGGCAATGTACACTTAGCATACACAGGTAAGATGGAATAACCGCACTGTAGGGCGCGTTAGCAGAACGGAGTCTTCAGGCAGTTATTGGAGATAAGCCTCTATGCAGTTTGATGTGGTTATGTGGTTCAGAGACTACCACAACACAGGGGGAGTACCCGAGGGCAGAGCGGACTTGTAAGAGGGAATAACCACACTGTAGTGCATGTTAGCAGAACAGAGTCTTCAGGCAGTTATTGGAGATAAGCATCTATGCAGTTTGATGTGGTTATGTGGTTCTAGACTACCACAACACAGGGGGAGTACCCGATGGTAGAGCGGACTTGTAAGAGGGAATAACCACACTGTATGGCACGTTAGCAGAATGGAGTCTTCAGGCAGTTATTGGAGATAAGCCTCTATGCAGTTTGATGTGGCTATGTGGTTCCTACACAGGGGGAGTACCCCAGGGTAGAGCAGACTTGTAAGAGGGAATAACCACACTGTAAGGCGTGTTAGGCAAATGGAGTCTTCAGGCAGTTATTGGAGATAAGCCTCTATGCAGTTTGATGTGGTTATGTGTTCCGGGACTACCACAACACAGGTGGAGTATCAGAGGGTAGATGAAGAAATTCTGCCACTGGGATATAACTTACTTAAACTGGAACTGTCTAACAAAGAAGCCAGCAATCTGTCAATTATATATAATAACTCTCTCAACTTTTCATTCCACACTCATACACCTCCCTCAACCTACAACAGTAAAGTTGCTATATCTCAACTCACATTAAACAAGTATAAATCAACTGCATATATGGAATATGCATACCTCCTGGCAATTGTCACAGCTGAAGAATTCTTTTCTTGCCCTCAACAAATATTAGAGAAGAAATAATTATAATGGATGACCTAAACAGTGGCTGGCCATCCATTTACAGTAACCCCAACAATAATAGCATAAACTTATATGGATTTACACAGCTAATCTATTCACAGACTAGGTTCAACAAGCACATCAATCCACCATCAACAGGATTCTAACATTCCAAAAAAAAAAAATCATCTCCTTTGGCTCTCTCCTAGACAGTCTTAGTAACCATCTCCCTGCCTTCACCATACAAGACAGAAACAACATCCATTTTCATCTATCCTGATTCCAAGAAAATACATTCAGCTTAGACATAAACTCTAGCAAGAATAATATACTACACATACTACACCTAGATGACTTTTCTAAATATATTAAATGCACATGGTCTTCTTACATCTAAAAGGCTTAAAGTTACTGCAGACCACGGATAGATAAAGAAACTAAGCAACTTATGATACAGAGAGATTAAGCTTGGAAAATCTGGAACCATGACAAAAACAAACCCGACCTGCAAAAATACAAGCACCTTCAAAACAGCACAAAACAAAAGATTAAATCTGATAAGAAGTCTTATTGTGCTAATTTCCAAACTACAAATCATAACAACCCTAAACATTTTCTGGTCTTCACTTAATAAGTTACTCACTCCTAGTCGTAGCTCCCAAACAGTCCCTTCAGTAAACAGTCACTGCAAAAGCATTGCCAACAAGTTCAGCACCTAATTCAGTGAATATATAACCCCTCTGCTAAAACACACAATCTCCACTACCCCACCTCCTCCTACTGTCACTGCTCATGGTAACAAAACTCTCACTTTAGCCTATACAAATATCTGTCATAAAAAGTTACTTCTCAGATTAAAGCCCTACTATACTTACCCCTGACAACTCACCAAGGGAATACCTCAAAATGGCGACAAATCATACCCAGCTTACACCCTTATTAAATCAACCTATCAGCGAAAGCTCTGTCCCAGCATTATGAAAAAAAAAACATCCTTCATCCTACCCTTTATATAAAGATGGCGACTCCACAGATCTATCAAGCTACAGGCTCACTGATATCCTATCTCCAGTCTCAAAACTCCTTTAAAATTACATACAATCCCAGCTGATAAACTTCAAAGAAAACAACCTGCTATCCCTAATTCAACATGGTTGTTGGCCCCATCGTAGTTTTGCCATTGCTCTTCTAAACTTTGTTACATCCTTTAACCAAAGTAGAAAATGTGGCAAATTAGTTTCTGCAGTATTGGTAGACTTCTCTAAATCTTTTAATATCATCTTCCATAGTAGACTAATACACAAATTAATCTCCCCCGACTTATATTCCACAGCTCTCTCATGGCTTGGCAGTTACTAATCCAGTAAAAAAACAAGCTGCGAAATGGAATAAAGAAATATCCTCCCTTTCTCCTCACACATATATGGGTGCCACACAGGTATCAATTCTTGGACCTCTTCCATTCAACACATTTGTAAATGACCTCCACTTAGCAAGCAAACATGCAAGCACAGTACAGTAAGCAGATGATTCAACCATCACCTTCGCAGTCAAGAACTTTGAGGAACTACAACTAATGATACCAGACTTTCACATTGCTAGAGATATGGTTATCACAATTACATTTTCTGCTAAACATTCGTCTACCAAGAAATCTTTCTACATACGCATTTTCAGCATCACAATCGAACAAGTATCCCACACCAAGCCACTAGGTGGCATCATTAATGTGACCCTCAAATTTGACAACCACATCAAAGCACAAGTAAAAATAACACATCAAAACTAGGCACCATTTATAGGGTAAACCCTTTTCTAACAGGTGCTGCAAACAATTACATTGCCTCAACCTTCTTACCCCCAACTCTTCTCTATACATCTTCCATTTTCATTAATTTACAAACAACCCAAGCCAAATTTCCAGACAGTGCTACAATAAAGTAGCTAAATGTGCTTAGATTTCTATCAGTGTGCTAAAGCCTTGAACCTTTTTTGTTGTCCTGTACTCCCTGTATGGTTTCCTGTCTTTCCCAATCTACTGATCCAAAAAGTTTGTTAAGATAGTTAAGAATATATCAATGGATTTTATTTGTGGTTCTTGGGTTCTCGTAATCTTAATAAAATAATGGCATAGGTTCTGGTGTTCCTGTTCCAAAAGAATATTTTGATGTAGTGCAGGTTAAGATTGTAAAACAGTTGCAGGATGACAAATGCTCACTAAGTCTAAGGCAATACTTAGGCAAACCTGAAGAATATAAGAAGTGCAAGAAAGTGAGGTGAACTACCTCTCAATTGTCCAGATGTTCGCAGGATGTCCAGATTTTTGTCTTGTATTATTGATTTGCTTATCTTAAAATGCATAGTTTTCTGGAAGTCATTGAAGACTGAAGTCACTAAATAATGACAACAACATTTGTCTTTCAGACTTTATACCCTTCATTAAATGCATGCTATTGAATAACCTGTTATTCTAGCAACTTTGTAAGTTCATAAGAGCAATATTTAAAATCTGTTCCTGTTTTGGGGCTTTTGCCCTCATTATTTTTGGCTTTGTCCAGATTTCTTGCCCTAACATGTTGAGAGGTATTGGATACTTACATGAAGGTAAAAAAGAAGAATATGAGATTAGAAAGTGAGGAGAAAGAAGAACTCTTATAAGATTTTCTGAACAAAAGCTAGAAGATTTAGAATATTTTCATGGAATTGCCTTCGCAGGTACTTTTACACTCCTTTCAGCCTTCAACATATATTTCTCATGACAACTGGAGTGAGTTAGAGATGTGATATGAATTAAAGAGGAGCATGGGGTCATGTGGTTTGAGAATGCCAGAAGTTGGTAGAGTTTAAAAATTGAATACAATAAATATTCACATGTATGCTAATGCACCAAATGTAGCTTATAATAATGTTGTTAGGATTTTACTGTGATTTACATGTGTCTCAAGAGGAGAGAAGTGAAGCCTGGTGTTTGCATTAATGACTGTAGCTAAAAAGGTGATCACAAGGAATAGAAAATGTAGCTCAGAAATAGAAGACACATACAAAATTATGAATTAAATTATGAAAAGAGAAAGGATGAGTTTGCAAGGGAAGGCACAACAAATCATACTAATAAATGGCAGAGATGTTTACTAATGTGATCACTGCTCAAGGGGAACATTAGGGTAATGAAATAGATTAGTAATCATTGTATTGGTTAAATAGCTGAAAACAATTTAAAATTAGTCAGTGTGTGCTATATTTTCCTGTATGTATAAATTAAATACAGTGTCAAAATACATTATGTATAAATGTTATTTTTTAAACACTTTTATTGAAACATTCTGTATATATGTTGGTGTAATACCTCTCAACTATCCAGAATTTTGCAGAATGTCCCTAATTTTGACTTGTCTCTTGTAAAATATTTTTATTCCCTTATAGATTGCTGAGGATTTAAATTAGTAGTGCCAGACATTAGAATTTAATAATTCTTATTGTTCAGCAAATGCATGCTGATGCAAACCCTGTTATCCTGTTAACTTTTTTTAAGGATGTTAGAGTAATGTTTAAAACAAATGTCCTTGATTTTCAGCCTTTGTTACCCCCTTAATTTCTGGCTTTGTCTAGAATTATTGAAAAACAAAATTGAGTGGTATGGTTAGAAGAAAGGAAAGGCATTCTATTAAGAAAGGAGGCATAGTTAATTATTCTTTTATGCAGTACTAATAACAATATATTAAAAAACATAAACATGAAATTAAAAAATGAAATATATGTGCGCACTCACCTTGCTCAAATATCCTTTTTCTGTCACTGCTTACTACTAATATAGGATAGTTGGCTGACTGGTCATTCTGGGTTAGAGCAATCATTTTAATAATATCGTTTAACTTCTGCTGTTTAAACACAAACCCATATTAATCCATATCATGAATCCAACTGAGAATGGGTAACTGTAGCTGCCATCACTGCCATGCAAGATGATAATTCTGTTTTAAACCAGACGTGGCTCTGTATAAGGATGGAAGCTCTAGATCCTCATACTACATGTGGCTCTGTATAAGGATGGATGGTCTAGATCCTTATACCAGACACAGTTCTGTATAAGGGTGGATGTTCTAGATCCTTATACTAGATGTGGCCCTGTATAAGAGTGGATATTCTAGATCCTTATACCAGACATGGCTCTGTATAAGGATGGATGCTCTAGATCCTTATACTAGATGTGGATCTATATAAGGATGGATGATGTAGATCCTTATACCAGACATGGCTCTGTATATAAGGATGGATGCTCTAGATCCTTATACTAGATATGGCTCTATATAAGGATGGAAGCTCTAGATCCTTATACCAGATGTGTCTTTTTATAAGAAAGGAAGCTCTAGATCCTTATACCAGACATGGCTCTGTATAAGGATGAATTCTCTAGATCTTATACTAGATGTGGCTCTGTATAAGGATGGATGCTCTAGATCCTTATACCAGACATGGCTCTGTATAAGGATGGATGCTTTAGATCCTTATACTAGATGTGGCTCTGTATAAAGATGGATGCTCTAGATCCTTATACCAGACATGGCTCTGTATAAGGATGGAAGCTCTAGATCCTTATGCCAGATGTGGCTCTGTATAAGGATGGATGCTCTACATCCTTATACCAGACATGGCTCTGTATAAGAATAGACGCTCCAGATCCTTATCATTCTAGGAAATCATACAGAACACATCTTCCTTCTAAAAATGTGGATTAGTATCAGTTTCCACCAAGCTTAGTGGTGTAAATAATTCTGTGAGTATCTTCTGCATAACCAAGCTAAATAGATCTAAGGATAGACCTTCTAAACTGGCCATTTTTCCTGTCAAATATTTTGTGTATACTCATCAAGCTTCTCCAATTAAATTGAGTTAATTAGCATTTCTGCCTGATTATGGTTTAAATAAATAAGCTTTTAAAAATCAATGGATTTTATTTTCATGCATTTTAGAATGTTCTATCTCTTTATACAGCATGGAGTAATATAACCCGAATCCCTCCTGTGTCTCCTTGGAGAGTCTCATGGGGCAATATATCCGATAGACTTTCTCTGATAAGCTCAAATTTAGATATGCTAGTTGACTGGGATAGCAGGACCCTCACAAGCTTTGCAAATGCCACTGTTTTGACTTTCTCAGCCAGTTCAGCTCACTAGATATTTTTGTTCAGTTTTGTGGTGGGTTGCATCATACATCAATTAATGTACAACTGTAAGATGATGTTTTATCCATTTCATATCCTCCTGGAGTATGTTTATGTCATAAAAAGGCGCAGTGAGGACTTCATTAATAATCTTCCTATCCTTAAAGGTAGAGGTAGTAATCAGCTCTACCAGCATATTACTCAGCTTTACAGTTTCTGTCACTTTTGTTGTTGTCAATAAATTTATTTTCTACTCTTGCCCACTTAGTTTCAAGGCTTTCAGCTTTCCTACTTGCTCTCCACTGATCAGTACTGCCATACTGATCAGATCGTCACAAGACTGAGTGGGCTCATCTTATTATTTTTATTTATGTATTTATTTATTGTTGCTTTTTTATTTTTTGCCATCAATAAATGGAAATAGAACTTTAAAGTTACAACAAAATCTAGCAGATTATGTAAATCACATCATAGCTTAATATTGTACTTAACTAATTATTGGACTCTAGCTATTAACTGCTGACCCTATTATTTTTAAAATTTTCTGAAGTTTTTAGGAAATATTGTTTTAGTAATATTTTGGCGTCATTTTCCTTAGATCTTCCCTTCCTCTGCCATTCAGGGAAAAGGTGTTATCCATTAATTTCACGACTGTCACTCATGTAGGGGAGTAGGATTTCTTAATATATTCCTACTCCTCTTTCCATCACTGATGGCAGGTACAGTGTAATGCCTACTATAATAGCCCAACAATGGGTCAAAGGCTTGGGTGCATGCTGCTACATAGTAATGTGACTCAGCTATGGGCATCTGCAGTTGTTAGCATGCATCCACCACTATGAATTCCTCAGTCTGTGCACCAGATGGTACTACTGCTGCAGGACCTAGTCACCCTCCAACACCTACATTGCAAAGCTGACATCCGTTGATATGCCACATCACATCACTCTTCAACTGGCTTAACCCATACCTAAGTATACTAGATGAACCTCCCTCAGTTAGGTGAATTAGTGAATATTCTGTACCCCAGATCTAGTCACTATAGTTTATTCCTGTGCTACATAAAGAAAAGGTGCACAAACATGTCTAAAATATGTGGCAGCCTGAATGCCATCTGAAGGAACAGGTACAATGACTACTTCAGATGTTCAACCTGTCTGAAGTTAATACATTAACAGTAAATGCACCTTGCTTAGTACAAGATAATTGCTTTATTGTCACATCAAATAAAGCACCACAAAATCCTGTTTCACCTTTTGTTTTTTCTAACACTTTTATACCAGTATGCTTGTTTTAATACATTCACGCATAACTTGTAGTTGTTTGTTAGTTCTGTTGTTCACGTTTACTATAAGACTAAGTCACAGAGCTTACAAAAGCAATGGCAATTATAGCCATGCAGTCTTTTTTAGACATATTCAATAAAAAACATGAGTGTGCTATGCAGTGGAAATGCCTATGCATTCATGAGAGGGTAAGCACCTTTGTTAAGTCTGGTAATGAGGTGTAATAATAACGCAGGCTGATTTCCTACTGTGAGGGAATGAGAAGAAAATTATCACAGAGAGCTAACAAATGATTGCCAGTAGGTATGCAGTCTTGAAAGGGCAAACTGATTAACATACCTAATGAAAGACAACTCTGCCAGTTTCTTAATAGCCTGCAATTTTAATGTATGCCACTAGAGACAAGGATTATCTTCAATTTATATTTAGTATTTAGTGTTCATTTCATAGTCCAGGAACAAACAATAACAAAGGAAGAGATTAGTTATAGGCAATCATAATTCTTCAAACACATTTAATTCTGTCACAAAAGGGAATAAAGTTTACAGTAAGTATTTTGCAAAGAAGCTTAACACCAACTTGTCGTATACTGAACAATTTACTAAATATGAGAGGTGTGCTATGACTGGATAAACATAAAGTGTGTTTATTCAGATGTTAAATGGTAGAATTAAACTAAAATCATATAGTGGCACTTATGGAATAATATCTCTCTCTCCCCCCTGGTGCTGCTCTTGTGGTGTAGAGGGATAAAGCCTCAGCTATAGCACAGCCAACCTGTGTTTGATTAGTAGCCCAGGTGACTGGTGGAGTGTCAGGGGAGAGATGGGCCAGGTGGGACGACACTCGATATGCTCCCCAAGGGGGCATTGTCCAAAGAGGAGAGTTGCCCTTGTATGTAAACAATGAGTGTGGTGGGTGGTGAAAGGGAAGTGGGTAGGTCATAAAAAAAAAAATCCCCCCAGAGAGAAGCACAAATGAGGTAAGATCCCAGGACACCTTCAGGAACCATGACCAGCCCCAGCAAAAATGGAGTAAGGGGGACTTTGGAGAGTAGCTGGTAAAACCAGTGTGGATACTGTGTACTGCAGGGTGAACTAGTAACAATGAGGTCTGAGGGGACCAATATCTATATTTATAGCTATATCTATATTATCTATATCTATCTATCTATATATATATATATATATATATATATATATATATATATATATATATATATATATATATTACACATAGGCAGTCAGTGAAATGACTGCATTCCTTGTAGTTTTTAACTCATGTAAATAATATGCTCTGTCTTTTGTTGAATTATTGATTGAATCTATAGATCATATAGTTGACAAATGTGTGTGTGTGTGTGTGTGTGTGTGTGTGTGTGTGTGTGTGTGTGTGTGTGTGTGTGTGTGTGTGTGTGCACTCATGTGCACTCATGCTAAATAAATCAATAGAAAAGAAGAAACTGTGGAAATGGCCAACCTTATTTCATCTTAGCAGATAAAATTATAGCAAAACTATACTTTTCAAAATGTTTTCTCTTGTGAACACTGGCTCTAGGTGATAGTCACTGTTGACATCACCCTGACCCTATATATAGAATGGCGAAAAAAGGATTGATGTGTATGCTTTTTTCTCTGCTAACCAGGAAAAAAACAGTAAGAAAGTGAAGATGGGAGCAAGTACAGTAAAAAAAAATATGGTTAACAACTAAAACTGAAAGGAAAACATGTTTTCATCAAATGCCAGAAAATGAGTTATGATTATTCTAATTTGTATCTATCCCAAGGACAAGATCTACTGAGGGAAGTGATATACTGAAAAATTTAGAAACACTTCATCATTGTTAAATTATTATATTTATTACATGAATCTAGAAGAGAGCAAGAACTATCTTAGTGAAGACAATAAAAATGAACAATTGGGTTGTAGAGTTAAAAGGGTAAAGCAGAAAGTTGCAATAATAGTACACAGTATAAAATGGAGGACATTTTTATTTTATACAACATAAGAGGTACTCCGAACAGACGTAAAGTGGCATATACGTGAATTGAAGAAAATGGACTAGATTAGTACTTGGAAGGCCTGGAGAAAACGAAGGCAGGCAAGAACCAGAATTCAGGAAAAAAATATCACTGTCAGTGCATACCTTTCAACTGTACTGCATTATGAGGAACATTTCTCAGTCTGAGTCTTGATAATTTCATGTTCCACACTGTTTCATATTGATAGGACCTGTTACATATTCACTGTTAAAAAATGTTTTTAACATCCATGGTAAATAATACCGAATCACATAATTTCTTCAAATTAACTTTTTGTTAATGTAAAATTATACAGTTTAAGAGTGCTGTGAGCTTCTTAGCTGAAATTGTTAAAAAGCGTTCTACTTTTTGGTCATTTGTCCCAAATTATGAGAGGTGATGTTTCACAATTTGGAGACAGAAAGTTTAAATCTACACTCAAGTACTATTTGGGCAACATGGCAGTGCCTGATAGCATGATAGGGATAATCCACAATTCAGAAATTTGATTAATCTACAATGAACAGCATCTCGTTAGTGGCTCATTATTATGCCTCTGAATCAAATACTGCACTGTTAGGCCTAAGCAGGCTAGTGTTTCTCCTAGCAGCCAGCTCAATGCAGTGGCTCTGATTCTATCAAATACATGCAGTGCGCATACACACACACACACAAACACACACACACACACACACACACACACACACACACACACACACACACACACACACACTACACATACATAAACTGAATGGCTTTGCAGTACTATCTTCCAGCTGTGCTACCAAACCTACTTCCTCCAAAGAAGTGAATAATTATACATTGTTTCTGTTTTGTTGCTTTTCTTCCGAATAGTAAGGTCTGAATTGCTTTGCTGTGCTATTCAGATGTCAGTGATATTTCCGGGGGAGATCACATGACTAATTAGCATTATCTGTGCTACCAGACTGCTGCATTTGCATGTGGTTTCACTAGTGAGGTGGCTGTCTGCTCTTCAGGCTAGTGTTGTCATACCATTGCATTAGGTGATGCTGAATCCCGAGGAAAAAAAAGACATAAATTGAAATGTTATGCCAAGGCCCCATCTGCCCCATCTGCCTGAGATGGTGCTAGCTCAAGTGGATGTAAAAGACTCCACTGCAAATATTGAAAAGAGTAGGGGAAGTTCCTCTGATGCCCTGGCTAAGTTTCCCTAGTAGTAGCAACACCACCTCTGAAAAGAGACTACTAACCCGGTTAACAAAAAAGGAAGGAAAGGCATCTTGAAAGGTGAATAATTAAATTATTCAGTAGTCAAAATCACCATTCTTTAGAAGATCATTACATACAGGATGTTTCCTCAACAGTAGTAAAAGAAGGAGTAGTGGGAATCAGGTGGGTTGTTTCCCACTTTCAAGATGCAAAGTATGCCCAAAAATCAGGAATTTAGATGGCATGAAGATCAACAACAGGATTTATAAAGCCCGGTATAGGTTTGATTGTTTTTCTAGTGGAGTTATTTACGTCATAGGATGTAGAGGTTCTCCAATTAAGTGGTATATTGGACAAACTCCGAGGCAGGTTAGGAAATGCATTCTTGAACATTTGGGGTACATTAGACACAGTAGGTTGGATAATCCAGTTGCCTCGCATTTTGGGATGTATCATGGGGGTTCAGATTCTACTTTGTTTTTTAGTATATTAGCCAAACCCAGTTATCAACATGGGGAGATGTATAAAAATAAATTATTAGCTTTGGAAACCAGATTTATTATTAATTTCAACACTCTACACCTTTCAGGTTTAAATTTATAGTTAAACATTTAATATGTTTAAAATGTTTGATGTATATGGAAAACTGTGGAATTAGTACTTATCTTAATGTTTAAGTCTTTTGTATAACTTTAAGAGGTATGTATTATTAATATGGTGTTAATTGATGTTCATTGGTATTATATAAAAGGATGTGATGCTGGTGTATAATTTATCCCATGAAGGCATAAGCCGAGGTACCAGGAAACAAAAGTAAAGAATGTTCATCTCAGAAGGCTCTTGTGTTTGTTGTTATTAGTTATCAAGTTCAGCTGTTTGTTTTCTTGCAAACAGCAATGCCATTAGTAAGATGTGTTCTATACAGTGGTAATATTCATTCACAGTCTTTCCAGTGCTATAACATATTATAATGCACACAAGATGTGCGACTTACAGTGCAAATATCAAAGATAGCTTTCTTCAATAACATCTAAGGCTTTACCTGATGTCATGCAGGAGTTAGCAAAACACTTGTTTTTGAGTATTATGTACAGATGGAAATATTGTTTATTTTCATAATCACTGATTAAACAACTAGCAATATCTGGGTCTATATTATAATGTCAACATGTTAAAATGTCGATTCTGAATTGTTCAACATGAAAATGTCGAACTACAAGTTTACAGAACAGCCAGATCACTGATTTCTTTCCAACGGAAAGAAATCTGTTGGCCGTTCTCTTACACCTGCCCTTTCCCTGACTGTAGTGCGGTCACGGAGTTAGAATATTTCATTTGGGGGGTTTGGGGGGCACAGCCCCCCATGTTTGGGGGTCTGGGGGGCTTAGCTCCCCACTTAAATATGTTTGTTTTTGTGTGGGGTTGGTGTTTGGCCAACTGATTTCTTTCCGTTGGAAATAAATTGGTGATTTGGCCGTTTGGTAAAATTGGAGTTTGACATTTTCGTGTCGAACAATTCAGAGTCGACATTTTAACATGTCGACATTATAATACAATATCTCTGGTATAGTGTGTTATAAATGGACATTAACAATTAATTATCTTCCACCATGGCATATGACATCATACTCCTCAATAACATGTTATGAATAATAAGTGAAAAACAGTAATTACTTTCTATACAGCAGGGAATCCTAGATTAACAATCTTAGTGCCATTTTGTTAAAAACTCATTGCATTTTCAAATACTGCCAATTATTAACTGTTAAGTTACTTAATTTAACAAGTGAGTCACAGACAAAAGGTCTGGATGCCATAAGGAGCTATGGGTGTGAACTGGAAGAATATAAAAAAGCACTATGTGACATTAAAGACATGCAGGTAGGTGTGAGCGTGAATGGGTGTGCCTTTGTTGAAGGTTGGGCATCAGGCTGGCAACTCGGCACTGTAAAATCCACTGCCAATCATGAGTGGACCGGAGTTCCGCTGTGGCGACCCCTAACCGGGAAAAGCCGAAAGACTTTTTACTATAGGTTTGAATGAGTTAAAACTTATTTCAAGTTATATAGCACAAACAGTGATAGCCCTTTGATGAACAAAACAATACAGCCTCACATTGAAAAGAGACTTAGCATGAACAACAGTAACCTTCTCTGCCCTTCAAAGTCACATTCATTGAAACTGCATTGAAACCCACATTCATAGAAAATGCAGCTGGCCAGTGGTGTATTCGGTGTACCTTTGGGCTGTTTTCAAATTATGGGCCCCCTGCACATTTTTAGGACTATGCATAAATGCATGTGTTCTTTGATTCACCTTCTGATTCATCATCATCAACCCCCCTTTTCCCCATTTTTTACATGGGATCAGGATGTTGTGTCAACTGTTACCATCTTCTCTATTCAGTGCCAGTCTCTTGCCTTTTTTGACAGTCATGCCTGACTGCTTCAGGTCTTCTCTCAAACAATCCATCCACTTCTTTTTTGGAAGCCCTTGTTTCCTCTTGCCTTCTTCTTGTCTGTCCCAAATCTTCTTCAATAGATAGTCTTCCTCTTTGCACATGTGCCAGGATCACCTTAATCTGTTATTTTCAATTGTTTCTGCAACTGGAGCAACTATGACCTCTGCTTTTATATCCTCGTTTCTTTGTGTATGCCACAGTATGCATACAGTAGTACTGATTGTGCCACTCTTTAGTACATCTTACTTTTCAGCTTCTTTGGCATTCTTCTGTCATATACTACACCCGACACTATGTGCCAGTTGGCTGCAGCCTCTCTGATTCTAGCTTTAAGCACCTCATTCAGACTACCCTTCTCCTCATCATCCCAGATACTTGAAGCTGTTAACCTTTTCTACTATTTTCTCTTCTATCTCAATTATCAGCTTCTTCTGAACTCCACCACTTGCTGTAATTACAGCTATCTTAACTGCACTTAGTTTCAACTCATATTCCTTCAGTTTTACATTCAATTCCACTATTCTTTGCTGAAGTTCTTGCTCATATTCTGCCTGTAATGCCAAATAATCTACCTACAGGAACTTTGTTGATATGTTTCCTTTGACCTGTTTGCTAATGTAATCCATCACCAGTATGAACAGCAGTGGGCTCAGAGCTGAACCCTCGTGCACACCCACTCCCACTGGGAACCTCTCTGTAAGACAGAACACTGTTCATACTTGAGTCATCAGGTCCTTGTACATAGCTTGAACAAATTCTACCAATGTTTTCTGGGACTTCAAACTACCACAGGACTGCACAAATAAG
This sequence comes from Protopterus annectens, assembly GCF_019279795.1. Lineage (NCBI taxonomy): Eukaryota > Metazoa > Chordata > Ceratodontiformes > Protopteridae > Protopterus > Protopterus annectens. The sequence continues at coordinate 763,807,440 of NC_056731.1, read as the reverse complement.
CTTTCTTGGGACCTTGTCATATGCTTAATCCAATGTATTAAATTATAGTTCTTATTTAATACACCACCACTTGTTAGAGTGTGTTTTAAATCTGTAGTTTTGAACATTTTTCCAGTAATCAATGAAACAAACTGTATGACAAAACAACCTATTTCAAAACATTATAACCACAGAAGGCCAATCAGCTGTTATCATTATAATCCACCGATAACAGTCAATATGTACAATCTCTGCAGAAGTAAAAGTCATTTGAATAATTCCACATTAAAGAGAAATGTAACTAATGAATAGGTTGCTGCAGGCAAACAACTTTGCATTTCAGTGTTTCATCTACAAATTCACTGAAGACAAATTCAGTGGCTGCTGCCCTTGAAGAATAAATTGCCTATGTTACATTTAAAAAAAAATTGGTGTGCTGGTGATATAAAACATGGAATGCCATGTCAACCGACAACAGGTTCATAGTTACTAGATATCTCATCCAAAGAAGGACATACTCGTGAGTGGAGGGCACCACTCCCCTTTATGCTGCATGGCAGTGTCATCAATTGATCTACCTGGTGTGAGAAGAGAGTTCACAGAGAGCAACACGACTATGAAACTCTATGACTGGCACAGACAGATTATAATCCTCAATGATTTAAAAAAAAAACAATAGAAGAAAATTAAATTAAAGGAGACCTGGCAGTTGGTGGGGAGGTTTAAGGCACTTGCCTGCCAATAATTTTTAAGGTTCAGGGTTTGACTGTGAGCAAAGTCAATTAACTAGACAGTGCTCCTCTAAGTGGTACATTTCACACACACTCAAACAAACACACGCACACACACACACACACACACACACACACACACACACACACACACACACACACACACACACACACACATGCATGTGCCTGCGCACACACCTCTGTTTGCTTTAAGGAAAGGACAGTTGTGCACTCACTGTAATGGATCTGTACTCCTCTTGCTCTGCATATCAAGTCGCCTCATTACAACAGATCCTTGCTCAATCAGGATTCGATTGCTGTTGCTCTCTATGTCTTCTGATTATCACAGACATCTTCTACTTAAATCAAATCTCCCATGATTGTTGACATCTTCTAATTAAAATCAAATCTCCAACTGAAAGCTTTGATACACGTCCAATAACTACATCACATAATGCACGAATAACAACTGAGATAAAAATGCAAGATAATGAAGTAAAACTGAGAAATTGGTGCTTCCCCACCTATCGATTAAAAAGGGAGGAATTTAAGGGATGGGTAGTAGAAATTATTCAAGAGTTATTAGGGAAGACAGAAATTTAGAATTATAACAAGTGAGTGGGCTAAAATGAAAGTGGGGTTTAAAATAGGATAGAAATAAAAGAAAAAGACATATAGTTAAGAAGTAACAATAATTATTTAGAGGCCCTAAAGGTTAAAGTATTGCAAAATAAGGGGAATTGCAGAGAAGAATATGTGTAACTGCAGAGTGCTAAAATGAAAATAAGGAGTATCTGGATAACATGCATCAGTTTAGAAAGATTGCTGTTATGCAACTGTTTTTGATAATAAATCCGGAGCACAAAATCTTTTTGCACAATGAGTTATGCAATAGAAAGTAGAAAGGGGTATTGTCAAACTTAGGGAGCCTATACCAAGAAAAATAACCAGAAATCCTGTAGAGGTATTAGAGATATTAAAGAAATTTTTGAAAATGTGTAAAAGCAGAGAAACGTAGAAATTATGAAAGAGTACAAATGGAAATATTTTTGGAAGATTTAAGTATGTCAAGGTTAGAAGCAGATGGGGCTCAACAATTAATGGTTAAGATATGAAGAGATGAGATAAAAATGGCGACATATAATCAATCTGAATGAAAATCAAATGGAATAGATGGTATTCCTTTGAAAGTTTGTAAGCTAGCAGGGAAGAAAATGATACCGATCTGGGATGTTTTGTTTAACAATATTTTAAAAGGAGTGAAAGCACCAACATCCTGGAGGAAAGCTGTGGTGGTTGTAATACCTAAAGATGGTAAAGACCCATCAAACCCAGCTTCATACAGGCCCATTTCAATTTTAAACCATGATCATAAAGTGTTTCTGTCGATAATAGCTAAAAGAAGAGCAAAGGTGTTGTCAAAATTGATTGATATGGATTAATATGTTTTTGTGGAGGCAGAGAAACATTTGACAACATTAACAGAACAATGATGATCCAGAAAGAAGCAGAATGTAAGAAAATACTGCTATTGTTGTTGGGTCTTGATGCATTCAACAGAGTAAGCTGGGATTTTATGAGCAGAGCAATGGAAGCATTTGCATTCCCTGAAAACATAATAGGGTTAATTAGGAGGCTATATGAGTTATTGTAGGCAAAAATTAAAGTGGGAGAGTTCCTCTCTGATAAGTTGTGTCTGAACAAAGGAACCAGCCAGGGGTGTCCTTTTCCTCATTTGTTATTTGAGCTATATTTAGAGCTGCTAACAAAGAAAATAAGGGACTCAGATATTCAAGGATATAATTGGTATGTTAATCAAGTAAAGCTGGCTTTATTTGCAGATGATATTATTTTGCATTTGATAAAAAACAGAAAAGGACATCTCAGCGTTGTGGAACATTTCAAGACAGTTTCAAGTCTTTTCAGGATATAAAATTATTGAAGATAAAACAAAGGCTATAGATGTAAACTAGGTACCTACACATGAATTAGTTTAGCAATACTCATATTTATGGGGATACAATAAAATTAAGTATTTAGAAGTATAGATTAAAAAGGATTCTGTTGTGGCAGCTAAGGATATATGGGAAGAGGCTAAACAAAAGATAATACAACTGAGAAACTAGGAGCTCTTGTTCTGGGATATTGATAACAAGGTGCAAACAGTGAAATTGTTTTTACTCTCTTTAGTTTTATATAAAGTTCAGGCATATTTTTAACAACCAGATAAGAAGTTGTAGACAATAATTAAGAAAGAGTTGAATGATTTTATTTCAGAGGGGAAAAGGGCAAAGGTCAAGAGGGGTAAGATTATCCTTCAAATAGAACAGGGTGGTTAAGGATCATATGATTTGATGGGATATTTTAGAGCTACACAGTTAAGGTTCATATATATATATATATATATATATATATATATATATATATATATATCACAGAAGCTGAAAGCTATAATTCAGAGTGGAATGGGATGATGATGAAGCACGGAGAAATTCAAGAAATAAGGAGAGAGTGGGATTTTGGATGCAGATTATAAAGGAGAATAACAACAGCTACACAGAATATTATATATTATATTTAATATTGTTTTCCTATCAGATAGTCAAACTTCTGCAAGTTTGAACCTCATATGGTTGAGATCATAAGTTCGAATTTGCAGAAGTTCGAGCATTTCAATGGAAATCTCCATAAGGGGAGGTTTCCATTTTGTTCAATGTGGTGCATTCTTGGAGTTGGTATATTTAAGTTGCGGGGGTGTGGGGGTGCAGGGCATTTTGCCCCCCTGCTTACAACAGTTTTGTTTTGTTTTCTTTTTTTTTGGTTTTTTTATCCATAGTCGAAGTTTTTTAACTTTGAACAGGATGGTTCGAACATTCCGTGTTCGAAGTTATTAAACTTCGACTATGTGATATAGACCCTTTAATATTATATATTTAATTCTATATTTAATTTAATTTATTTATTTAGTTATGTTTAATATTATATTTATAAAGGAGCAGAAAGTATTCTAAGAACTAAGCCAACATGAGAATGGAGAAAGGAGCTTTTGCCGATAGGGATGATTGCAATTAGGTGTACAGAGAATAGGCAAGAATGTGTTGAAATTTACTGGAGAAAACTGTCCAAGGAAACAAGATATTGGGAGCAAATAACTAGTGAGGAAAAGGTAACAGAATAGGAAGAGGCCAAGAAGACACTTGGACTAAGGGCTAGAGACTGTCTTCCCTATCAGGGATTGATATCTGAGTACAGGCAAAGAGAAAGGGGTAGGGGAATCCTAAGACAAACTACTGCACTGGTAGAATTTTTAGCTCAAGATAGAACAGAGGTTGTTGTTAAAGGGGGGTAATTAGTAGGGCATATGAAATACTGCAAAATAACTAGAGCAATCAATCAGAGGAGGATAGAAAAAATTGGGAAGAGAGATTGGAATATACAGTTCATAAGGAAACAATGGGAAGACATATGTATGGCTCCCAAATATGCAACAAAGTTTAGAAGATTTAGGAGTTTTGTTTGGAAGGGCTTACATAGGTAGCTTTATATCCCATGTAGATTCCAAAGAATTTTTCCTCAAGTAGAAAGCAAATGTTGGAGGTGTGATGGGGAAGAAAAAAATAACTGGGAACATATATTTTGGGAGTGTAATGAGTTGGCAGACTTTAAAAAGTCCTTACAGAATACTCTGTCAGGAAAATTGGGTGAGCAAATGGGTGTAACTAATTAAATGATTTTTTTGGGCTGGGATGTAGGATCTAAATTTCTTTGATATGGTAAGGCCTTGTTAAGTTTAATTTTGGTGACTGACAAAAAAAGCATTTGCTAGAAAATGGAAATTAGAGTCTAAACCAACTGTGCTTGAAGTAGTGAATATTGTAAAAGAAACACAAGAGCCGGAAGGGTCAGTTTTTGAAAAGGGTAGGAGCAAATTACATAGTTAAAAATGGACATTGTGGGAACAATACATGCAGAATAATGTTTCGAAGGACGAGTGATGTGTAAAAGGGTAGGAGCAAATTACATAGTAAAAAATGGACATTGTGGGAACAATACATGCAGAATAATGTTTTGAAGGAAGAGTGATGTGTAAGGAAAGGCAGGAATTAAGCATTTTTATAATATTGGACTGATGATAATTGTACCACAGAATATATGTGATGTATAATGTTTGTAACTATAAAGATGTTAACATATTTTGTTTTCTTTTAAATAAATGTGTTACATGATAATTCACTAAAGGTGTTTAAAAAAGATGAATGTGTGATGAAGGAATTCACAAAGATCTGCATCTGCAAATTTTGAAAGCTCAACCAAAATCAGAAGCACTGACACCAGTAACATTAGTGTACATATAAAAAATAATAGTCATAATATTCTAAAGTTTTAAAGCTTACTTTTTGCCTGGATGACCAAATGGAGCAAGAAAAAGGTCTTTTATTATGGTTTCTTAAGGTATTTTCTTTGCAGATAAAGGATAACTGAAAGGATCAGAGGTATAGGGTTCACTAAGTGGAATATATAGTCTACATATGCAGATACCTAACTGTCAACCATTAGTCCCCCCCGTGACCATTTGGCCCATGTGCTCCCCACTGGTGTCAAACACTGACCTCAACAGGGAATAATCCAGGCAGTCATCATGAGAATTTTTTTTATTTCCTTATTTCCTGATGTCTGAGGTGGTTGACGGGGACAGCTACAATGTCAGTTCCAATATATGCCCATTTTTGGTTACAGAATATACTGTTTGGCAGGCATATATTTTCACTATGGCCAAACCTTGACTGGCTTCAGCCATGTGTACAAGAAGGCACCAGGTCACTGCTAGAAATCAGTATAGGAGCAGTCCTACTCACGTCCCTCTATCCATGATGATCAAGGTGGTGTTGGCCACTCACTTCTATCCTTCCAATTTAGACCCTCTAGCAATCAAGCTGCTAACTGAACTTTGGTTGCCAGGGTCACAGTCAGAGCTTTTATCTCTCTGCACCATAGGTCCAGGAACACATGTATGTAGATATCAATGCTCTTTGTTTCATCCCAAAGTCTTAAAATGTGAAACAAAAGCATAACTTTGTTTTCTAAAAGATCTGCTTAGATTCTTAAAGTAGATTTGTTTTACATTTATACTCTCTGTGTGTCTAACTAAGGTGTTATAAAAGACCTGGTCAGATTCTAGATTTGATCTATATTTACACCTCCCTATGTTTTTAAAGAAAAAGTTACATATTTGGGATTTAAGTTGTCATAAAAAACATTAACTGTGTAATAACCCTAACTCTGACCTTAACTTCAACCCTAATAATAACACTAATGTCAATCCTGTTCTTAACCATAACAGGGACCATAATTGAACAGTTACAGCTAACCATAATCCGAGCAATCCTAGTCATGACCCTAACTCTAACCCTAGTCCTAACAAACATCCATACTCATGCAGGGAGTACTAAAATTGGTATTTCCCCTGCTAACTCCATATTCTAACAATTTTGCAATTTACACCTGTGATAAGAAGGAGAGCTGTGAACATACATCAAAATGAGTGAGAAAAGAAATTAAGTATTTCACCAGAAAAAAGAAAGAGAGGGAAGAATACACTATCAGCCAAGATGAACAGAGAGGTAAGAATAATGGCAAAAAAACCTAGGATGTATTGCAGTCAGTTTTTTGTATCACGGCTTTTATTCAAATGACTTGCAATAAAACTGACATTCATTGACAGCAGAACTAACAGTAGGTATATCGCAAACCTTATCAGGGTTATAGCATCAATCAGATTTTCATGCAGAAAGTACTTTTTAGACAGTAACGCTAACAACTGTTTACTGGTCATTCTACTCACCCATTAGTACTTCTGCACTGTGAAATAAACACGTAGCTGTTGAATTGTAGGTGTGGGATAGGACTTACAAGTCCTTACCATTTAGCACTATTCTGTGTGGTGCATCATATCTCACTGAAAAGATGAGCTCCTATGTGTGCATAAAAACATGTAAGAAGAGGGAAAGAAGTGAGGACGGCATGTAAAAATGCAGCAAAGAATAACCAACAGGCCAAACTATTGCTGAGAATGAGGTGACTAGAGAAGAGGAGGATGAGAAAGGAAATTCATCAGCTGCAAAAAGCAACATAGGAGGAATTGGTAGTACATTAGATTTCTGAAAAACTGGGGATATTAGAAATTAGGTAGAAATATCAAATGAATGGTGCATCTCAGCATTTGCAGATGAGCACTGAGGTGGGGGATCAGCACAGACGAGTCGAATAGATATGGATAAGTAGAAATGAACATATGGCAAAATGCCTGGAGGTAATGTAGAGCTTGAACTCAAGATGTCTAATGTAGGTAATATATCGAGGTCAGATACACTTGCCTTTTGTGGTTCTAAAAAAGATGCCAGTCGTGGTTTGTGAATCACTAACTGAAATGTACATTGTCAAATGGGAAATCATTTTGTTTTGTTAACCAGATCTGGGATCACCATCTGATTAAATGACTTTCTTAGAGTTATATGGTATGCAAACTTCTCATGATTCAATGACAGCAGTGTAATTTCTCTTGCACAACATCATGTCATGGAGGAACAGAGGTTACAAGCATGTTAGTCTCACCTCTGTTACAGAAAATACTGCAGACTATACTCTTCATATCAAGATAGTGAAGTTTCTCAATGCTCTTCTCCGGTGGATGCATAACAGCATGACTTTCATGTAACAGCGGCATTGCTTGATGAACTCAGTTCTCGTTTTCCTATAGGGCAACTAATGAGGTAGACCATAACAAATACTGCAATACATTTGGACTTCAGCAAGGCCTGTGATACCAAAAAAAAAAAAAAAATCATGAGATCTTTGTTAAGAAATGAAAAAAAAAGAACCCAGAATGGAGATGTGGGTAACAGATTGTCAGATTGGCTAATAGTAGAGAAAACTGTGCAGATGAAAGGTAGTAAACACAGGATTTGGTAATAGAGTAGATTTTATTTAGGCAATTTGTATCATTACATTAGAGATGAAAAATAATAAGCACATTCACTGAAGAATCTGGCATTAGTGTTGTTATCATAAAAAGGAAGACAATGGTCCTAGTCAAAGCTTGTGTTATTGATAGGGAGGGTAGGGTGGGTGATTAATGTGATGATAAACTCTAGCAATTACTAACATGGGTAATAAGTGTGGTGGTTAGACATGAGGCTGGCATGCCTTAATGTCAAAAAGTACAATGTTATGCCTTTTGGAGGAAACATACAGGTAAAATGTACATAACTGAGGGAAGCTGTCCAGTAGCATAGAAGGATAAAGCCCTGAATGTGATCTAAATGATCTTGGATCAACTAGCAACCTAAATACTAGAGGTGCCATCCAGGAAAAATGGAGTGAGTGGCAGACGTCAGCTTACCAATGAAAGGAAGATGCTAGAGGAGTTACATTTCAGATGCTGAGGCTATCTTCCCATTGAAATGGACATTTTTGTGAATGTATTTAGAGTACTGTGTTTGGGTCCTGTGGCCACAGTGAGAAATGGAGATTAAGCTGGTAGCAATCATATAATATAATGTTGTCACAACTGATGAGAGGAATATAAGGGTTGCTGTAGACAGAGTGAAAAATGTAGGCATTTTGACACTTATGCAATAGAAGAGTGAAAATAAAGGGAAATATTAATTGGACATGTTATATTGTCAGAGGAAAATTAAAAAGGTAGTATTAAAAAGCAACAGCAAAAGAGAGAGAAATGTAGACACACGGAGCAGATGAATGTTTGAAAATTCAAGACTTTTTCTTCTTTCGGCTTTTCCCGGTTACGGGTCGCCACAGTGGATCACCTGTCCATTCATGATTGGCAGTGGAATTTTACAGTGTCAAGTTGCCAACCCAGCATCCAACCTACCGCAGAAGGCACACACACACACACACACACACACACACACACACTCACGCCTAGGGCCAATTTAGAGTGTCCAATTCACCTACAGCATGTCTTTGGGATGTGGGAGGAAAACAGAGCACCTGGAGGAAACCCATGTGACCATAGGGAGGACATGCAGACTCCACACAGAAGGCACCCCAGCTGAGGATCGAACTGGAGAACCTCTTGCTTTGAGGCAGCAACACTAACCTCTGCACCACTGTGGCCGCCCATTTGAAAATTCAAGACTAACTTAAGGAAATCATACTTTACTGCTTTACTATTTCACTGAGAGGATTGTAGCTCATTTGAACACACAGTTTAGATGCATTCAGAATGGATGTTACTTGAGAAGGCACGGATGGTATAGGAGAGTAAATTATGTAGCTGTATAGGTGATAAGTACAACACTGGAATTAAACTTGGCAGACCGCAGTCATTTTTTCATCAGCAATTTTATATGTTTTCTTGACTGCAGACAGCTTTTCTGATTTTTACTGAAATGCCAAGGGAATAACTAAGTGAATTATTAACCATGCTTGAGTCACATTTGTCTAAAAGCAGGGATACTTAATCAGCTTAAGAAATTACACAGAGTCAAAAAAAACAAAGTGATACTGTATATCCCAGACAGTGATTCTTTCTGTTCTTTCAAAAGCCTGCTTTGCATCATGATTTTGGACAACTCTGGGATGTGCTACACCAATATAGCTCTGATTGAAAGACCTGTCTGCTAAACCACCTCTGATATATATGTCACATATTTATTAAATCCACCCATTATGGAATGGAATGCTTGTACTCTGATTTCTTGGCAAGTGACAATAACATGCATTTTATAATCTCTGTTCAGTACCTATATATGAATAAGGGAATTAGATTTGCAATTTTTATTAATTGTTTTTGGAACTGGTGAGAAAGATTAAGTACGCAATAGCAGGAAAGGATGCCTTCCTGTAGATGTTTGAAGAGACTAATGATCTGAAAAATGTCATATATTATTCCATAACACAATGGTGGCACCCCTACTAGCTTCTTAAATTACAGGCCCTTTGCAATTTTATTACCAATATTAAAAATCTTGTAAAGATGCACCCACACCCAGCTTATCAACTACCTCACTAACAAAAATCTACTATCCAAAATACAGGTTCTGGCTCAGCCATAGCACAACCGTTATTCTCCTTAGCTTTACCAGTGCCATATATCAAAATACAAACAAAGGTAAACTAGTCTCACTCCTCTTCATTGATCTCACAAAATCTTCTAGAACTCTCATCACTTAGATTGAGTTAATCTTTCTTGTCCTAGTGTCACAGTTATCTGTCCAACAGACAAACTAACAAAAGATAACGATAACTTTCACAATCTCTCCCTGTTATTGCTGGAATCCCATAAGGAAATATTCTTATTCAATATTTTCACTAACAATCTTCATACTGCAAGCAAGCTTGCCTTCACTTTACAATAGACAATTCTGCATGCATCTGCTATGCTCTAACCCCCCCCCCAAACTTCAAGAAATCACCCAGTTCTCCTGCTGTGCTATAGAATGTTAGGTAGCTAATTTCCGTTTGCCCTTAAACACAAATAAACAAAGTTAAGGCTTTTTAACTCTACAAAATACAATGACCTAAAACATACCTTCCATATATTCTCAGCCAACAGCACTAAAATTGAAGCAGTTCATCAAACTAATTTCCTAGGAGTCCTGATCAATGACCATCTAAGATTCATCCAGCACCTCCATCAAGCCATCAACAAAAGTCTTGAAATGTGGCTTCCTTTAGAGAAATCAGCAATATTGCACAAATTATACCAGAAAATCCATTGCCAAATCATACATACTGTCTGTTATGTATGCATATCCTAGTCTTACTAATCTTAACAAAAATGAAATTAGAAACATGCTATAAGAAAGTATCCAATTTTTTTTGAAAACTCCCCATCCAAAGCAAATCATTATACTGCCTTAAGAGAGCTAACCTGACTAGAATTACCCAGTTAGTAATCTTATATCAAATTAGTCATGGTACACAAACTTAACTATATGCTACACATTTGACCTGTATTCTAAAAGATACCGTTATACCACTCCTGTAATAGAAGCCTGCACCCTAGCAACAAATCTTCCTACTTACTGCTAAGTCCCTCAGCAAGTCAGGAAACTCTTTACACTCCCAACTATGTCTCAAAATTATGGAATTCTCTCTCTCTCACACTCAAACTGACAATCAAGTTGATAATTTTCAAAACCCAGTTTAAACAGTTTCTACACAGCATCTGGCTTTGCACATGTTACACACCTGGATAAAATAACTTAGAGAATTATAACAACTGCATGGTTACTTCTCTCAGAACATCATTTAAAGACCCATTATTCAGAGAATATTTTTTATGACTCTTCTGTCCACCCTTTTTGCCATTTACTTTATAAACCACTCTTTCACCATCTAACTTTGTTTCTCCTTCCTTCACATTCCCTCTAGCCACTCTTTCCATTTCATTTACTAACCACCCTGAGGAGTACTTTTCCTGTACACTTCAGTTTACTCCTTCCTATTCTATAATTATTTCACTTTTGATAAATAATTTTTCTTTTAACATTTTATTGAAAATTTTTAATATATAGACAATATGCACAAAAAGGAATATATTATATTGATAATATATAACTTTAACAAAATGAAAAGTTTAAACATAAAAATCTAAACCAGTTCTTATTTTACATTCTCATATTTAGAGAGTAACATATCAAGTTTTTTCCAGCTATTATTATTTATATTATTATTTATAGAGTTCAGTTTCAAAGAATACATTTCTTTTTTTTTTACATACAATGCCAGCAAGATCTAAAATCTCTCTAAACAAAGGAACTGAATCAGATTTTCATTTTTTTGTAATCACTTTTTTGGAAGCAGCTAGGAGACTCCAACACAAAGATAATTGTTTTCTTTTCAATAATCACAGGAACTGAACCATTCAATAATATAGATTCTCTTTTTAAACAAATTTATCTGACCATAAACCTTTAAAAATCTAAAATGCCATTCCAATTTACATTTAATTTTTCACAATCAAAGAAAACATTTAACAAATCTGCCTTAACTATTTTTATTACATCTCCAGCATACTGAATCATCAGTTTTGAAAAATGTAGCTACTTTATGGGGTGTTATAAATATGCTGTATAAACATTTCTGTGTGAAAACCTTACAATATAAACTAGGAGAAAGAAGTGAGAGCATATAGATTTTAACAGTATATTTTTATTCTTTAAATCAATTAACCTAAGTATATTAGAATATTTAAAAAATGAATAATCTTTACTAAAATTCTTATTATTTATAATAATTTTATCCAAAACAGTCAAGTTTCTATTACTTACTACATTTCCTTTAATAACACTGGTTATGTAATTATATATAGACTTTTAAAACGAACTCCTTGCCGAAAGCAACCACAGCCAAAATGCTTCTTAAACGTGTTTATTAAAACCTTGACGTTTTCACCACGGCAGCCCGTAGCTTCATCAGAAAATGTATTAACACTGAAACACAGCGTTTAAAACACAAAATAGAGGAAGTGACATCATCACATTTCCTCAAACAGCGTCAGTAATACAATATTAAAATCATTCAATTTAAAAATAACAACAGTGTCATGTGTACCAAAAACAAGTACAATCATGTCTTAGATGTCTATTAAAATCTATACATATCATTATAACACAATATAATATAAAACTTCAAGCAACCATGAACTCAAGTATAAAAATTGCATTAAATATATATGTGTGTATAATGCAAAAGTTACAAGAATATGTGTAATATATAATATAGTAACTAATGTGATACACCATTTATAAAAATAACAGAAGTCATATTAATTTCTATTCAGTCCCCGAAAGGGTTATTTCCTCTCTATAATGTCATTCCAAACTGCTAGTGCTGTTAAATACTATGACAAATGCTTAAACTATTTAACCAGGGATGTTTTACCTAAAGTAACTTTTTAATTTTAAAACAGGGGCTATATTGCAATTACTATTTAGTCCTGGATCCCTAAATGAATCCAGGCGTAATTGCCATTCAAGCTCCCTGTTTTCTAGAATCAATGAGAATGGCCCTCCTCTAGTAGTGATAGGGACATGGTTGATGGCCATGAATAAGAAACTATGACCAGGGTTAAGGCAAATATGTTTTGCTAAGGCGTTCTCGCTCTTATTGTTCCTTATTGCGTACAGGTGTTCGTATATACGATCCTTCAAACGCCGATCCATTTTGCCTATATAAAACGCGTCACAGCAATTACACAAAGCAGTGTAGATGATAGATTTGCTGTCACAGTTTAAGGCAAAACGTATCCGAAATTTTCTTTCCCTGATCGTAAAAGTTTCACCTGTTCTCACCTCTTGACAATATCTACAAAAACCACATTTTGACATCCCATGTCTTTTATAAAACGGTTTTTGAGTTACCTCCCTTTGAAGTAGATCTTTCAAATTATTAGGTCTCTTAAAAATAAATCTTGGCTTGTTGCCAAGTCTCTCAACCAAATATGAATTTGTGGATTTCAAATGCCAATTCTTGTTTATAATTGCCAAAATCCCCCTAGAATTCAAACTAAATGTGGTATATAGGCACGCGTTTTATATAGGCAAAACGGATCGGCGTTTGAAGGATCGTATATACGAACACCTGTACGCAATAAGGAACAATAAGAGCGAGAACGCCTTAGCAAAACATATTTGCCTTAACCCTGGTCATAGTTTCTTATTCATGGCCATCGACCATGTCCCTATCACTACTAGAGGAGGGCCATTCTCATTGATTCTAGAAAACAGGGAGCTTGAATGGCAATTACGCCTGGATTCATTTAGGGATCCAGGACTAAATAGTAATTGCAATATAGCCCCTGTTTTAAAATTAAAAAGTTACTTTAGGTAAAACATCCCTGGTTAAATAGTTTAAGCATTTGTCATAGTATTTAACAGCACTAGCAGTTTGGAATGACATTATAGAGAGGAAATAACCCTTTCGGGGACTGAATAGAAATTAATATGACTTCTGTTATTTTTATAAATGGTGTATCACATTAGTTACTATATTATATATTACACATATTCTTGTAACTTTTGCATTATACACACATATATATTTAATGCAATTTTTATACTTGAGTTCATGGTTGCTTGAAGTTTTATGTTATATTGTGTTATGATGATATGTATAGATTTTAATAGACATCTAAGACATGATTGTACTTGTTTTTGGTACACATGACACTGTTGTTATTTTTAAATTGAATGATTTTAATATTGTATTACTGACGCTGTTTGAGGAAATGTGATGATGTCACTTCCTCTATTTTGTGTTTTAAACGCTGTGTTTCAGTGTTAATACATTTTCTGATGAAGCTACGGGCTGCCGTGGTGAAAACGTCAAGGTTTTAATAAACACGTTTAAGAAGCATTTTGGCTGTGGTTGCTTTCGGCAAGGAGTTCGTTTTAAAAGTCTATTTTTGGTTTGCTTTCAATTTTCCTTGGTATGTAATTATATATCTTAGGAAGTAAAATAAGTTCCCCATTCTTCAAAGCTCATAAGTAATCTTTACATTTTCCTATTGTTATTTGCCCTAAAAAGTATCAGAATTTAAATTATATTGACTTAAAAATACTACCACAGAAATATGTAATTGCTTACACAATCAGACCAAAAAGTAATATTAGATGACCACAGATGTATAACCAATTCCAAAAATGACTCAGCCAGTAGATCCAAAAACTAATAAATTTATTGTAGTAATACCTGTAAAGCACAAACTTTACTTCTCTCTAGTGCCTCAGCAAATGCCTTTAACAGAATACAAAGAGTTTCAAAAAGTAATATTAGTATTTTTCAACATTTCCAAGAATATGTTATTTAAATTTCAATAAAAATGGGAGGAAAAAGCTATAGGATAAATCTCTTTTTAATTTTTGGTACCGTATCAATATAATTTCTAGATTTAATAAATTTAATAACTCAATTACCTAGCAAAATTAAGTCCAGACTAGCCAGAAAACAACAGAACCAAACCACAGACCAGACGGCTCGAGCTTTGCAAAAAGATGACAAGTAAGTAGATGTAAAAGAAAGCGCTAAATTACATCTACTTACTTGTCATCTTTTTGCAAAGCTCGAGCCGTCTGGTCTGTGGTTTGATTCAATTACCTAGCAACCTAACTAAACCTAACTCAACTTACCTAGCTATTCTTAATGGGTACTGTCACCTCTATCTTCCCTATGCCCATTCATTTTATTCTTACTTTATATATTTTACTTTTTCTTATGCTACTTTTATTTACCCTCAACCCACTATCAGTATTCTTAATGCATATATTTTACTCTTATCCCCTCTAATACCTCACTATCTCTACCAACATATATTTGCTTTGTTGTTATTATTTCTTGTAATATTTCTTGTATTATTTCTTGTTATATTTATTGTAATGTTTTTATTATTGTGGAGCTTTTCTCCCTGGGTCTCTGCTGAAAATGGGCCACTGGTCCAGTCAGACTTTCTGGGTAAACACATGCAAAATAAAATAAATAAATAAATAAATACATAACATTTGTTTTCATGTATTGTGATTTAGACTTAGGTTTTAAGTTCCCCCCTGGAAAAGAACTAATTAGCCATAAAAAGGATTATTAATATATTCTAATTTAATAAAATCTAATTTTTTACATGTGAGCTTTATTATTTGCTCATTGTATAAATTTCCACTTACATAAACAGGATAAAGGCAGGCAATAACTACATTTATATTAATTGTCAATACATAAGATTCCATATCAGGGGAAACTAATCCCACCAAATTCCCACAATGTAATATGCTTCTTATATGAAATTTTAATTTTAGAGGGAAACCACAAAAAGGAAATTAAATTTATTTATATATATATATATATATATATATATATATATATATATATATAGGCACAGACACACACACACACACACACACACACACACACACACACACACACACACACACACATATATATATAGGTTTACGATTGAAATGTCAGACGACATTCAGACAAACTGGGGATGGTCGAAAAGCTAATTTCCAGTTCACAGAAGGTCAAACCAAAAATGGTCAGCTCCACAACAGAGAATGCTATTGTGCATTCAATGTTGTGAGGTCAACATTTTATCTGGAGATCAAGGTACAGTGGGGATTGGGAAATGTACCCATTTCCTCACTGTAGTGTGATCTCGGAGTTTGTATATATCGTTATCAGGGATAGTGGGGGGCCCCACATGCAAAACATTACTTGGGAGTGACTGGAAGGCAAGGTAGGCTGGGTAATGTTGACATTGTCGAATGGGATGGGTCGACATTACCGGTTTCATTATCATTGCCTGTCCAATGTTTTTATTTTCAGTATCTTTTTGATGACGTGATCACTCAACAGCATCCATTTTGGGATTTCAATAGTAAACCTTATATGTATATATACATATATATATATATATATATATATATATATATATATATATATATATATAAAATAGTTTTGTTGAAATAATATATAAATTAAGGTTAGTCTATTTTCAAAGGAAAATATATTCTTATTCCATTATTCCATTTTTAGTCAAATTAGACACTTCATTTAATAGATTAGGAAAATGTTATTATTATTATTATTATTATTATTATTATTATTATTATTATTATTATTATTATTATTATTGTTGTTGTTATTATTATTATTATTATTATTATTATTAATTAACTTGGTATGGGATTAATTAAGATACCCAAGTATTTCACTTCCTGTTTTTCCCATTCTAATGTATACTTCTCACACAACACTGCATTAATTAGATTCTGTTTTACGTTCATTAAATTTTAAATAACAGGTCTTTTGAAATAAATGTATTTCCTTATTAATTTTAGAAAAAGAGGAATTAATTTGGGCAGCATGATACAAGGGAATCTTCTTGGGTTAGGCTTGCATAGTCTATAGGGCCGTTAGCCTAGTACACACCTATGAATCTATGAATATCATCTACAGTTAATAAGATATCAGCAAAACGTAACATTTGTTTGATAATTTATAGAAATTTCAAAGCTTTCTATTAAAAGATTTGCTCTAATATTATTTACAAAAGGCTCAATTACTAAAGTAAACAAAAGTGGTGAGAGTTGGCAAGCTTGTTTAGTTCCTTTAAATATATATAAAAAACTGAGACAGAAAGGGACCTACCTTAATGCATGCTTTAGAATTACAACATACATTTTTAATTAAAATGATAAATTATTCAGAAAAAAATTAAAGCTTTCGGTGTTTGGAACAAATAAATACTTTTAATGTCTAATAATATATTGCTTTTCCACTCTCACCATTTTTTATTAACAATATTCATATTTATCAGTTATATTTGTATGTGTTACTGCACTATAGCTGCATGAACTGAATTAATATTATTTGAAATCTATGCTATAATTTAATGTAAGGATATCTGGCATTATCTGTACTATCATACAAATACATAACCTGTTTTAACATTATGTTAAACAACTCTGTTTCCAAGCTACCATTTTTGTAAACATTCATTTCATGTGAAATAATTATGTATTTTATTCTATAATTCATGCAAAGATATTGATTCTGTGGAACTTTTCTACGTGGGCCTCCAATGAAAATGGGCTTCCCTGCTGAGTCAGACTTTACAAGCTAACAACAACAAAAATAAAATAATTACATAAATAAAATGTACATGAAAGGTCGGGCTGTTGGACTATGTTATCTACAACCACTAAAGCAGTGTTAGTCTATGGGTTTTTGCATGATGTTTTGCAACAAGCTCTTCATATTGAGTTGTTGTGGTCACCTTCAGTTTGTTTTGTTAGATCTGAGGTAGTCTATACCACTAAACTAAAATCCTTTCATGAAAAGTGAATGAAAGTGCTTTTTTCTTGAAAACTCAGCATCATGGATATTCATTAGTGCTGTGATGCCAAGAGACTTTTCCAAAGCTTCAAATCTGTATTCCTGAAAACCCATGAAGATTCTGCAAATAAAATATGAACTGATGTTGGATCTTTCTCAGTTTACAAGAAAAGCATAGACAACAGAGAAAATTATGTCAGAAGTCTTAAGTTTAGCATTTTGGAAGAGGAATTCAGTGAAAATACTGCTGATCTACTGGAAGCCAAGTCCATAACTGTCTTGAATAAATATGACAATGTATATTTTCATGGAACTGTTAAGTCTATGCAAGTCTGTTTCATCAAGTTTAACCCCCACTACAATAGGCTAACTGGAGAGAAATAAAGTGCCCCTAGTTCCTTCCCAAGATTATCCTTTAACTGGGATGGGGGTGTATTGTTTTTTCTGTGAATACAAAAATGTCACCTGACTTTTAGGCTCCTAGGTTTGAGTAAATGCACATAAGTGTGATTACCAGTATGTATAATTTGGAATGCTGTCAATTTCTTTATTATTAATTTTACAATAGGTTTGTGGGGATTATTTTTATACACTTGTATTTAGTGGGTTGTTTTGTGTTTCAGGATGCTGGCAGGGCATGAAACAATGCATTGAGTTATGGTTATGTGGTTTAATAAATTGTTGCAGGTGCAGTTCTGAGCATGCATCAGAAGGCATTTACATGTTTAAGATTTCTTCCTTGTTTGAGTTGTTTTGTTTTGTGTGTTGTTATGTGCATATTAGATATAATGTGAAGTCAATGTTTTTTCTTTTTTTGACATTTTCATGTACTTTCTTGTTTTCATTTAATGTTCATAGGTTCATAGGTTCATAGGTTTATACTAGGCTATCTGCCCTAAGGCATTTATAAGCCTAGCCCAAATTATTGTGGCTTACGCCACCCCTTATATGAAAAAATACTGTGCCCATTAGTTTGTTGTGCCTCTGTCCAGCAGTGACCCAGAGATGATTCCCGGGGTAAACCTACGATCTCCCATCCACAGGTCTAGATTTCTCTTGAACAGAGTCAGCGAGGTGCTCTGCCTCACATGGACCGGGATTTTATTCCACAGCATAGGGAGTCTCTGAGTGATAAATCTATCCCTCCAGCACGTCCTATTTATATCCGTGCTAAGGTTTAAGTCGCTTGCTCTAGTGGTTTTGGTGGATTTGGATTTTTGAGGTGGAGCATGTCCATTAATTCCGGGTTGGACATGGCCTTGTATGTCAGGCACATGTCACCTCTGAGCAGACGGTATGCGACTGAATAGAGCTGGAGTTTCTTCAATCTGGCAGCATATGACAGATTTTGGAGTCCCTTTATCCTTTTGGTGAGGAACTTTTGGGGTCTCTCCAATTGCTGCAGATGTCGGGTGAGATACATCCCGAATGGGGCATTGTACTCGATCATTGGTCTGATAAGTGAAGAGTACAGGGGAACAATGACCTCACTAGATCTGGATGTGAATCCCTTCATGATCAGGTGGGCAATGTAGAAGGTCTTTCTAACCACTTTAGCAATGTGAGTGTCAAAAGAAAGGCCACTGTCAACCTGGGTCCCCAGGTCCCTGATAACCTCTTCTGTGCTTAGTGGATTGCCACCTATATGGTAGCTTGGGGTTACCTTGTTTTTCCCGAAGGGTATGACTATACATTTTTGGCGCTTAACTTCAGGCCATGGCTCTGGCACCAGCTATCTGTTTCCGTGAGTCCCTTCTGAAGGATATCAGTGTCCGATGCACTTTCCACTATGGCGCCCAGTTTGCAGTCATCTGCAAACTTTGTCAGCCAAAGTCCTCCCATGTTGGCCTGTACTTCTGAGAAGTAGATGCCAAACAATAGGGGCCAAGGACCGAGCCCTGTGGGACACCACTTGTGACCGGCTTGGAGTCTGACACAGCCAGCAACTCTAACCCTGTGGGTTCTGTCCTTAAGCCAGTTTGCAACCCATCTTGTGACATATGGGTTTACATTTAAGCTGGTAAGTTTTTCTACAATACCCGAGTGGGGTATTGTGTCGAAAGCCTTTGCAAGGTCAAGGTAGGCTGTATGGACTGCCTTTCCTCATCAATGGCCTTGGTGACTATTTCAAGAAGTCGACCAAGTTCAAAAGGCATGATCTTCCCTTGACAAAGCCAAACTGGGTCGGGTCCAATGTCTGCAAGTCCCTATATCTTTGTTTATGAGCTCCATTATGATCCTCTCCATAGCTTTGCAGACTAGACTTGTTAAGCTTATGGGGCGGTAATTACCAGGGTCCGTGAGGTGCCACCTTTGTGGAGTGGGACCACAGTTGCCGTGACGCCACTCGTTGGGCACGTATCCTGTGGTAAGGCTGAGATTAAACAGCTGCCTTATGTGCGGGTTTAATTCCTCATTTAGCTCGTGTAGCACACAGCCGGGGACACCATCCGGTCCCATTGATGCTGTGTTTTTAGCTTTAGAGAGAGCAGCTTTCACCTGCGCATTTGAGATGTCCGGGAGGCTACACTTGGCTGGGATAGTTATCTCTCCTTTAGGGGAGAGGGGTGAAGTTTGCACTGAACCTGTCTGCCAGTATGTTGGCAATGTCTGTGGGTTCAGTGATTTTTGTATCATTTTGGACTAATTCTGAGCATATCTGTGAGTTTCCACCCAGGTTCCTAACATAGCTGAAAAAGGCCTTATGATTGTCCTTTGAATCCATGGCAATTTTTCTCTCAAAATTGGCCTTAGTTGATTTTATGAGTGCTCGTATTTTTTTACTAATAATGATCAGGGGTGCCTTCCCTTTTATGGATTTTGTTCTATCATGTAATAGCTTTCTCCTCTTATTGTAAAGTTTGTTAATGGCTGGGGTCCACCAGACTGGACGTTTGCCCTTTGTGGAAAGAGTCTTGGTTCTATTTGGGATTGCCTGATCCATGCAGTCCTGGAGGTGTTCATAGAAGGCATTTGTAAGGGCTTCCGCAGCTTGGGTTGTGGTTTCCTCTGACTCAGGGGCCTTGAAGGATACCACACCAGTCTTGAGTAGTGTGAAGTTTGCTTTAGAGAAGTTCTTCACTATGGTCTTTTTGTTTGGGGTGGGGCGGATGTGGATTTCCAGTGAGATTAGTTTATGATCAGATCTCACCAATGAGGGATATACTTCCGGTGTGGAGCATTTTGTCCCCATATTTGTGACAATGAGATCTAGTATATTTTCTCCTCTCGTGGGAACAGTGACTAGCTGTTCCATGGCATTTGAATTTATGAACTCCAGGAACCGTTGGGCTAGAAAGTTAGGGCTTGAGTAATGTTCCCAGTCTATATTCGGGTAGTTGAAGTCACCCAATATGATGGTGTTTGGAGATACATTTATACCCTCCAGTGTCTTCAGGAAGGCTGTGTGGGGTTCCTGAGTTTGAGAGGGTGGCCTGTAGCATGCTACAATTTGTAGAGCAGTTTTGCCTATTGTTAGTTGCACCTGGATGGTTTCAAGCTTCATGCGTTGCCACCAACCTGGAGGTGTGAGTATCCTTTATGAATATGGATACACCCTCCTTTTGTGGAGTGGTCCGGGTTTTGGGGCCGAACGCATGATATGAGGTAAAACCTAATAGTGCCGGGTGCTCTCAGGAGCCTTGAACCAGGTTTCAGTTACAGCACAGACATCGATGTTCTCCATACTGAGAAGGGCCTCGAGTGCGTGCATTTTGAGATTTAGACTTCTGGCATTGAGCAGCATTACCCTCAATTTCTTCCCATTTTGTTTTCTAGGGTGGTAGGTTTAGAATTTGAGCCTTGCCTAAAAAGGCACTATGGGGTGGCAAGAGCCTTAGCCAATATCCGAATCCCAGGGTGACAGGTGCAAGCCGCCCTTGTAAGCAGCGTGGCTTGTCAAGCATGTCATCCCAGGCAGACAGACACTGGATCCCCTTTGAATGACACCAGACATTAAGCCAATTGTTAAAGCTGATCATCTTGTCTCTATATTGTGGCATCATTCTTGGTGAAGGAAGGATACTGCTCAGGGTTAGGGTCATACCTGCCTGGGCTACATAATCAGAGAGCTCCTCTATGTCTCTTTTCATGCAGTCCAGGGAGGTATCGCCTCAGGTCGCTCACACCAGCATGGACAATGACTGTGTCATATTTGTACTTGCTGTGGAGTGACCCGAGTGCTTGTGTTATGTGGCGGATTCTAGCCCGATAGGCAGCTTACTGTGACCCTCTCCTTGTTCAGCCTGGTGAGTGGGACGTCAGTGTGTCTGACTATGGAGTCACCTATGACAAGTATGTTTGGTGTTGTATTTGGCCTTAAGGGCTGTGACTGCTTTGCACACTGCTTTTGTGGTTTATGTGTTGCTTGTGGGGTGTCTTGAGGTAGCAGTTGTTTGGGTGTCTGCTTTGGAGGCCTCTGCTGTTTAGGTAAATTTTACTCAGAGCCTCCGAGTATGTCTTTGTGTGTTTATGTGTTTGATTCAGTGGAGTGGTAGCATTATGTGAGGCTGGTTTTGTGGTGTGTGTAGTTGCCTTCTCCTCCTGTCTGGTCTTGCCAGTCCTGAGTTGAGAGAGCTCAGCCTCCAGTTTGGCTAAATAGCAGCATCTCTCAAGTATTTGTGTTATGTGGGAGGAGGAGAGGGTTGTCTGTGTACATGAGGCAGTTATAACATTGCCTCAAGATTCCCAGATTCACCAGCTGGACCGGAGAGGAGATTGACAACTGACCTTTGGACATGCTAGAATAATATTGGGAAATCCTTAATTGAAAACAAGGGCCAGTGGGGAGTGAGGGTGTAGTGCTTTTAATTTTAGTGCTGACTTATATAATTGCTTTAGTGAGCAAGTGCCAGGTAACTTGAGTGCAATGTGATACAAGTAACTAAATGCAAAACGACAAACAGTAACTTTCTTTCAAGTGAAACAAGGAAATAAGTACAGTAAGCAATGCAGATATCACTAGTGATCCACAGAAGCGCTGAGAAGTTGATTAGGTGAATTAGCTTCCAGGGAAATAACAAGCAAACAAACAACAAGTATATAAACAAAGCTAGATTCAGTAGGCCTGGATCTAGTCTATGCTAGAGCAAACAAGGTGAACCAATTTCAGTAAGATACAGTTCAAATATTCAGGCACTATAAACCTTTAACCAGAAAATTCCCAGCTCAGAAGGGCAGAGTCCAGCCTCTTCTCCCACAAGAGTGCAGTCCACGAACCTTCTTAATGTAAAATAACTGGCCTGAAGCCCAAGATATCCCTCTGAATCCCTGATAAATCATTTTTGAAGGAACTTAAGTGTGCATGAAAAACATGAACATCTATGCAATTCCAAGCTTTATTTTTTCTTTAAAAATCATAATCCTATAATAGAACCCCACCGTCCACAAACTGCAAGTTATTCAGCAAATGGAAATAAAAAAGTATGTTCTTTCCACTGAAACAGGTATAGGGAATTTCTTTGGATTTTTACAATAGAAAAGTCAATCATAAATGAACACCTTCCCTTTAGTTAGGTTACAGTAGTGCCTAATTTTAACAGATTGCATGCACTTTTTTATTTATCTTTTTGTTGACCAGTTTTGTCCCACTAAGCTAGTAACCTATTTTTGGGGGAGACCAGAGGTGGTATTTATACTATTTGGGTAGATTTGACCAGGGCATTGAGGAACTTCCCGTCTCTTTTTGATAGATGCCATGGGATCATTTACATCCACTTGATCTATCACCAACTCAAGCAGAAGGGACCTCAGTTTAACATCTCATCTGAAGGACAGCACACTCAGGAGTGCAGCACCCCCCTTATGCTGCAGTACTGTGTCAGCAATTAATTTATCTGGTATGAAAATTGAACCCACTGCTTTCTGCACTAAAGGTGAGTGTGCTACCTGTTGCACCACTGACACTGACAAGCCCCCTCCCTGCATCCCCATGTGGGGGCTGTGTCCCCCACACCCCGTGATAAATATATATACTAACTCATAGATCACATAATAATGGGGTAAGAGCAAACTTCCCAACCCCTGGATTTGTGCGATCTTGCATATGTACTGATCAACTGCATAGTCAACCATATGTAGTCAGCTAGACAGCTGTCAACCTAACACACACTCGATATATTCACAAGCAATATATTGAAACTAACCTAACTGATAACAAGTATTTGAAAACGCAAACACTGGAAAAAAATATACATATATATTTTTTTCAGGGGGTAAACCTCCCTAGACTCCCCACACCCCTACTAATTATATGTACCAATTTTAAAATCACAGTATAGTGGAGAAAGGGCAGATTCCCTGACCTTCACTGTACCATGATACCTCATATACAGAAATGCTAGAAAGTGTGATTAGCACATTTCCGATTACATATACTGATAAAATGATAAATTCCCAGATACTGATAAAATGAACTTTCAACTGAAGATACACACACACACACACACACACACACACACACACACACACACACACACACACACACACACACACACACACACACACACACAGCCCCCTCACAGTGTGCCCTTCAACCTAACCCCCTAAGGCAAAACAGCTTGCCCAGTACAATAATTATAAGTGACTCAATAGTGAGGCACAATGATGTCCCACTCACTAGGTTGAATAAGGAGAAGGTAACAGTCAGCTGTCTATCAGGTGCCAGAATCCGGCACATAACACATGCACTCAGGTCACTCCACAACAAGTACAAATATGATTCTGTCATTGTGTGTTTGTGTGAATGACCTGAGATGCACCTCTCTGGACTACATGAAAAGAGACATGGTGGAGCTCTCTGATTATGTGGCCCAGGCAGGTATGACCTACCGTTGGCCAGAATGATATCGCAGTGCAAACAGAAAATGATTGACTTCAACAATTGACAAGTTTCTGGTGTCATTCTAAGGGGATCTAGTTTCTGTCTGCTTGGGATGACATGATTGACAGACCTCGATGCTTTGCCAGAGATGGCCTGCATCTGTCACCCTGGGTTTCCGGGTACTGGATAAAGATCTTACCACCCCATAGTGCCTTTTTTAGGCAGTGTTCCAAAGATCAAATTTCCACTGTAACAGCTATAAATAAATGCAATCTGAGGGTCATGCTGCTCAATGCTAGAAGTCTAAATCTCAAGATGCACTTGCTCGAAGCGCTTCTCAAAATGGAGAACATTGACATGTGTGCTGTAACAGAGACCTGGTTTAAAGCAGCAGAAAGCACCCCTGCACTACCAGGGTATAACTCATTCCACAGCTTTTGGCCCCAGATCATGGACCGAAGCTCCAAAGGCAGTGGTGTCTCCATATTCATAAAGGATATGCATACCTCAAGACTAGTAGCCCAGCATGACACATCTGAGATACTCCAGGTACAACTAACATTGGGTAAGACGGCAATTCAAGTCATAGTCTGTTATAGGTCCCCAACCATGTCCCAAGACTCTCACTCCACATTCCTAAGCACTCTGGAAACTATTAAGATACAACCCAACACTCTCATAGTAGGTGACTTCAACTACCCCTCCATCAACTGGGAAAACTACTCATACACCAATGCACTGGCCCACTGCTTCCTGGAATTCATCAATTCCAGTGCCCTGAACCAGCTCATTCTTACTCCCACTAGAGGAAGCAACATCCTTGACCTGGTTATTACTAACATGGGCAACTGTTACCCTACAGCAATAGTAAATTCCTCCCTGGTTAGATCTGACCACAAACTAATCACCATGGAAATCCACATCTCACCCACACCTCCGACAAAGGCATCCTTCATGAAAAACTTCTCGAAAGCCGACTTTGGACTCCTAAAAGCAGAGGTGGATAACTTCACGGCACCCATGCCAACAGAAAATAGATGCATGACTGCTGAGTCATACACCAATGCACTGTATGAACACGTACATAAATGTATGGAACTAGCCATACCCAACAGAACCAAGACATTCTCCTCCAAAAAAAGGAAGCCAATCTGGTGGTCCCCTGCCATTAATAAAGTCTAAAACAGAAGGAAAAAACTGTTGCAGAAAAAGGTGAAGTCCCAAGACTGGAAAAATTCCCTTATTAGCCTCAACAAAAAGTTAAGATCCCTCATCAAAACCTCTAAAGCCAGCTATGAAGGCAGAATTGTGGCAAAGACTAAAAACAACCACAAAGCCTTCTATAGTTATATCAGGAATCTCCATGGCAATACACAGATTTGCTCTGAGTTACTGCACAACAGTACCTCCTATACTGAGCCAACAGATATTGCCAACATACTGGCCGACAGATTCAGTACCAGCTTTACCCCCCCTCTCTCCCCCCAAAGGACCAATCTCAATATCGGAAGAATGTCAGGCACCCAGTATTACTGCAGCACAGTTTAAAGCTGCATTGTCCAAGGCCAAGAATATAGCCTCCATGGGACCCAACAATATCCCTGGCTGTGTTCTACATGAATTACAAAGTGAACTGGCATCACATCTGTGGTGTCCCTACTGAATGGCGCACTGCTACAGTCATCCCTTTCCATAAAGGAGGAGCTACTACAGACCCTGGAAATTATCACCCTATTAGCCTGATGAGTCTGATATGTAAGGCTATGGAACACATCATCATGGACCTAATTAACAAGGATATAAGGAATCTCCAAACTCTAGATCCCAAGCAGTTTGGTTTTTTGAAAGGTAGATCATGCCTGCTCAACCTGGTTGACTTCTTTGAGACAGTCACCAGAGCTGTAGATGAGTATAAGGCAGTTCGTACAGCCTACCTTGATCTGGCCAAGGCCTTTGGTACCATTCCTCACTCAGGAATTATTGATAAACTCACCAAACTAGGAATCAACCCCTATATTGTTAGGTGGGCTGCAAATTGGCTCACAGATAGAACCCACAGTGTGAAAGTAGTGGACTCCAAGTCAGAATGCCGACCAGCTATGAGTGGAGTCCCACAGGGATCAGTTCTGGGTCCTCTCCTGTTTGCCATCTACTTCTCAGAAGTCCAGGCCAACACGGAGGGACTATGGCTGACCAAGTTCACAGACAACTCCAAGCTGGGAGACATTATTAACTCGCCAAGTGATGCAGACATCCTACAGAAAGGCCACACTGAGACCAATGACTGGTGTCGAAACCATGGCCTTAAGCTTAATTCCAAAAAATGTGTCGTCATCCCCTTTGGGAAAAACTCAGTTCCCACTAATTACCACATCGATGGGAGCCCACTGAACACTGAAGGTGTTGTAAGAGATCTGAGGACACAGGTTGACAGCAACCTCTCTTTCGACCACCACATTGCCACTGTGGTCAGAAAGTCTTTCTATGTGGCCCATCTCATTACCAAGGGTTTTGCATCATGGAAGAAAGAGATCATCATTTCTCTCTACTCTTCTCTCATTAGACCAATCATAGAGTATAATGCTCCATTTGGCATGCACCTCACTAAACACCTGCAACAGCTGGAGAGGCCACAAAAGTATCTGGCAGAGAGGATTCTAGGCCTTAAACACATGTCCTACATGTACAGACTCAAAAAACTCCAGCTATTCTCTGTCTCATATCATCTACTAAGAGCCGCTTTCTGCTTGACTTACAAAGCCATGTCTGACCCAGCTCTGTTAGAAATGCTACATCTAAAGAAATTCCAATCCCTCCATACCACACACTCTAGAGACCTCAACCTCATTACCACAATCAACAGAACATGGTAGAGGGACATGTTCACAACCCAGAGACTGCCCATGCTCTGGAATAGACTTCCCATACATGTCAAGCAGAGCACCTCACTGGCCCTCTTCAAGAAAAATCTTGATGAGTGGATGGGAAATAGAAAGTTCACCCTGGGGATCACTCCAGTGGCTCTACTTGATAGAGGCATTGGGAACTAATGCCGGGCGGCACAGTGCCAGGGCACTTCTATGGATTAGGCTTGTAAAGGCTCCAGGGCCATTAGCTTAGTACACACCGATGAACCTATATATATATATATATATATATATATATATATATATATATATATATATATATATATATATATATATATATATCAACAGTATAAACCCATATTTGATTAAAAACAAAATGGTGAATATGAGGTATAACATCTCTGGTTCAAATTACAGTTTGGAAGATATTATTCTCATGAATTCTCACCTTTGTGAAGGAAAGTTTCAAACTATAATCTGCACCGGTTTTAAGTTTGGTAGTTTAATTGCCTTCCTGCTTATCTAGTAAAATAGTACAAACTGCAGTGAATTAGTTCAAATAACTAGCCTCTTTATGGAGTGTTATGGGGTCTACACGAAATCATGCTTATACTACTGTTCTAATTTATGGTAACAATAGAATAAAGGGTTCATGTACAGTGTTGCATAATCCAGCATTGTTTTACTAAAATGGAGGCTTTAATAATTGTACTCATGTTTACCTTAAAGCAATGATCTTAGAATGGATAAATGAAGTTGCATAATGGATAAATATCATTCCTGCAACCGGCATGCCAATAACCTTGACTCAGGTTTAAAATATGTGTTCTAAAAGAGAGACATTACCCATTTTAAACACACATTCCAGAAGCACCGGCAATGAGTAAAGCAAAATGTTTATCTCTTACAAGTGAGAACAATTTAGAATAGATTGCCAGCAAAGGTCAGCATGGTTTTAAGTAAAAAGAACTTTAATTAAAAGACTTGCGTCTTGTACTTTATGTGAATACTAAAAGCAAAAAAAAAACTTTTTGTGCAAATACTAAGAGTAATAAAAACCTTGGTCTGTTTAAGATCTTAAATGAGTTTATAATCTCTTTATTCCCATATGCTTCTCAATGTGAATCTAATAAGGGAGGCTTCTGTTAGTAATGGACTATACATATAAATGTAAGTGTGAAGCTGCTATGTCAGCATTAGAAACAATAGCCAAAGTGACTTATTGCTTTTCTAGTAAGAGCCATGCTGATACAGTTATTTATCAGCATTCAGGATTTCATATTCCATTTCTTACCAGGAAACAGTTTGTGAATAGCAGTTTATTGGTAAAACAACCAAGCAGCACCCCTCCCCATCCCCACAGTAAACTTTGTCTATAGTAGTTCCTCTTTTGGGGGGGGGGGGTTACATTAATCTCACAGGTGTTGTTAATTGCAACTGAAAGCCTCCAGGTGTAGCATCTCTAAGCCACTGAGGACCTGATCGCTTTGCCCCCCACCCACTTGTGTGAGCAAAGAATCCTCTTACTCCAGCTAAAAGCAAAGAAAACTCTAACCAGCAATCATCCAAAAATAGACTGCAGCCCCTGGTTTAAATCCAGGAACCTTGTTGTTGCTGCTTGTGCAGTGTAGGTGCCAGCTTTTGTAACTACTGTTATGCCTTGTTAAAATCTATTACAGTCAGCTAGAGTGCATACCCCAGGGGCAATAGCTGCAAACCTTCTTCCTCTTAGCCCACCCCCACCCCTTTCATTCCATTTCACTGTTGATAATTTGTTATATGTGAAGGTATTTATCCCCTCTCAATAGTCATAGCCTTCAGTCCCGCCTCATCAATACTTGTTCTTCACTAAACACCAAACAGAAGTGCAAAGTCTCCAGCTGCTTTTATCTTTAGCTACATTGTGTGCAGCAAACAATAAGCAAAGGGGAATACAAATATAAAAGAGAATAAAATCTGCCATTGCAGACTAGTAAGCAGCATACAACTTCCACCTGTGGTGTATTCCTACACATAGTTTTTCTTGGAGAAACCTTCCAGTCCTTGAACAAAGATGCCTGTATGTTTACCTTATTTCCTTGGCTGTCCTTGATAATTAGATAGGTTTAGCAGAGTCCCTTGGATTCTCCCCTGCTACTTTAAATTCCAATTGAAGGTTTACCTCCCTTCCCCCAACCCCCAGGTGATTGCTCAGGTACAACACACCAAAGGTTTTAAAAACCCTGGATGCCATATTTGCTCTAATTGCAGCTGGAAGCCCTCCAAGTGTAGCATCTCTAATAAGTGATAGTATTATTTTTCTTTTTTTTCAGTGTTGTATTCCACACTGTAAACTCACTGTCCCTGCATAGAGTAGTACAGTAATTTCTCTCTAAGGTAGCTTTCCAGTTATTTTTTTATTTTTGGTGGTATAGTTTATATTTGGATATTAGAAGCTTATGTTTTTGTTTTTGCTTGCTCCCAATTTCAGTAAACCTGATTCAGAATTCCTCTAAATGATAGTTTAGACTACTTTATAATGTCATAGTACTACTAGCTTAAAAGTGATTCCAATAGCTTCTTTCAAAAATAAGGGCATGAATATAAGCTACTTTATTAACTGTATCTTCATGTAAAGCTTTTTTATTTGTTTAATTGCCATAACTACCTGCTATGTGCAAACTCTTTTTTCTCTCCTCCACGTTTGTCTTTCTTTCTCCCTAAAGTACCCTGCTCCCCATTGTGCTGTTCCTGATATAGTCTCTAAGAGCCTACCTACCTGGTGACAAAGGACCCTACTGAAATACCTGCGGTCTCATCTAACAGCCTTATTTTCCCTGCACCCTCTCTCAAGGAAGCAAGAAAGTATGTGGTTGTCTAAGTCCTGCTTGTAAAGCTGACTACCATCTACTATTGCTTCAGAGGTTCTAAAGTATGCTACGAGCCTGAACAGCCAGCAGCCTTTATCCCCCTCCTATCTACCCTGTATCCAACAAACCTCTTCTACTTTATAATAACCCCCTTTACTAGCTATCACTCCTTCCCTAGTTCTAAACCGGCTAGCTCCCTCACATACTTACCTGCAATACTAGATCTGACCACTAGGTGGCACCCTTATCCCATCCTTTATCTCCTGCTTATCCCTCTGTATTTCTTCTGTAATTACACTACATCCCTTAAGTCCTCGAACCACTCTTATTTTCTCACTTACCCTTTACTTCAACTGTCTACACCCACCTGTTTTTTTTTCTCATAGACTTCTGTTTTATCTCTGATCTTTCCCACTCCTGACTTGCCTAACTTTCCTTCAATTACTAGCATTGCTGATAGTTTCATCTCTAGCTTCTGCTTCACTTGTCTCTACCCACTCCGTTTGCCCTGCGGGCTCACCCCGTTCCTCTACCCTACCCCCAAATCCAACCCACCCCCAGGGGTCTTACTCTTATACCATCTAACCACACCCCTTCCCTCTTCCACCAATCACAAACCCTTCACCACTGGCCACCTAACTCCATTTCCCTCCTTTCACTTACCACTCCCTATCTCTCCCACCACTCCCTCCACCTATTCCTTTCCACACCTAGTATACCTCTGAGCCTATAACAGCAACCTAACAACTTACCCTTCCAGATGCATAAGCTACCCACCCCAGCCCACTTACAGAGGTTACTCATACTTACACTTCTACCACCTCTAACTTTAGCTTACCTGCTAACCTCCTATGAACACCCATTATATCCACACCTTCTCTACCTCAATAAGCTATCTACCTCTCCTTCTCTACCTATTTTCACTAATCATGTTAACATAACATCTACACCCAGCTATCTACTAGCAAAATACTATAGGATAGCCCACATTAGATATGATTCTCCCAATCCCAGAAAATCTCTACCTCTATATAGTAAATTCCCAAATCCTAGACTTCAAACACTACTGTTCTCTTTAAAAGATGGAGACATTCACCCAAACCCAGACCCAACAACTGGTACTACCACTCAACTCCTCAACCCCAGCCCCTCTACTATCAATTCCCTTATCAAATCACCTAACTCACTCTTATTAGCTCACCTCAACATACGTAGCATTAATAACAAAGTTGCACAACTCCATGCTCTCTTGGAAGTCTACTCCTTTGACATTCTTTGTTTAACAGAAACTTGGTTAAAACCTGTAACTAAAGACAATGAAGTTATCCCACCCGGTTATAATATTTTGCGACTTGACTGTGCAACCAAAAAGGGTGGTGGTGTAGCTATCCTATTTAAATCTGGGTTACAGATTACTACCTACAACTATAAACCACCTCAAGACTCCAACGCTGAAATTCTTATTACCAAGCTTCAACTTAACACATTCAAATCCATCTATATTATCTGTATCTATCTTCCTCCTGGTAATAACATTGCCACCATAGAAAATATCCTTTGTTATTTATCCCAAAATTTACCCCAAGAAACCATAATCCTAGCTGATTTTAACATTGATTGGAAGTGTTGCAGCAGTAGCCACCTTACCAGCCATATTAACCTTTTTGTTTTTTCTCAAACCATTACCTCCCCTACCAGGATAAACAAGCTTAATAAGAAAGAAAGTACCTTAGATTGGATTCTCATAAATAATCATCCCCAGACATATGAATCTGGAACCCTCCCTGATGATGTAAGTGACCACTCACTAACCTACATCATCAGGCTTAAATCCAATCTACCTAATCCAACCATATCTGGGACAATTAGAACCAAGGAAAACTTCAACCCCAATCTCCTCCAGAGAGAACTAAGAGCATGTAACTGGTCTCCCTTAAAATACCTCACACTGGAGGAAGCTGTTAATTACTTTAATTCTAACTTCCTAGCCATACTAAACCACCTTGCACCAACCCGCTCTATTAGAATGAGAACTAAATCTGCCCCATGGCTTTCAAAAGAAACCAGGCAAAAAATCCATCTCAGAAATAAATACTGGAATAAATCTCATTTAACTATAAACCCAGTTTACCAACAAAACTTCAGACAGCTGAGAAATGAAACTAAAACAGCTATGCAGTCTGACAAAAGAAACTATTACCTACAATTCCAGCAGACTCACCATAATAAACCACAAAGGTTCTGGGCGAGTATTAATCAATTATTACACTCAGGTCAATCCATCACACCAAACCCACAAGGCACAGACCAGGAGAATCCCAAGCAGACTGCTAATGTCTTTAATACATTTTTCACTGAGGCCATTCAAACTCTTGCCAGTCAGTTATCTACTCAGAACTTAGCTATATCCAACTCTAACTCTAACCCATCCCCTCCATTTCTCTTCCAACCAGTCCCAACAACATATATTCTTACCCTTATCCAAAAACTGAAACCGTGCACTTTTTCAGCAGACCAACTACCCGCTGAATATCTACGAAAGGCAGCCAAATCCATCACCTATCCCATTTCCATTCTCATCAATAGAACCATCAGTGAAGAACACATCCCTAAAATCTGGAAAGTATCCCAAATTATCCCCCTTCACAAGGGTGGGAACTCTACTGAACTCTCCAATTACCATCCCATAGCCCTACTTTCTCCCTTAGCAATGATCATGGAAAAATGCATCCACAGACAATTGCTAGATGACCTAATCCAAAAATAACTTACTTTCAAACTCTCAACATGGTTTCAGACCTTCCCATAGCACTGCTACTGCCCTCCCTTCCTTTACTGACTGTATTAACAAAAACCATAACCTCAATATGCTTTCCTCTGCACTGTTTATAGATCTGTCTAAGGCATTCGATATGGTAAATCACCAGATACTTACAAATATCCTCAAATCCCTGTCACTAGATGCACTAGCTATAACATGGTTCCAGTCCAACTTAGATAACAGAAAACAGGCTGTACTTTGGCATAACATTCTAGCTACCCATCTGCCCATTAACATTGGTGTTCCTCAAGGGTCCATATTAGGACATCTCCTGTTTTCTACATTTATCAACAACCTTCACCTAGCAATCCCCCAAGCTGCATGCATACAATATGCAGATGATTCCACACTTATATGCTCAGCCACATCTATATCTGAACTTCACTCCCTTACCCAAAATGTGTTTAACGCAGTTGAACAATGGTTTACACAGCACTGCCTCCTTCTGAACCCCCAAAAACCAAACTCCTCCTTTTTACTCCTACTTGTAAGTCCCCCCAATAGACTTCACAGTAACATCCAGTAATGGTACTCTCATATCCCCAGATCCAACTACCAAACTACTAGGTATCACCATAGATAACAACCTTAACTTCGACACCCATATTAACAATACTCTAAAATCTGTTAATAGAAAACTAGACTCTCTCTACAGGATCAAACCCTTCCTCTCTCCTGCAGCTAGAATAACTATTGCTCACACCCATCTAATTTCTACTCTCCTCTATGCCTCATCCATATATACTAATCTATCTAAAAACAACCTTAATAAAATGGAAAACTCCTACAATAACATAGCCAGATTTGCTACAGGTAACCCTTTCAGAACCCACCAGTTTTAATCTAAAGCAGCTAGGATGGCTTGAATTACAAAATCAGCTTAAATTCCACCAACTGACCATTGCCCATAAAACTCTTTACCAACCTACCAATACCCCTATACTATCTACCCTCATTACCCCCTACAACAATCTAAAGACCTTACGATCATCACATAAACTTCTTGTAAATATTTGTGAATCAAACAACAGGGCTGGGGACTCTCTTTTCTCTAATACTGTTGGAAAATCCTGGAACCTTCTTCCTAACAAACTTTCCTCTCTTCCTTCTATATCACTCTTTAAAACCAAATTGAAACTTTTCCTCAGAACACACTGGTTGTGCCCCTGTACTAAACTTGACTGATCAACTAGCTCTTTTTACTTGGTTCAACCTACCCTCCTCTTCTCAGTAATCAAGTTCCTTTTCTTAATAGCAACTTACCTTGTCCTCCTATACTATTACTTACATCTTCAGAATCTCATTAAGGAGACTATTACTAATATATTGTATAATTTCAGCTCCTACTTTTTCTTTATGACTACTTGTATAGTAATATATTGTATAATTCAGCTGCCATCTTTTTCTTTATGATGTATTGCAACTACATTTTGTATTGTATTAATTGTATCTGTATATTTTGCACTATGTTATGAACGAATGACCTATTTGATTATTCACTCTACTACACCTGCAATGTTCATTGTATACATTAATTTTTGTATATGTGATTTTGTTTGTTTCCTAGGAGCTTATCTCCCCGGGCCTCTACTGAAAATGGACATATATCCAATTAGACTAGCCCAGTCAACAAATGTAAAATAAAAATTGTAACAAATGTAAAATAAAAATTGTATCACCACTGAAAAATAATATCTTCTTATTATTTCTGCTCTTAAAATTACTTCTGTAATTCATGTGTAAGTATTTAGACAAGAATTTTATTCATAAAAATTTCAGTTTTCTTGCCCAGGGCTCTTGTTCACATAATCGAACATTCACATCAGCAAACCTCCATTTGTTGAGACAACAAGAGCAAAATTTCACTTAAGCAAACATGCACATCGGTGACTTTCAAAACCAGGGAAGGTAAGTAGTTGGCCAACATCAGGAAATTTTCCCTTTTCCCCACTGTAGTGCGATCTTGGAGTTGTTTTATATAGGTAGGGGGTATGTGGGGGTGCAGCCTCCTATCTTGGTGGAATTGGCATACTGCGGTGTGTTTGACAATCACAATGTTGGCTAACTACTTACCTTCCCTGTTTTTGAAATTCACTGATGTGAATGTTCATTCACACTTGTCTTGAAGAATGGAGGTTCGCTGATGTGAACGTTCGATTATGTGAACTAGACCCCTTGTCCAGCACTACCTCCTACATAGGTAAGATGCTGCTGGCTATCTGGCTGTCTAGCACATGTTGTGAGCATTCTAGCATTTCATTTTGGTTTTATTTATTTATTATTTAAATTTCGTCAGCAGGGTACAACAATGATCAAACAATGACCAGCTGCAGGCATAGCCCAGGTTATATTATAATATAACAAAACAACATGCTGTATACAAATAGCAGTGGTCTACCTTTATGAGTAAGCAGAGAAAACCTGGCAAGCAATATATACATAGAAGATCTAATAAATCAAATATATGTCCAGTTACATCAGTAAATGGAACAGAAAAGGGAGAATGGAGTTAAAGTAGGAGGAGGAGGAGTAGAAGTGGTGCTTTTAGGCATAGTAGAAAAGCTAAATAAATTGGGAATAAATCCCCATGTCACTCACTGGATTGGCAACTGGCTCACAGATAAGATGCAGATAATCAAAATAGGGGAAGTTACCTCCACAAAGAGACCAGTCACCACTGGATTCCCCCAGGGTTATGGGCTGCGACCTTTCCTTTTTGGCATCTACCTTTCTGAAGTAAAAGTCAGTACCAAAGGGCTGACTAAGTTTGCAGATGACAGTAAGCTGGGAGCAGTCATTGAATCCCCAAATTACTTATCCATCCTGTAGGAAGGTATGTCTCAAACAAATAACTGGTGTTAAAGTCATGGTCTGATACTAAATGCCAAAAAATGTATTACTGTATCCTCTGGGAAGTCATTTAACCTGGGAAACTAGCACATTGATAATATACCCGTAAGAGCTGACCCAGTTCAGGATATGGGAACTTATATGTACAGTGACCTAATTTTTGACCAATGTGTCTATTGTTGTAAGAAAGTCCTTCTATATTGCACAGTTTATAAACAAAGGGATTGTGTTTAGATCTAGGGATGCTACTGTCCCCTTTTACTAATCTCTCATTAGACCAATCATTGAATATAATGCCCCATTTGGCATGTATTTGTCCAGATGCATGCAACAACTGGAACACCCACAGAGATACCTTACTAAAAGGCTACAAGGCCTAACCAACATGTCCTACATGGATCGACTCAAAGCCCTGTCACTCTACAAAGTATCCCACAGACTGCTAAGAGGTGACCTGTGTCTAGCATAGAAGGCATCTTCTAACCCATTACTGATTGATTTACTGCACATCAGAAAGTCAAATGGCATTAGAAATACTTGGTCTAGGGATCTAAACCTCTTCTACAACATCAATAGACTTTTTGGAGGGACAGGTATATTTCGCTGAGGATACTGCTGCTATGGAACAGACTCCTGGTCCAGATAAAACAAAGTTTATACTGTCAATTTTCAAGGGAAACTTAGATGTATGGATGAGAAATAGAAAAATTACCCCAGAACTGTTTCCTATACTAGTAATGGACAGATGCAGCTCCTAAATGCTTTATCCCATGCATGGGTCCCCTCAAATTACCTATACTATGATCCCAGTTATTTTCATTAGGGGTAATATACAATTATTGACCACAGAATGGGCAAAGCCAATCTATAACCGAATGGGATAGGTTATTTCAAGTATCAAATGGGAAATTGGTTAGGCTTAAAATTGGCCCACAAGGGTGGCTAGCCTATTACTAACCTATATATAAAAGGACTGTTTATATATACGCTATTTATAGAGGTGATACATTTTTGTTATTTTTATTTTTTAAATGAATAAACTCACAAGGGACAAGTTAATCTTATCAAGAGCAACCCAGGAACATTCTTTGATTAAGTGCTTTTGTCAGAAACTTGTAAGAGGCACTTGGAGATAGTGGAACAGAATCAAACCCAGAACTGCAGGATGAAGATCACTCACAGTTCCTAACCTACATCCTTTGCATCAAACTGAATATCTGTTTAGTAGTGATATAAATAACCATTTGTTAATTTTTTATATTGGAGCTGATAAATATCTTGGGATCATACCACAGATGTATGATATTACATTTGGGTCCTTAGTGCAGGCAGTACAGAAGTTCATCTCAACTTGTCCATTCCGACAGAACATATTGGATTGCTGGATTCCCTATCACATATTTGAGAACTCAGATTTCAGGCCCCACATATGGTAAAAATAAGCAGTTGGTGAATGGTACAAAAAACAGCACATTTTGGAACAGCATTACACCACTAAAATGTTTTAACAGGGAGATAGTATGGCAAGAAGAAACCCACAGCTCAGGATGAAAGTTCCATTCGACACAAAAATAAATCCAATAGAAAGACGTAGAGTGGAGCTAAACGATGGTGCCAGATTCCAAATAAAAATCTTTATTGCAGTACGTAAGCACTTTCACAGTTATAAACAACCTCTTCAGATATTAAAACAACACTAAAAATCCACCATTTAAATAGTGGCTATCTCATTTCCTGTGTTTAAAATACTAATTAAACAATTAAAATCAATTATCACTTGGTGCATACAAAAGACATAAAAACAGGCTAGATGGCAAATACATTTAAGGTAGGTGATATAACAATTCTGAAAACATAATTAAATGAGTGTGTGTGTGTGTGTGTGTGTGTGTGTGTGTGTGTGTATATATATATATATATATATATATATATATATATATATATATATATATACACACACACACACACATATATATATATATATATATATATATATATATATATATATATATATATATATATACAATTAAATAAAAATATATATTCATGAAACAAATTAAGGACATTCTACCATCCTAAAGAATCTGACCAAAAAAAAAAAAAAAAAATATATATATATATATATATATATATATATATATATATATATATATACATATGCATATACATGTTTTCTTGTGTGTTTGTTGTTTCTGTTAGGGATCCAGTGAGTATATTTCAGTGAAAGTGCACTTTCATTGCAGTGCACTTTCACTGAAGTGGGGATCTAGTTTTCTTTTTCGAACGAGTGGATTTCCGATGAAGAAAAGTATATATACATATATATATATATATATATATATATATATATATATATATGGGTCCCCTTCACATTGTTGAAACTGCAAAATGTCAACATTCATATGGCCAAGACCATATTATCGACATTTACAATTTCGACAATGTGGAACTGGCATCTCACAATAGTGCAGAACGGAAAGATTTCCATTCCTGCACTGTAGTGCAATCTGGGAGTTGGTATATTTAAGTTACGGGGTGTGCAGGGGGACTTGCCCCCCTACTAGCAATGTGTTTTTATTTTGTAACATGTGTATTTATTTTTTTTTTTGAATGTCCGAAATTCTGAATGTCGATGATATGGTCTCTGCCATATGATTGTCGACATTTCGGCATTTCAGTCATTCAGTGGTAACCCATGTATATATATATATATATATATATATATATATGTATATATATATGTATATATATATATGTATATCTATATATATATATATATATATATATGTATATCTATATATATCTATATATATCTATATATATATATATATATGTATATATATATATATATATATATATATATATATACACACACACACACACTCACACACACACACACACACACACACACACACACACAGTCATTGAATTATGCTTTCAGAATTATTGTATAACCTACCCTAAATGTATTTGCCATCTAGACTGTTTTATTGTCTTTTGTATGCACCAAGTGATAATCGATTTTAATTGTTTAATTAGTATTTTAAACACAGGAAATTATTTTAATTTAAATGGTGGATTTTTAGTGTTGTTTTAACGTCTGAGGAAGCAGTTGTTCATAAATGTGAAAGTGCTTACGTACTGCAATAAAAATTTTTATTTGGAATCTGGCACCATCGTTTAGCTCCACTCTACTTCTTTCTATTGGATTTAACAGGGAGATGTTGACATCCTCTATATCTCCTGATATGGGTATCTGCACCCAGTACCCCACTACTTATATGTATGGAATTTAGTGTACCTCAGAACAGGAAGAATACTCGGAGGTACCATAACCTCAAAGTTATCAAAAATGTTCCCTTTTGTAGATAATACTGTTCAAAGATCACAGTAATAACTCTTTGAATTTCAACTGGTAACTGTATTGTCTAATAAATAGCAAAAGCAGTGACATAGAGTCTTGGAAATGAATCTGCAAAAAATAAGATCATTTGTTTATCCTTTGTTGATCAGGTTACTCTAATGAGGTTAATGGCCAATTTTCAAGGAAGACCTGAGGGTAGTATTTATACTTCTGTAGGAAAATTTGCTAGGGCATTGGGGAAATTCCCCTACTCTTTTTGCATAGGGGAATATGTTTGTGTGTGGTATGTTTTGCTTCCTGATTCCATTCCAGGCTCGTAGGTGGCTTGGGGAAACAAGAAGCAAACACAAGCAAAAAATGGAGGTCGAAGAACAGAATGACAAGGCAGACTGTAATTTTGGTGCTGTTAATCGAACAGTGGATATGTTTAAGTCATTGGGGAAGGAGAGTTTGAGAGAAGGCTATAGTATGTCAGAGATGGGGGAAAAGGCAGTCAATTCTTTTTAAAACAATATGAAGGTACCGGATGCAGTGGAGATAGATACCAAAGAGTTGTTCCAGCAGAAGCTTTTTGAATCTGAGGATGCAACACAAGATTGTGTTGTTACAAACCTCCAGTTGGGAGAGTTACATGGTGATATATTGTTGGAGATGGTGGAAGAAAGTGAGACAGAAAAATAGAAAGGATTTGTCTTGGGGAGAAATGATGGATAGAATACAGAAGGAAGAATGCCAGCAGAGAGAAGATATGCAGATGGAGAAGAAATTGTACTCTGAGATGGTGAGAGAAGGAATACGTGGTAAACAAGTACAGAAAGAAATGTTAAAAGAAAAAGACTGTTTAAGATTTGAATTGAAAAGAAGGAAGATGTTGCAATGGATAGATACAAGGTAGGGGATGACATCATTAGATGCTTGAGATTAAAACAAATGAGGTAAGAGCATTTGTACATTTTAATAAAGAGACTTTTTGTGACATTATTTTTGAGACTGGACAGATAATGGAAAAGTTTATGGAGGAATATGAAAAAAAACTGTTTACTGTGGAACTTATATTAATTTAAGCCCACTTTTAGGGAAACTATGAAAAAAATAATATTGTGGTTGAAAAAGACACTAAAAAAGCATTTATTAAATCTATGTAATGATGTACTGAATTTATCAAAAGTGTATGATAACAGAGGTTTATAGACTGGGATGTGGGATAGTAATGTGATACTAAAACTGGAAAATGATTGTGTTGTACATATTCCAAGTGTTAATAATGCTGAAGGAGATAGAGGTTTGGTAAGATATTCTGGACAGCCAAAAATATGCTTTTTGTGTGGAAGAAAAAGATCATTTAATTAACAAATGTGAGAAAATAAAATGTTTTACATGTGAGGGTTTAGGACATGATGCAAAACATTGTGAGCCTAAATGTTATTAATGTAAAAAGAAAGTGGGACATTTGGGGGGTGTGAAGAAAAAGAAAATAAAGTAGTTTTAGATTTAACAGACAATGTAACAGTACAAGGTAATAAGGATAAAGTTAAAGAGAATAATGAAGAAGAGAGAAAAATGGGAAAAATAGATAGTAGTAATACCAATGTAAAACAAATTACTCAGAAATATTGAAGACGAAGAGTCGAGTTTAAGTGAGAATTATGATGTTAAATGGAATATAGTTAAACAAAAAAGCAATCCAATTGGAAAAAGAGTGATAGAAAGGAAAAGGAAAATGTAGAAGACTTAGAAAAAGAAAAAAGAAAGGGAAAGGATGGATACGTTATTTAAACTAGTGTTAGGTGTAAAGTTTTGTCATTAAATATGAATAGTTTTAAAAAGCTGGAAAGAAGGACTGTAATTTTGGAGTGGTGTAATAAGCTAAATAATGATGTTATTATACTAAAAATATTAGATTTTTATCAAAAACAGAAAGATACCAAACAGAAGTGTGGTGAGGAAAAATGCAACATGGAATTTTAGGAAACAGACCTGCTCAGGAATACTTATGTCATACAAAGATACAATTAAAGTGCTGGATGTTACATTTGTCATAACAGGTATAATTACTGTTATTGACATAAAATGGAGTGAACATGTTATGAGAATTATTACATTATATGCTTACATAGCAAAAAAGCAGAGGGAAGAGATGCTAAGAAAGATAGTATAATATGTAGCAGTTAATATGGAGTTAATTGTAGAGGAAGACTTCAACTGCAGACTAAGACAACGGAACAAAAAACCTTATGATGTTAAAGCAGTAAAGGACATTATAAAATGCGGAAAGTTAAAAATCTGCAGTTTAGAGACTTGGATATATACATGAAAAGAGAAAAGAACAGAAATACATTCTTTTTTATTATTAGAAAGTTTAATAGCAGTTGCATATGAAGTTTTACTGACAGGGTTTTCAGATCACAGGGCAATATGTATTATGGTAAAGGGAAATGATGACTGTATAAAAATAGGGAAAGGAATAAACAGAATAAATGAAGTGAAATGGGATGATAAAGGGGGAAAAGGGTCATGAGTCTATGGAAAGATCATGTGGAAATGAAAATTTTACAAAGACTGGTCAGAATGGTGGTTACATTTTAAACTGAAATATAAAAATGTTATATGACATGGGAAAAAGAGAAAATATAAAGAATTATAAGAATTTAAATAATGATATGGTTGACTGTATGTATACTCACTTTCCTCACTTGTCTAGAGGAAATTAATTTTTTATTCAGGCATGTCCAAGGGTCAGCTCCCAGTGTTCTCTCCTGTCTATCTGATGAATCTGGGCATCTTGAGGCAAAGTAGCAATTGCCTCATGTACACAGACAACCCTCTCCTCCTACCACCCAACACCACAACCTGTGAGAGATGGACTTATCTAGCCAAACTGGAGGTAAAGCTCTCTCCAACCAAGACTGCACTTGACAGTCAAGAGGAGAAGGTAAACATTTTCACCACACCACACTCATCACATAGTCCTACTAAACCTACACCACCAGAATCTACACATAGAAACACAAAAACATTTTCAGAGGCTCTCAATAATAATTTGCTCAAGCAACAGAGACCTCTAAAGCAGAAACGCAAGCAACCTCCACCCCCCCCAACACAACCCAAATGACACATAGCCCACAGACTCAGTGTGCCAATAAACCACAGCTCATAAGGCAAACCAACATACCCAACACACTAGTCATAGGTCACTCTATAGTCAGGCACACTGATGTCCCACTCACCAGGCTAAACAAGGAGAAAGTTACTGTCAGCTGCCTGTCGGGTGCCAGGATCCACCACATAACCCACGCACTCAGGTCACTCCACAAAAAGTACAAATATGACTCTGTCATTGTTCATGTTGGTGTGAACGACCTGAGACGTACCTACCTGGACTACATGAAAAGAGACATGGAAGAGCTCTCTGATCTTGTAGCCCAGGCAGGTATGGCCCTAGCCCTGAGTAGCATCCTGCCATCACCCAGAATGATACCACAGTACAAGGACAAAATGACTGACTTCAACAATTGGCTAAGCTTCTGGTGTCATTCTAATGGGATCCAGTATATCTCTGCCTGGGACGAAATGGTCGACAGACCATGATGCTTTGCCAGAGATGGCCTGCACCTGTCGTCCCTGGGATTCCGGATACTGGCTAAGGCTCTTGCCGCCCCTATAGTGCCTTTTTAGGCAAGGTTCAAATGACAAATTCACCACAGTAACAGGAACAGGCAAGCAAAAACTGAGGGTAATGCTACTCAATGCTAGAAGTCTAAATCTCAAAATGCACTCACTCGAGGCACTCCTTAAAATGGAGAACATTGATATCTGTGCAGTGACTGAGACCTGGTTCAAGGCTCTAGAGAGCACCCCTGCATTGCCAGGCTATAACTCATACCACACTTTTTGGCCACCTAACCTGGACCAGAACACCAAAGGCGGAGGTGTGTCCATATTCATTAAGGATATCCACACCTCTAGGCTAGTTGCGCAGCATAATGCATTCGAGGTTATCCAAGTGCAACTAACTCTGGGCAAAACTGCAATCCAAATTGTAGCTTGCTACAGATCCCTCACCATGCCCCAGGATTCCCGCTCTTTTCTTGATATACTGGAAAATATTAGGGTTCAACCAAACACCCTAATAATGGGCAATTTCAACTACCCCACCATTAACTGGGAAAACTACTCATGTACCAACTCCTTCGCTCAACACTTTCTGGAATTCATAAATTCCAATGCCCTGGATCAACTTATCCACACCCCCACCAGGGCCAACAATATCCCAGACCTAGTCATTACCAACATGAGTGACCAGTGTTCCACACCTGAAATCAACTCCTCGTTGGTCATATCCAACCATAAGCTAATCACCCTAGATATCCGCATCCTGCCCCCAACCACCATTAAGGAAACCATGGTAAAAAATTTCACCAAAGCCAACTTCATGCTTCTTAAGACAGAAGTGGCAAACTTCATGACACCCATGCCGATGGACAATACAGTTACGACTGCTGAATCCTACACAAATGCACTCTATAAACACTTACATGAGTGCATGGATTGTGCTATCCCAAACAGAACCTAAATGCTATCCTCCAAAAAAGGAAGCCAATCTGGCGGTCCCCTGCCATAAACAAACTCTAAAACAAAAGGAAGAAACTGTTGCAAAAGAGAGTAAAATCCCATGAGTGGAGGAGCTGCCTGGTCAGCCTCAGTAAGAAGCTGAGATCCCTTGTAAGATCCTCCAAAGCTAGCTACAATAACAAAATTGCCACTGAGTCTAAGGGCAACCACAAAGCATTCTATAGCTATGTAAAGAATATCAATGGCAACACCCAGATCTGCTCTGAGTTACAGTGCAACAGCACGCAAATTACAGAACCAACTGATATTGCCAACATCCTGGCAGGTAAGTTCAGTGCTAACTTTACCCCCCTCTCACCCCCTAAAGGGCCCATATCTATACAGGAAGAATGCAGAGTCCCTGTCATCACATCTATGCAGATAAAAGCTGCACTCTCTAAAACCAAAAACAC
The DNA here is from genome assembly GCF_019279795.1 of Protopterus annectens. NCBI lineage: Eukaryota > Metazoa > Chordata > Ceratodontiformes > Protopteridae > Protopterus > Protopterus annectens. The sequence goes on along the minus strand of NC_056731.1, from coordinate 763,763,278 downwards.
AGCATCCATGGGACCGGACAATATCCCAGGCTATGTTTTACATGAACTTCAGAATAAACTGGCTCCCCACCTAAGCACCATGTTCAGTCAAAGTCTCACATCTGGCTTTATGCCTACTGAATGGTGCACAGCAACAGTTACCCCACTTCACAAAGGGGGAGCCACCACTGATCCCGGGAACTATCGCCCTATTAGCCTAACGAGCCTGGTCTGCAAGGCCATGGAATGTATCATCATGGAACTCATAAACAAAGACATTGGTAACCTCCAAACTCTGGACCCCACCCAGTTTGGGTTTGAGAAAGGCAGCTCATGCCTCCTGAACCTGATTGACTTCTTTGAGGCAGTCACCAAAGCCGTAGACGAGGATAAGGTGGTTCACACAGCCTATCTTGACCTCGCGAAGGCTTTTGACACTATCCCCCATTCTGGAATTATAGCTAAACTCACCAAACTAGGTATAAATCCCTATGTCACAAGATGGGTTGCCAACTGGTTCACTGACAGAATCCACATTGTAAAAGTTGCAGACTCCAAATCTGACATCAAACCAGTGACAAGTGGAATACCACAGGGTTCAATCCTGGGACCTCTCCTGTTTGGTATCTACTTCTCTGAAGTACAGGCTAACACAGAAGGCCTCTGGCTAATGAAGTTCACAGATGACTGCAAACTGGGAGCCATAGTTGAGTCCCCAAGTGATGTGGACATCCTACAGAAAGACCTCACTGAGATAGATGCCTGGTGTCAGAGGCATGGCCTCAAGCTCAATGCCAAAATGTGCATTGTCATCCCCTTTAGTAAAAACTCTGTACCCATGAATTGCCACATAAACAGCAGTCTACTTAATGCCAAATGTGTGATAAGAGACCTTGGGACCCAGGTGGACAGTAGTCTCTCCTTTGATAATCACATCGCCACAGTAGTCAGGAAATCCTTCTATGTGGCACACCTCATCACAAAAGGGTTCTCATCCAGGAAAAAAGAGGTAATTGTTCCCCTCTACTTGGCACTCATTAGACCCATTATAGAGTATAACACCCCTTTTGGAATGTACCTCACAAGACACCTGCAGCAGCTGGAAAGGCCACAGAAGTACCTCACAAAGAGGATCACTGGCCTCAAACAGATGCCCTACACTGACCATCTCAAAAAACTCCAGCTTTACTCCATAGAATATTGCCTACTCCGAGGTGATCTCTGCCTAACATATTAAGCTACGATAAACCCAGATCTGTTGGACATGCTACACCTTAAGAAATCCCAATCCCTCCAAGCTACATGCTCTAGGGACCTAAACCTTGTCACCACAATAAACAGGATATGCAGGAGGAATAGATTCCTGTCCCAGAGACTTTCTATACTCTGGAACAAGCTAACCATCTATGTCAAGCAAAGTTCCTCATTAGCACTCTTCAAGAAAAATCTTGATGAATGGATGGGAAATAGGAAATATACCCGGGGATCACTTCTGTGGCTCTGCTCAACAGGAGCACAGGAAATTAACTTTCCTGGGTGGCGTAAGCCAGAGAACCTTGTTGGCTAGGCTTACTTAGGCCCTTGGGCTGATAGCCTAGTACCTACCTATCAACCTATGAATAATGATGAGATTTTCTTTATCAAGGAACAGAAAAATATATGAAACGATCAAGAGAAAAATAGAACATTTATTGTATAAACAAAGATATTTTTTGAAAGGAAAAAATAAGAAATTGCACCATATTTAAGTAAAATAATCAAAGAGAATAATAGTGTAAATGGAAATTAAATCTTCATCAGGTAAGAAACATAGCACACAAGTAGAGAGCATGAATATAGTGAAAAAATGCATTAGGACAGTATTTAAACAGAAGAGAAATAAGACATGGAAGGAATGGAAGGTACATACATTTTCTGATATGGAGAATAAGGATTTAGAAAAAGAGATAGAAATAGAATAACTACAACAGGTAATAAAAGGCATGAACTAGATTCAGCTGCAGGACTGGATGGGATAGAATATAAAATATACAAAAATCTGACTACAGAGCAAAAATAAAGGATTTATAAAGGTATTAAATGAATGGCTAGAGAAAGGGTTTATGTATAAAGAGTTATGTGGAGGTATGAAAATATTATACAAAGGATGGAAGGAAAAGTAGGTAACTTTGTAAATGATTATGCATTTGGTATGACAGGTAAAAATATTCAAGACTTAATAATTAAAGAATTAATAGATGATATAGTAATTAGAAATGCTAAAGCAAAAGTAATGGTAGGAGACTTGAGTAAAGCATTTAATTTGATATATCACTCAGTATTATGGGATATGTGTGATATGAATAACATAAGTCAAAGGATTAAAAGTGTGTGTATGACAGCATACAAGTATAACATAGTGGATATTATGATAAATGGATGGTTAAGTGAAAATATAAAGTTAGAGAAGGGTATTAGGCAACAAAGCCCATTGAATGGCATATTATTCTCATTAGTAATGAATGTAATATCTATGTACATGAATAAGGAGAGGGATGCTAGTAGTTGTATTTTTGTATTTTATCCCTTCTAGGAAGGGATAAAAATGCCTATATTGTTAAATTATGCAGATGACATTATCATTACAAAAAATGACTAAAGTAATAAAACAAATACAAAATGTTATTAAGGATTTTGTGTTAGTATTAAATAATGCTAAAAGTCAAAGCTTAGGTTTTGAGGGAAAGATTTGGGGGAGTTGAATTTAATAAGGAAAAAATTAAGATCCTTGGAATAAACTTTGGGAAACAAAAATGATAAATTCTGTATGGAAAGAGAAAATAGAGGAAATAAAACAAATGTGTGTGTTATGGAAGTGTTTTAGGCTTTCCTTTAAAAAGAACGTATACTTAATAAATTCGGTACTGTTTGCAAAGATTACTTATTTAACCAGTGTCTTTAGTGTTCCTTTAAATTTAGAGAAAGATGTATACAATATAATATTTTCCTTTATCTGGGGATCAAGGTTAAACTCTGTGAAAAGAGGGGTGTTATATGTGAAAAAGAAAGTTTAGGGTTAATAAACCCTATAGTGTATATGTCATCCTTAAATTTATATACAGTAATGAAGCATTTAAAAGTTGATGAGGCTGTTTAATAATGAAAATACTAAGTGTGAAATATAAAATGGAATGGTTAACTTTTTTAGTTGAAAAAAGGAGGAGTTATAATAAACAAATGAAAAATTATCAAGATAAGATTATTTTGTGGAAAACTGATGTGAAAGAAATTGAAAATAACAGAAAAAAAATGGTATGATAAGATTATGGAAAATAGTACAGAATATATCATTGGAAAGAATTAAACAATGAGAAAAGGAATGCTATTGCTGCAAGAATGAAAAGATGTAAAAGATATATAAAAGGTTAGAATTTTTTATAGAGGTTGTCTATACAAAAACTACCAGTGAATATGAATATGCCATATAAAAGTATAAAAGAAACATTGTGGTGAATTTGAAATGTGTGAACATGTCTTTATACAATGTAAAGGGGTAAAAATGTTATGGGAAAAGATTATAAAAAGAAAATATGTAAATGACATTAAATATGTAAGCAATTTAAATATGGACATGATTGAATTTGGTTACTGTAGATGCATACGTAAGAAAGAGGTTGAAAATCTTGATAAAAGATGTTTGCTATATTATGGTTGATCTGGAATCAGAGAGTTAAGGAAATCATGTTCAATGTAAAAATGGGACTTAGCAATGATGTTGAAAAAGATAAGGTTTTGTTTGTGGAAACTGGAGTGGGGATCAAAAAATAACAAGTATGTATTCTATATGATGAAGTAAAATGAAAAAGGAAGATGTGATTTGTAAATAATGTGTATAAATATATATATATATATATATATATATATATATGTATATATATATGTATATATATATATATATATATATATATATATATATATATAAAATATTGTAAATAGTTGAACATATGTATATAATGTAAATAAGTGGAAATGTAAATAACTATTTGATTGTGTAAATAGTTATGGATTATGTAAATAAAGAACTCCTACAATTTTCAATAGGTGCCATGAGATCTTTTATGTCCACCTGAGCTATCACCAACTCAGGTAGATGGGGCCTAGGTCTAATGTTTAACATTTCAATCAAAGGATGACACACTCAGGAGTGTAGCACCCCCCCCCATGCTGTACTGCAGAGTCAACAAGCCATCTAGCTGGTGTAGAAATAGAACTCACTGAAGCCTATTGGCTGTGACATTAAATTCTTGCCATAGGACAGGGCTGACTAGTATTCTACCTTCCAGCAGCTCCTTTATTGTTGATTACTTCCGAAAGTGCTTTAAGAAGAAATAGTTTGCCAAACCTCTACTTATCTCTGTAAGAAAAGTGACCAGGTTACTATGAAAATAACTAGTCAGTGCTGTGTGCTTTTTCATTTCTTAATTTTTTGCTAACATTTAATTTTTACACAGTTGCCTTGTAACTCATAACCTTTAAGATGACTGAACAAATAGTTAATAACTTAGAGCTAGAAGTCCAATCCCAGATTATACTGACTTCAACACATAAACTGATGCACTGTGCAGAAGTTAGAACTTTAATGAGTGCAGTTAGGCTAACAGACAGACAGACAGCATGCCTAAACAAGCTATAATTACTTGATAATTTCAGTTTGTTAAAGCATACTGATTCCATCCTCAGATTTGATCCAAACAAAAATATTCCTAAGAGAAAGACTACATTGCTTCTGCTTCTCTTAATGCACTCTACACTTTCTCATCTCTCCTTCTCTTACCTCACCCCCACCTGTCCGCACTACAATAGGCAACCCTCCTACTTTCCCACTTCTGCGTTCTTACCACTATTCTAACCTTTCTCTACATTCTTTTACCTTCCTTTCCTCCTTCTTCCTATCTGTCTTCCTGCAGTCATCACAAACATCACTTAATAATGTCGCTTCATCTTTTACAATGTATAAATACATTTTCTCTCAAATAACTACGCTAATAATTGTACGTGTCTTTTGTACATGTTTTACAACTGCTATTTTTTTGTGAAAAAGAAACAGTCATACTAGCCTTGTAAAATATATAAAAGCAGTGTTAAAATGTATAATAATAATAATAATAATAATAACAATAATAATAATAATTCAATGTGTGTTACAAGTATGTTTGAAACTATGTAATGTGTTTTATAATTGTGTATATCTCAGGCCCATTGAAAGTCTAAGGAGGGTAAGTGTTATCCTTGGTCCTTGGTGCAGGAAAAAATTGTGTGTGATCTTGGGGAATATATTCTGTTTCCAAAATTGCAGTATCTCATTCTATTATCCTTGTATATAAAATCATCATGGGTGTGTGTGGGGGGGTACAACCTCACTCAGTGTGTGTGAAGGATGCAAAGTTTCCATGTAAAAATGTTTTAAAAGTGGAACAGCAAAGTTTGAAATTCCATGTTTTTGGCCAGAATCACAATTTAAATTTTGAAGTGTTAGGACTCACAGTATTGTCTTTTGGTCTTCTGATTTAGAACCAATTGGGTATGCATGCATCAGATCACCTCCCAGTTAACAAACTAGGACTTGCCTCAAAATTCAGTACAAAAAAATCACAAATTAAAGGTATCATCAATGATCGCCCAAAAGGTACTATTTATTTTATTTAAGTTGTACTTTTTAGCCTCTTAGCCAATCATCAGATGTTCTCATTACATCAGCTTTGGTCACTTAACTTCTAGGCATTCACTGAACATTCCAGGTGAACAAACACTCTAAAAGCCATGCCAAAGAACATCATATATAAATATTTATTAATACATGTGTGCTTCCACATTCACTGACACTTTATCGGGTATTTAAAATCACCACTGCAGATTTGAAAAGACAAATATCATGGTATCAGCAGCTAATGTTTCAGAGGCCAAGCCTTTAACATTTTTTGCCACCTATGCAAATTATTCAATCCTGGTACACAATAAAAAGGCGCATATGGAGGAAATCCAACTGTGGATTTCTAACTTGTATTGGGTCAGAGGGGACTGGTTTGGAACTTAGAACATTGCTGGCGATGGAGAATGAAGCAGATGGTGGTGTGCATGGTGTGGATGAAGAGGACTGCTGTGATTGCTGTGTTCACTGTAATTGATTGAGCCATCAGGTGGTGGCATCAATGCAGAATGCAGGTAGCAGAGACACAATTGTGTCTGATTTTTTTTATGTGAGTCCAGAGGTGGTTCTGTTGGGCTGGAGAGAACGCCCTAGGACTTGGGGCATTTCTGGAGTTGTGGCTGAAGCTAGAGACAGTGTGGGTGATGTGAATGGTGAGGACTGCTGTTGTCACTACAGTTTCTCACTGTGATGGGTTATGAGCATGGTTATTTCATCTTTGGTGCCTTCTGATGGCTTGGACTCTGTTGTTGTTGCTGATGATGTAATTGTTCCGGTGTTTATGTTTTTTTTTTTTTTTTGCAAGTGAGCTTAGACAAACATAATTTTGCTCAGCTGTGCACTGTTGCTGTATGGTCTAAATGACATTAAAGTTTTACTTGACTTGACTTGACATGATGTGTTAATAGTTGCCCAGTTAATGCTGACATTACCAAGTATGATCATTTCTAGTTTGATGTTTGCTGATACACAACAGAAGATGCCTTCTAGAATGGTGGAGTTGTTTTTGGGAGTGATCTGTGTGTGTGTGTGTGTGTGTGTGTGTGTGTGTGTGTGTGTGTGTGTGTGTGTGTGTGTGTATTTGTGTGTGTATTGTGTCTGCGTGTGTATAAGACAGATTTCATTTGGTTTAGATGAAATGCAGTAATCAGTATTTTAACATTATGAAATATGGGAATGTTATAGGGCTATTATTGAATGGGTAAAGAGTCAAGTTATATAATAGCCACCCCTCCCCCTGTTTTGACTGTGTAATCTAGTTAAAGTATGTTATAGCCTGTGGAGTCATATATGTGCCTTTAATGTGTTTTTAAACAGGTTTCATTTAGAAAAAGAATATATTGAGTACGCTGAGTGATCAAGGAATGGAGGTCAGTTATTTTGTTGCAGACACTTTGTATATTTAAGTGAAAAAGTTTTAAGACAGGGTTATTTGGGGATATGGTTTAATTGTATATTCATTAGAGTCTGATTTCTGGGTGCCAGAGGCAGGGCAGCTGGAAGGGCTGGGGTATGGGTGAATGTCTCCAGATCATTGAAGTTTAGAAAGTAACAAGGCTGTGTAAAGGTGAGGAGGCTTGGTTTGCTATACACTGATATGTAGTAGGCATGGATACTGTCTCTTTGGATTGGATCAGAGATGCCTGCTTTTAAAGAAATGGATTGGAAGGGGTGGAAAATAGTTCACGAGATATACATAGCATGACTTCCTGGAAGAGCTGGTGTGGATGTGTTGTGGGAGGAGATAGGAGTATTTAAAGACTTGGGGTAACTGGGAAACTGGAGTTAGGAGGGGCACATAGCAGGCACGGACACATGCATAAGCAGAGACAGTTTGTTGCATAGCATGGGAAACTAAATACAAGCCTTTTACTAGCAGATAGACTGGTAAGTGTTACAAAAATAATTAACCATTGAATGCGTTTGTTAAAGCTACAGCTTCTTTTGCAAAGAAGGCAGAGTGTATGGAGAACATGAGATTCTTAACAGCCATAGTAATACACTTTTACATGATACAGTATTGCATGTTGTTTGACGTAAAGCCTATATAATGACAGGTTGTATTATACCACTAAATTTATATAAAAAATGAATGTGCCTGCTTATAACCAGAAATAAGATGTCAGGCAAAGGTACTGTTTTGACTTATGAGGGCAAAGGGCTGGGTTCAGGCTTGCAGCAATATTGTATAAAGTCACTTCTTAGCCATCTACACTTAAGATTGAAAAAGGTAACAGATAACAGACATACAAAGGAACATAAACATTTTAGATTATATAGCAGGATACATCATAGCCAAAATTACAAAATGCAAACAGCATAGATATTATGTTTGCATATACCAATCAAGTCCTGTCTTCCATAAACATTGACACTTTAAGAAAAAGAGAGTGTTAACAACAGCTACTTCTTGGCCTACTTCAATTATAATATGACAAAATGCATGATTTTTACTATCAACTGTGCAAAACAGTATAAAACATTTCAAAAGTAAACATTAAGAGACAGCACAACACAGTGCAGTTAGCATTATACATAACAGCATAAAATATCACTGCCAATATTGCACAACCCCTGCCTTTTACATACAGTCTGCAAATTATAAGGCATTAGCTTGACTTTTACTGGAAATGGCATAATAATTTCCCCCTCATTTTTTGCCCCCAATTTCCTTCTAGTTTTTCCCAGATAAAATGAATAATGTGTTTTACATGTAGGCAAATAAATACAAGAAAAGTTGCAGTTATACTATTCTAAAGTTAGGAGTGGCTTCTTTTCTGTACTATGTGAAACAGTAATAAATTTAACAGTAAATTTATAAATTTTGCAAAAATAATAAAAAACAATACTAGGCAAAGTAGTAAACTTGTTTTCAATAATGGCTCTGATAGTCATGGCTCTAATTTGTAAAATTAATCTAATAATTAAGATATTTGTTCTACTTCAGCAAATGGTTTAATTTCTATTTGTTACTAATGAATTTTACCTGTTTAACATTATTTATTAGTTCATGACTGCTAAAAACACTTCTTTTATGGCTAAAGACTTTGGAGGAGTCATATAATTTTGGAAGTTGATATCTACAAACCTTATTAAGTGTCATTTTATATTAAGTTACAGAAATTTATGATATATTCACATCGAGTGCAAGTAGCTGTTACTAGTAAAAAGTTTTCTATAAATTTTACAAAGTAGCCTCTTCTAATCTGCATCTCTATAAACCTGCATATCTAAATATTGAATCTTGTCATAGATGTTATAATATATTTATGTAGGTTACAAAAGAAACACATTCAGCCCTGTATCTAACCCAAATAACAAATCTAAGCCACTATATAACCAAACAAGGCCCGGTCTCCTTTCCAAATAGGTTCATAGATTCATAGGTTCATAGGTAGATACTAGGCTATCTGCCTGAGGGCATTTATAAGCCTAGCCAGAGTGTGTTGGCTTTCACCACCCCATTGATTAATTAACTGATCCCCTGTCAAGCAGAGCCAATGAAGTGATCCCAGGGGTGTATTTTCCGTTACCCATCCGCTCGTCAAAGTTTCTCTTGAAGAGTCTTAGTGAGGGGCTCTGCCTAATGTAGTTTGAAATTTTGTTCCAAAGCATGGGGAGTCTCTGTAACAGGAATCTATCCCTCCAGCATGTTCTATTTATTATTGTGGCGAGATTTAGCGCACTAGAACACACGGCTAGTTGACTTGGATTTGTTTTGGTGGAGCATGTTCATCAATTCTGTGATGGACATGGCTTTGTAAGTCAGGCAGAGATCACCTCTGAGTAAGCGATATGCCACTGAGTACAGCAGGAGTTTTTTCAGTCGGGCTGCATAGGACATATGTTTGAGGCCAGTAATCCTCTTGGAGAGGTTCTTTTGCAGTCTGTCCAGCTGTTAGAAGGGTCTTGTGAGGTACATCCCAAATGGGGCATTGTACTCTATGATGGGTCTAATGAGTGATGAGTAGAGGGGCACTATAACCTCTTTATTTCTAGATGTGAACCCGTTAGTAATTAGATGGGCCACATAGAAGGATTTCCTAACTACTTTGGCAATATGATTGTCAAAGGAGAGATTACTATCTACCTGGGTCCCCAGATCTCTTATTACCTCTTCTGTATTAAGGGGGCTTCCACCTATGTGGTAATTCGTGGGTGTTTTGTTTTTCCCAAATGGGATGACTATGCATTTTTTGGCATTTAGCTTGAGGCCATGACTTTGACACCAGGTGTCCATCTCAGTAAGACCCTTTTGGAGGATGTCCGTGTCAGCCGGAGAGTCAATTATGGCTCCCAGTTTGCAGTCATCGGCAAACTTGGTTAGCCATAGTCCTCCTGTGTTTACCTATACTTCTGAGAAGTATATGCCAAACAGTAGGAGTCCCAGGACCAAGCCTTGTGGGATACCACTTGTGACTTGTTTAGAGTCGGACCTGGAGCCCACTATTCTTACCGTGTGAGTTCTTTCTGTAAGCCAGTTGGCAACCCATCTTGTGACGTAGGTGTTTATGTTCAGGCTGGTCAGTTTTTCTGTAATACCCAAGTGGGGAATGGTGTCGAAAGCCTTGGCGAGGTCAAGATAGGCTGTGTGAGCCACCTTTCCCTCATTTATGGCCTTGGTGACTGTCTCAAAGAAGTCAATCAGGTTTGATAGGCATGATCTGCCCTTAACAAAGCCGAACTGGGTCGGGTCAAGTGTTTGGTGGTTCCCAATGTCTTTGTTAATGAGTTCCATGATGATGCGCTCCATAGCCTTGCAGACCAGGCTAGTCAGGCTTATGGGGTGATAGTTACCAGGGTCAGTTGTGGCTCCTCCTTAGTGGAGAGAAATAACCGTTGCTGTGCACCATTCTATGGGCACATAGCCTGTGGAGAGGTTGAGGTTGAACAGTATGTTTAGCTGGGGGATTAGTTCATTCTGTAGTTTGTGCAAGACGCAGCCTGGGACACCATCTGGTCCCATTGATGCTGTGTTTTTGGCTTTTGAAAGGGCTGTTTTCACCTATGCATCTGTGATTTTTGGGACACTACACTTTTCCAGTATTGTTGTGGGCCCTTTTGGGGGGTGAGAGGGGAGGTGAAGTTTGCAGTGAATCTATCTGCCAGGATGTTGGCAATATCAGTAGGTTCAGTAAATTTTGTGCTATTTTGCACTAGTTCAGTGCATATCTGCGAGTTGCCACTTAGAATCTTAACATAGCTAAAGAAGGCTTTGTGGTTATCCTTTGAATCCTTGGCTATTTTTCTTTCGAACTTAACCTTGGATGATTTCATGAGGGACCTTAGTTTCTTACTGATACTGATCAGGGCTGTCTTTCCTTCTTGGGATTTGTTTTTTTCTGAACTAGTTTCCTCCTTCAATTGCATAGCCTGTTTATGGCAGGGGTCCACCAAACTGGTTTCCTTCTCTTAGTGGAGTGAGTCTTGGGTTTACTAGGGATGGCATGATCCATGCATCCTTGTAGGTGCTCACAGAGTGCATTTGTAAAGGTTTCTGCATCTTGGGCAGCATTATCCTTTAGCGTGGAGGCTGTGAAACTTGCCACCTCTGTCTTAAGTAAGGTGAAGTTTGCTTTAGAAAAGTTTTTTACTGTGGTTTCCTTAGTTGAGGGTGGTGGTGGGGTGTGGACATCTAGAGTGATTAGTTTATGGTCTGATCTAACCAGTGACAGGTTGACCTCCAGTGTGGAACAGCTGTCACCCATGTTGGTGATGACCAGGTCCAATATGTTTTCACCTGTGGTAGGGGAGTTTACCAGCTGATCCAGGGCATTTGAGTTGATGAATTCCAGGAAGCGCTGGGTGTGGGCATTTGTACTTGTGCAGTTTTCCCAGTGAATGATAGGGTAATTCAAATCACCCAATATCAGGGTGTTCGGTAGGACCTTCATGTTTTCCAGTGTCTCCAGAAAGGTGGAGTGGTGGTCCTGGGTCATGGAGGGTGATCTGTAGCAGGCCACAATTTGCATTGCAGATTTGCCCTATGTTAGTTGCACATGGATGATTTCAGGGATATCATGCTGCACCACTAACCTGGAGGTGTAGGTATCCTTGATGAATATGGATACACCCCCTCCTTTTGTGTTCCGGTCTGTGCTCTGTGGCCGAAACATGTGATATGAATTGTAGCCCGGTAGTACTGGGGTGCTCTCTGGAGCCTTGAACCAGGTTTCATTACTGCACAGATGTCAACATTCTCCATACTGAGGAATGCTTCGAGCGTGTGCATTTTGAGATTTAAACTCCTGGCATTGAGTAGCATAACCCTCAGTTTTTTGTTAATTGTGCTGTTTACAGAGGTGGGTTTGACTTTTGAGCCTTGCCTAAAAAAGGCACTATGGGGGCAGCAACAGCCTTGGCCAGTATTCGAAAGTCTAGGGGTGACAGGTGCAAGCCATCTCTTGCAAAGCAACGCGGCTTGTCTAGCATGTTGTCCCAGGCTGACAGACACTGGATCCCCTTTCTAAGACACCAGAAGCTTAGCCAATTGTTGAAATTGATCATTTTGTCTTTATACTGAGGTATCATTCTTGGTGGGGGCAGGATGCTACTCAGGGTGAGGGTCATACCAGCTTGGGCTACATGATCAGAGAGCTCTTTCATGTCTCTTTTCATGTAGTCCAGGGAGGTATGTCTCAGGTCATTCACACCAACATGGACAATGACAGAGTCATATTTGTACTTGTTCTGGAGTGACCTGAGTGCTTGTGTTATGTAGTGGATTCTGGCTCCCGACAGGCAGCTAACAGTAACCTTCTGCTTGTCCAGCCTAGTGAATGGGATGTCAGTGTGCCTGACTATAGAGTCACCTATTACTAGTGTGTTAGGTATGTGATTTCACCTTAAGGGCTGTCATTGTGCGGCACACTGATTTTGTGTTTTATGTGTTGTCTGGTTTGTGATGGGAAGTGCAGATTGTTTGGGTGTCTGCTTTGGAGAACTCTGATGCTTTTGCAGGATTTTATTTAGAGCCTTCGAGTACGATTTTGTTTATTTATGTGTATTTTTTGCTAGTGCTGTTTTAGTAGGTCTGTGTGCAGCTGGAGGTGTGGTGCAAGTGTTAATCTTCTCCTCTTGACTGACTTTTCCAGTCTTGGGTGGAGACAGCTTAGCTTCCAGTTTGGCTGTATAATTGCATCTCTTGCATATGTTGGTGTTTTGTGGTAGGAGAATAGGGTTGTCTGTGTACATGAGGCAGTTGTAACATTGCCTCAGGATACCCAGATTCACCAGTTGGACTGGAGAGTACACCTGAAATTGCCTTTTGGTCATGCCTGAATAGTAGGGTGAGCTACTTAGTCGCTTGGTTGGTGAGGGGTGAATAAAGAGCCTTACCCTGCTGGGCAATCAGTGTCAGGGTATATTAATGCTTTCTATTAGGTCTGAGCAAGTACTGGGCTGTAGGATGCTTTTTGAGTGCTTAGGTTGAGAATTAGACTAGTTTCAAGGGAAAAACTGAAGAGGAGACTTAGTCTGGAATAATTTAACTGTAGCTAACCAGTGTTGCCCGGTGCGCAAAACCGTGCAAATGCAGTTTTTATAGTAGGGAAAGGAAAGAGAGAAAAATTAGCCCAAAATGGTCAATAAACTACTAACTTCTGGGCTGGAACCACTCCTCCAGGGACAGATAGGTTGCTCAAAGCTCCCCTCTCTCACAGGTGAACAGAGAAACTTCCTTCTATCCAAGTAAGGTATGGGCAACTCAGAAACTAGTATCACAGCCCTGAATTCAGCACTAGCCTGAAAACTGGACTATACTAGCTTCGAAAGGTGGGAAACAAGGATTTTTTTTGAAAAGATAAGGCAAAAACAGTAAAAAATACACTTAAAACAGCTTTAAACAACTACAAACGATCAGAAAAGGCTATCACACTTTAGTGTGTAGCCTACAACAGTTAAACAAATTATTTAAACAAAAAACAACTTTTTAAAAGTGCAGGCAGTCAAATAAGTACAATATTTGAAAAAAAAACAAGCTTTTAAATCACAATAAATGCTGGAAAATCTGTGTTTAGGTGGAAAACAGTTAAGTACAGCAAGAAAGTACAAAAAACTGATACTTAATCACTCCAAAGTCTCTCTTCTATACTCGAAGGCTTGTATCAGTTTAAGGCTTTCTTGTGCTACCCAGTAGGTTAGTTACAGGAAAGATGGGAAACAAGCGCAGATATGGTCTTTTAAACCAGAAAGTTGAAAGAGACAGACAAACTGTCCAAATGGTCAATAAACTACAATTTCTGGGCCAAGAACCACTTCACTTGTGGTAGGCAGGCTACCTAGTGCTTACCACTCCCACTGATAAGCTGGAAGACAAACTGCCCAAATGGTCAATAAACTACAATTTCTGTGCCAAGAACCTCTCCTCTCGTGGTAGACAGGCTACCTAGTGCTTACCACCCCCACTGATAAGCTAAAAGAAAGAAATAACAAAGAAATCATCAATATAATGCTAATAAGAAACAATACCTTCTTGATGTTCAAAAATAACCACACAACTTCTGTTTCTACCCCTCTAAAACTACATTGGCATAACTTGGGATCATAACCACTGCCATAGTTATATCTGTAAGGTAAATATATTTTCTAAAATGAAATCCATCAAAAATACATATCTCTTTGACAAGACTTTCAACCTGTGTTTGTAGTAAATTTTTAGCTGACAATACTTTAACCTGGATTTGTTTCCAGTTTTTAATTGAAAATATCCCTTCTTTAATGGAATGGATTACTACAGTGAACACAAGTCAACTGTCACTAATGGGCTATAGCCGTCTATTCTGATAAGCAAAAGGAATGTTTGACCAAAGAACTACTTTTCTTGACTAGACTGAACTTATGAACTATGAAAATGGTTACTGATTCTGTCCTTTACACTATAACAGTAGCTATAGGTTTAAAAGTGAGAATTATCAAATCATTTGAACTTTTGTAGTATGAAAAACTGTAAGATCATATTTTTTTTATTGTACAAATGTCAAACTGGTGAGACCACATTCCTAATAAACACAAATCAGGCAATAAATCTACATATTATACTGAATTTCCAGAGGCTTTACTTTCATGTAATTGTCCTCATTATATAGTAGGCTGTTATTTTTTTATTGTGTTACTCCATTTACATAATTACCCCGCTTAATGCTTGTTTTGCCACTATACAGTCTTTTCAGAATATTTTTGAAAGCAGTACTTAAATTATAGAAAGCAAATGATGGCAGGTAGGAATAATGGCTCAAATATATGTTTTCAGCGAGTGTCAACACATTAATTACAAGATTCAGAGGATTCAGACTTGTGATATAGTTACTAGGTTTCTTAAACCTTTAATTTAATGTTGTATTCAAGCCACTAGTAACCAAAGTGTTTGCTTAACTGGCATTCATTTATCTATTATTCAAGTACTATAGATTTGAATGAAATTGAGGCCTTTATTTAACATGGAAAATCCAGTTTTTGCAAAACTGTCATTAGTCAGATTCAGTTTCTTAAAATATTGCTTTTGGGTACCTTCTTTAATGGAAATTCCCATTTGATTTATTGTGATAATTCCAATTATTGTAGCTGTTATTGTGAAACTTGACTGTACCTTATCTGCTCAGTGTTCACAGTGGTGCTAGTCTCATCTTTTCCTGTATTGCACCCTTGATTATTGTGATTGGTCAGGGAAACTGATTTGGACCTGTTGTGCATCATAATTGCTCTTGGTGGCCAGTCAGTAGAACACATTTCTTAGCTCTATGTTAAAATATCTCTTTACATCATCCTTAAAACTCCCTTTGTAACTCCTCCTCCTGCTTTTTGATCGGACCATACACTTTCTCCACTTTGTTCTGATTGATTATTTGCATGATGATGCACTTTTTTAGTCTTAATTTTCTTTATCAATCAAGCAATTCCAATGCCATATTCTAAATAATCAGTCTTGATTTTTTAATTTATATTACCTGAATGTCTCTACGTGTTTAGAAAACTTAAGAAAAACTCTGTGAAGCTTTATTCTGTTACCAGGAAAACAGGGCAAAGATCTCAGTTGCCCTAAAAATTCTTCTAAACTAGTATGCATATCTTTTTAACAAGTTTTCATTGTGATATGTTACATTCTAACACACTCCACACCAGTCTTATTAAATCATCCAAGTTTGTTTTAATAAAGCCTATCTCTATCTCTTTCATTCTAAAACTTTTGCATCCTTAGATTCTTAAAACTCACTTACTGTCTGCAAACAATGTTCAGAATATATGCCATTGGCTGTTTTAAATTTTAACTCCTTCTTCTCAAGTTCCTTCAGCAGATATTTCAGCATTGTGTGGCATAGCCACTCCAACACTCTTTACCGCAAAGTAGTCAAGATGCCTGTTATGCAGCCCTGCTGAAGCTGTTGCAGCATGAGACACTTTTCATTAGTCAGCTGCCTCTGTTTGCATACAGTGATCATATGCAAAGAATTTCTCAGTGAAGCCACATTCTGGCTTGAGGATGATCCTGTTTGCACCAGGTCCAAATTCATGATTCCTGGGAATCTGATGTAGTGGATTGTCATAACTTCTTCAAGGCATCCACTGCTAAGATAAATGAGACTGTAGCTCTAGTAATGTTAACTTAAGTGTGGCAGAACAGGTTAGTCACTTAATTTACAAATCTTCATAGCAGCCCTGAACTCAGCTTTACAATACCTGTTATCTGGTGAGAAATCCTGTTCAATAAATACTTTGGCCCCATCAAGGAGTAAAAGCTTGCCTGGCTTCCACAACTGTCCTAGTATTTTCTCTTTAGTGGCATAACTTAGAAAATGCACCACAATCAGCCTCAGAAACTGACTGGGAGACAGATGTGCCCTCTCAAAGATGATATCCTTTTATGGAATACAAGTCCACTCCCCCAGTTTGGCTGAGATGACTCTCATTTAATTTATACCTTTGACCCTTTCAGGGGACTTCATAATATGAATTTTCTTCCTGTGACACCTGTCTTCATAATCCACTAACTTACTTTCCAGGAGTTCTATTCTGGGTTTCACTGCTGTAATTTTTGCTGCAGTTTTTGGAAATCAGAACACTATGAAGTTAATTGATCAACATGAGACACAATGGCAGTTTTTATGTCCTTAATTCTATTATCCACCCTTTCAATATAGTTCACCAGTGTGGAATTAAGTTTCCATGGCTTTACCATTAATGAATCGATCTTACTTGTCCAGTTTGACCGCCACTAGTAAATGAGAATTAGAGTCTATGCAATCTTTCAAATGTCAGTCTCTCTATGTGGTAAGCTTTGTAGAGCAGTAGTTTTTTTTCTTTTGTGTGTTCTGAATGGTGAGGCATTCAAGTCCACAAAGTGACTTGACTGGTTCTGCAGTGCCCCCAAAAGTAGTTAAATTCATCTTTCAAAGTATCCTACTCACATCTCCCTGGTGTAAACAGAAGTCATGATAACACATGCTCTTTTTTATACTAAATTGAGGTATATAGTGAATGGGAAATTTATTTTGTGTTTTGTGAAATTAGAAAGAAGCTCTCTTGTGTGATAACACATGCTATTATTATTCTTTTTACAGTCACATCAAAACAAATGTGCTATCTGTTGAGATAACCAACATTATCTGCTTCATTAGCACACTATCCACAACGTTTCTTAATTTAACTCACATTCCTGTCAGTAATTCTGTGATATCTGTTTGGGAGGGGTGCATAAGACAGCATATAGAGGCTCCAATAAGGTGGGGCAGATGGAGAATGGGAAACATGCAGCACTGTTTAATGAGACTGTAACATAATGCCATTCTGTAATTACAAGCACTATTCTATGATCCATGATTAGGGTGAGTATTCAAAATGCTTCTGCTAAGAATGACTGAAACGTGACTACTCAAAAATTCTCATTGATCAAAAATGATTGAAGGAAATACTAACATACATACATATTGCCTAGACAGACTGAAAACATACTTTTTTTCAGAGAACAAGCCCCAACACCTGTATGTTACGGATAAGCCTCAGCACCCGAGAGTTTACATATACCAGCTCCCTAGTTATATGACAGTAGTGAAAAAAGAAACTGCCTAAAACAAAGAACAGTGGCCTCATACAAACAGCAATACCACTGTCATTTGAAAGTTCACCCCCCCCAAGCAGGGTGCAAGGGAGTGACAGGGTTCACTAGAAACTTAAGTATACACACATCCACATAGGAAGCATGACTCCATTCAAGCCAACCACCATTTAATTAGCACAAACTGTGTACTATCTCTGGCCTTGTACTTTAAGTTCACTGGAAACTAAAGTATGCATACATAGGCAGTCTGAGTCCATTCAATCCAACCACCATTTATTTAGGACAAACTGTGTACCAAATCTGGTCTTGTGCTTTCAGTTCACGGGAAATTTAAGTATACACATACAGCGGTCTCATCCATATAGACAGTCTCATTCAATCCAACCACCATTTAATTAGGACAAATTGTGTACCACCTCTGCCCTTGTGTTTAAGTAAGCTGAGCAACCAAGTATTCCTGATTATGTGGAATACTCTGCATTAGACCACAAGTGAACCCACTGTTCCACTGTTCTGCGTTGAACAGCTTTGGCTCCACTACACGGCTTTTGATTGGTTTGTATACCACAATTACTACCAATCGGCATCACGGTATACAAACCAGTCAAATAGGAACTCCACTGTTCTGCATTGAACAGTGTTGGCTATGCTACACAGTTTTTGATTGGTTTGTATTTTCAATTGCAGCCAATCACCATTGCAGTATACAAACCAATCAAATAACTGTTCCTGAGGATGGGAGCCAATGAGAGCCAAATATGTGACCATTCAAGTAGGAACAGTAGGCAGTGCTACACACCTATAAACACTGATTTGCATGTGCTATGGTGATAGGTCTAACTTAAGATGACGCTGTGAATAATTTACAGTCTATCACTGTTAAAGTGGCAACTCTGAGGTCAGATAACGTTTAGAGTAGTGCAGAGATTAATGTTAAAGTAAAGAGCATAGACATGCGTAAAATTGATATCAGTGAGACTGCATTGATACAATATGCATCTACTGTTAATATTAATTAAAACATCATGCTTGATCTGTTTCACTCTAGTAGTAGCAGCCAGCACCAAGAGAGGACAAAAACTAAAAATCTCATCTGTGCTGGTATTCATTGTTGTAAATAAGAGTTATCATCTGAACTGTAAGCACGAGTAACGTAAAAGAAACATTTTTATGGTTTTACAGCACACTGTGTTGCTCAACTATTTGCCTTTTACAGTTTTACAACTCTTAGTCTTTTCACCTCAAAAGTATTGGCTCTGTGCTTTTAAGAAGTAATGGGTATGTATGTGAGTTGCGACCATATGGTATATTGCAATGTGCAGAAAACAGATACCGAAAGAAAAAAAATGCTACCAACTATTTTCATGGTAAAATATCTTGAAAATATATTATTACAGTGCCAGCATTTGGCACCGCAGTTTTTCAGTTCCTCCGAAACAGATTTCACCATCTTAAGTTTCCCATATACAACAAGTACAAGAAATTGTTTTAATACTTTTTAACTGGCTACAATTTAAGCAGAATTATATCATTTCATCCTATCTTTTAGTCTTGCTCCTCCTAGATTTAGTGATGTTCTTATTCATGTTGGGGCTTTTATGGATGCATGCTTTAATAAATAATTGAATTAAGGTGTATACACAGATTCATTATTACTATGTGGGATCTAACATGAAGGATATGATGTCTGAGACTCAAATTTCTGTCATTACCTTATTCTTTCATTTCTCTGTGATTTGCCAGAAAGCTACATATTTTAAGAGTAACAGACCAAAAATATGAGGTAAAAATGTGGGCATTCTGCAAAATTCTGGGCAATTGAGGTATGACCAGGGTGAATGTGTGTGTGTGTGTGTGTGTGTGTGTGTGTGTGTGTGTGTGTGTGTGTGTCCACACACATATTTTGGTTGAAAGACCATGGTCATGGTCAAGGTACACTTTTCATGCAGTGTGAACATAGGTTGTTCCACATTTTGACTGTTTGTCACACATTGCTATGGTCTGTGTTCCACATTAGCCTCTTAGGTTGAGACCTATGTAAGTAAGTGTTAGGGGCATCCAGTCATTTCCATTTATTTTTGCCTACATAGTGACTAGTCTGAAGACAAGTGCTTCAGTGTCCTAGTTTCTAAGCAATAAACGTATAGTCTATAAACCCTCCTCCACTGACATCCTGTTGGTCAGCCTTTACTCTCTCCTTCCTAATAGACACTTTCATTTACTCCTATTACTCAAACTATTTCTTTCTCTTTTATTTTTCTTCACTAGACTTTGTACTCCCATTATTTATATTCTCCTGTCTTGACTGGAACTGCATGCCTTCAAGAAGTCACCCTTGCCCAACCCCCTTTCTTATTTCTCCTTGCCTGAGACAGTTGCTGAACCAATTTTAGCTCTGAGCTAGTATTTGTGCTTCAGTGCACTAAACTGACTCTTTAGTGTGTTTTTATTTTTCTATAGATGTGCTCCTGCAAGCACATAGATATGCATGCAACAGTGAAGTTGGAGGTTTGAACACCAGTCTTCTGCTTTAACTGTACTCAATTCATTGTTTTATCTCCTTCAGTTTATTTCTCTTTTTGTGTAACCATTTTTGAGTTCTCGGCTAGTGTTTTCCAGACCTGAACTGCTGTATTCTGGCTTACTTTTTCTCATTGGATTGCTGGTCTGTGGGGGTTGAGGTAGGCTTTTGGACTTTGCATTTCATTTCTCTTATGTTACTCAGTTGTTAAAAGTCAAATGCAATTTTTTACTATCACTATTAGTCAGTCCAATATCACCTTAACTTAACTGTTCTACTAAAACTGTATCCTAGAGCAACAAAACCAAGACATTCATCTACTAGCACAGAGGCATTTTAAACTGCTTTGTTCCTTTTATTATCTCTCAGCAGATTTCTCCTGGTCCCATTCAATAAATTTGGACATTTGACGACCTTTATTAAACTTTCATAAATGCAACTTTGTTATCCACTATTTATTACTTACAAATGAAACACAATATATCTGACTGAATTCCATCATCCCCATCCATGTAATATTAAACAGGACAGCATGACTTTGCTCATCCTTACCCAGTAAGCATACCTCAAACTGACTTACTTATGAAACAGCGTCCCACTACTCACTTCATTTACCATTTATTGAATTAACATCCAACCAAATAAGCAGCGTCCTTACCCCCGCTTGCTTATTTATCAAGCCACCTTCAAATACTCACTTTCCTTTCCCAATTCATTGGAATGACCATCCAAAACCAGAGGGGGAACAGAAGAGGGCACACCTGCCCCTCTTCTTCACCCTACCCAATCTAACAAATAACTTGGTCTGATAAAGCTGTTAGAGTGTGCCCAACAATATACTAAGGTTGAAAATAACTTTGCTACAAATATGCAACATAAATAAGGAATAAGATAAAGCTTGCTCAAATGTAGAAAGAAAGTTTAGTAATATGTGATTAGCATCCGTACGTAATGATTGTGGCTTAAAAAATACACACATCAAGAAAGTTTAAAATAAATGACTGTGGCTTAAAAAAATAAGGAACTTGCTTATGAGTGTATTATACACACATCAAGAAAACTTACTTCTTACAGACATGACAAGAGTGTAATCTGCTTTCACTGGACAACAGGACATGTTAAAAATATGTTTTTCTAAGAAAGTTAATCCACAAGGCGTTTTTTGAAGACAGTTTACTTATCAGCATTTACAGAATCCACAAGGCATTTTCTTGAAGACAGTTTACTTATCAGCATTTACAGAATCCACAAGGCATTTTCTTGAAGACAGTTTACTTAACAGCATTTACAGAATCCACAAGGCATTTTCTTGAAGACAGTTTACTTATCATCATTTGGACAAGAACAGATGTGTTAGCATTTGCGTCATCAAGGGAGTATCTTTCCAAAACCAAGAGGGTGTGTGTTTAACTAAAATATGTATAAAAAGTCTGTATTAAATCTAGTTATGTTAGAGGTATGGTAGGGACACAAGTCCTGAGGTAAATGTTATATCTCTCATATCATCTGTACTATATGAGAAGTAAAGTTGGAACAGTACATTAAGCTGCAACGTTTGTCCAGTTTGTTTTATTATAAAAAGTTATTGGTTACTGCTCTCTAAAGTTGATGCTGCAAAGTGTATTCTCTCATCAGTGTATATTCTGCAAGTTTCTGTATGCGACAGACTGTGAATGCAAATATAACTAGACTTTGAATTTTAGCAGAATCCAGCCAGCAAATCCCACAGCAAGAGCAAGCAGTAAGAAGCAGTAAGCAGAGCCAAATATTTTTTCAATGGCAAGCTAGCCTGCATCTGAACCTACACTCTGCATTCAACCACAGGGGGAGTGATGGTAAGCCCTGCAGAGGGTTACTTCAGTTAAATTGCAGTAACTAACATTTGTATGTATGTGTCAATTCTGAACAGAAGTATTCCAGTTTATGCAGCTTGCAGTAGTAAAGTTTTTTAGACGTCTACATCTGGAGTGAGACAGAAGTTCCAGTCGCAGTGCCATAATTTCGCTAAGAAAAGGTGGATATCCACTAGCCCAACAGTCCACTGCCTGTTGTACTTTCTCAGCTTCTCGAGTGACTTTGAAAAATTTCCAGCCATCTGCAACAACAGCCTGATCACCTGTTTTCTTGCTCACTGGTAAGACCTTTTTCTACGTCACATTTTTTAGTATGGATGCTATTAGGCAGAATTCTAGCAAATGTAAGCCAAGTTTTACTCTTAATGTAGCAGAACAACCAGATAAAATATGGAGTAAATTGCAATGTTGGTATACACAACACATTAGTAAGTGTAAAACCTTGTTAGGGCAAGTTGACATACAGGCATTATGTAAGTGGATTATAACATTTGATTGGTATTTGCAACAAAAAAATGAAGTATATCATAGTAAATGTTTATTGTGTGATTCAAGAGAAACTGCATTTTGTGTAATATGCCATAAAAAAGTCTTGCATGATATTGCTAAAAAAATAGACTGTGCAGACAGATCTGCTCATGATAAATTAAGGGTACATGGTTTTCATTATATCCAGATGTCAAGCAGTTATGTCCTGTCAGTACATTAATTTCTGAATTACAACAGCAATCAAATCTGTTATTGACAGAGCCCCCTGTAGATCTTGTAACTCCCTTTAAAAATTATGTACAATCATGGAACGATGCCACTGCTACACATACAGATGAGGACAGAAACAAAGCTTATGATACATTAACAGAAGAATTTAATAAGTTTTTAAAAGAGAAACAAAGTGAGTTTAAAATGTTCAGAAATAACATCCAAGATCTCTGCCAAAAATGCATAGGAGCCCTGCAGTCCACAGAGGAATCCAATAATAGGTATCATACATCCCTTAAACACTTACAGGTAGAAATGACAGACCTTAAACAGCGTTTGAAGGAAAAGGAAGAATTAGATGAATTAACAGAGACTAACCTCCAAAATACTATTTTGAAGGAAGAGTTAAAAACACAAAACCAGTCCAAATTATAGAACAGGGACAGGGAACCACTACAGATTTATATACACAGTCTAGATTATTACAGAGTTTACCACAGTGGAATGATAAAAAAGGCATATTTTATAACATGCTTACATTTGAAGAATGGGTGGCATATACAGCAGGATCTGATATATGGACAGATGCATTACTTAGATGTTTTTGGATTTTTATTCCCAAATGTTTTAAAACTTTCATTCAATTAAAACAAGATGATTATCAGTTAAATACTAAAGTAGGATGTATGACAGCCGTTTTAATGGCATTTACACAAGGGCAGCCTCTCACAGCCAAATTATTAGATAATTTTAAAATTACTATCACAGATAAATTAATGGAACAAAGTGATCATTTTAGACTTGCATTTCAAATCATATATAAGAAAACAGATAGAGACATGGAAAAAAGAGACATACAAAAACAGTTAATACATTGCTTCTTAGAACAAGTAAAAGGGGTTCCAGGGGATATTAAATGTATCTACGAAGAAAATTCTGATACCCTCACTGATTTGGTACAAAAACTAATGAGGGGACGGACTATGGCCGATGATGGGACATTATACTCACACCATATCTTTGCATTTGAAGAAAATAGTGAGACATTTGAAGTAATTGGTGAGATAAAAAACAGGGAAAGGCAAAGGTGGTGTGACCAACCACCAGCAGAAAGAGCTGCGTCAGCACCACCAGCTCCTGCCTCTATGCTTGTAGTACCAGAATCAAGCACAGGTAATGAGCAAAAGGCACCAACATGCTTCTTTTGTAAAAAAAATAGGACATGTTAAGCAAAATTGTGATCATTACAAAGCTTGGCGCAAAAAGAAAGAAGAACAGGGGGTATTTCCTAAAAAAGAGCAAACATATTTACAAGAAAAGTCAGAAAAGCAGGATTATGTACAAAAACCTTACAATATTGGCAAAAACAGTTATAAGAGCCATCAATATACAGGAAAAGGGAAACTATGCCCGGTAGATTTTCAAACAGTTTCACCTATAAATCCGAAACATTTGATAGAACAGGCAGAAGGAATAGCTAGGCAACAGTTAAAAAAAGAGATTGAAAAACCTAAATATGTAGATCATTCAGACACAGAGGAAGATGACAAACAAAAACATGAGGTGTGTCATATTGCATTTGATAATAAAGGAGAGGATGAGTGGATTTCCTTACAATAGGGATGTGCCCCCCCTACTCTGGTATCTTTCCTGACTACCTTTAAAAAGGGTCGAGATGGACGACCACTGATTGATATTTGGGTAGAGGGGTCATTGTGGAAAAATGTCTTAATAGACACAGGAGCAGCAGTATCTGTCACAAACAGACAGTTACCAGCAAATCCTATAAAAAAGGTTTGCATTTCAGCATTTAATGGCACAGGATGCTATGCAGTGAGTAGCCAAAGTGTGGACATAAAGTTTTGTCAAAAAGGACAGACATGGAAGGGTGCATTTTTAATGCATCCATCTTGCACAAATACCATTATTGGTATGGACATTTTAGGACCTTTAGGTATAGTAATTGATTTACCTAATGAAAGTTTGTGGATAGGAGACAAACAACAAAGAGAGGAAAAGCAAAATACAGGTTGCTATGCAATCTCTCTACCTGACAAACCTGAAAAACCTACAGGCTATGTAAATACAGACAGTGAGGATGTATGGAAGCATTTACAACAGCAATTCCCAAATCTATGGTCCAAGGGTCCCAGTGATTGTGGAAAACTAGAAAGCCCAGTAGGAGTAGGAAGTAATCAGGACTATATACCACCTTTTCAAAAACAATATCCTATTCCTAGGGAGGCAGAAGAACATATGGAAAAATGTATTGTAGAATGGGAAAAGGAAGGGATTATACAAAAAGGCAATAGTCCTACAAATTCACCAATCTGGCCAGTTAAGAAAAAAGATGGTAGTTATCGTCTTGTTATTGATTTACGGAAGGTTAATCAGTATACCACTCCTAGAGCACATTTGATTCCAGGAGTCCCAGAGTTGGCTGCACATATTAAGCCACAAAGTAAATGGTTTACAGTAATAGATTTAGCAAATGTTTTTTTTTTTTTTTTTTGCAGTTCCACTCAGGAAAAAAGATTGGCCAAGATTTGCCTTTACATTTAAAAAACAGCAATATGTTATGACAAGGTTACCATAAGGGTTTCAAAACAGTCCAGTTATTTTTCATCAGACAGTAGGATCCATTCTACAACATTTGGAAAAGGATGATTCAGTAATACATTGCATTGATGATATTTTAATTCAGTCAGAAACAGTAGAGGAGCATGTACAGCTTCTTAAGAGAGTTTTTTATACTCTACAACAAGCAGGGTTTAAGGTTAAAAGTGAAAAAATTCAGTTTATGACACAAAAAGTTAAGTTTCTAGGTACTATTATAAAGCCAACAGGAAGATCTCCTTGCCCTGTATGTGTACAAGGCATTTTACAAATGGAAAAGCCACTGACTATAGCAGACTTACATAAATTCATGGGAATCATGAATTACAATAGGGAATTTATAGAGGATTATGCAGCCGTGGCTGCTCCCCTATACAAAAATGTTACAGGAACAAAAGAACTCCACCTTTTTAGAGTGGGCATCTCATGAAGAGGAGGCATTTTCACAGATAAAAATAAAACTAGCACAAGCTACAGAACTAATAGCCCACACCAAGGTTACCATTTGTGTTACAAGCAGCAGCAGGAAAAAAAACACTGTCTGTGGTACTATTACAGGAATGGCCACATGGTAGTGACAACAGAATGGAAAAAACATTACGCCCAGTCACTTTCTTTAGCAGGAAGATGACCCCAGTGGAATTGGGCTACCATCCATGTATACAGCAGTTATTAGCCATTTACTGGGGTATTAAACAAACTGAATATTTGACCGTATTTTCCAGCATTATAGTACAAACACCATATCAAGCTGTAAAAGCTCTGGTAGACAGTTTTGAAATGAACAAAATTACAGATGGTATTAGTCAGGCAGTCTTTGCAAAATGGATGGCACTTTTTGGAATGAAAACTGTTACTATACAGACAGGGGACAAATACTATTTATCAAACTACATGGGATATGAAGGAAAACAGAATAACTGTTTAGAAAAGATAATGTCACCAGAGGTGCAATTTTTAGCATCTGATTTTGATCACTTTAAGCCATCCATCTTTGTGGATGGAGCACGATATTGGGACCAAGGCAGATACTGGACAGGATTTGCCATAGTTCCAGAAAATCCATAACTGGGTTCTCCTGAACTAATCAAATTACCAGGGAATATGTCAGCTCAAAGAGCTGAACTGGAGGCAGTACTGTATGTGTTAAAGTATTACTATCCCATTAACATTTTTTCAGATAGTGCTTACGTAGTAAATTCTTTGAGATTACATATGGAAACGTGGGTAAGACGAGGATTTGTGGATAGTGTAGGTAAACCATTACGGCATGCTGAAGTATTAAAAGACATATATAAAGTTATAACAATGTCAAAACAACAAGGACAGTATAGCATCTTAAAAGTAAAAGCACATCAAAAGCCAACCAGTGAAACTTACAGATTAAATGTGTTAGCTGATACTTTGGCAAAACAAGCAGCACAAAATGGAAAAGAACTTCCAGAATATGAATATATCAATATAGAAGTTAGTGTCTTAAAAGAGTTAGATAAAGAATCAATAGAGAAAGACCTTGTAAATATACAAAAACAACAGGGCTTAAAAGAAGAAATCGATCAGTGCAAATTGACAGGAGTATCACCAAAGGAGTACTATGCATACACCACCTCCAAAGGGTTACAGTTGCCATGTACCATTCCAGTTGGCACGCCAGCTGGTCAAGTTAAATCACCAAATACTGGGCCATATAGGAACTGATAAGTTATGGGCAGTTGTAAAAGAAAAGTATTGGAACCCAAATTTAAAAAAGGTTTGTAAACTGATTATAGAAGAATGTTTAATCTGTCTGCAGGTAAATGCTAAAAGCAAAAGGCCTCAGTTACATCGAGTACAGCCAGCAGATGGGCCATGGTACGCAGTTCAAATAGATTATGCGGGTCCATTACCAACAGCAAAGAGAGGTTACAGGTATCTATTAGTTGTAGTGGACATTTTTTTCAAAATGGGTAGAAGCAATTCCTACCAAAACCATGACAGCAAAGGCAACAGCAGAAGCCTTATGGAAATATATTTTCTGTCATTGGGGATGGCCACGGGTCATAGAGTCAGACAATGGCCCACAGTTTGTTAGTGATCTCATTAAACAAATGTTTAATTTGTTAGGCATACAGCAAAGGTTTCATGTACCATACCATCCACAATCCAATGGCATTGTAGAACGTATGAATCAGACGTTAAAAGAACGTCTAAAAAAGGCATGCTTGGAAAAGGGCAATACATGGGTACATCATCTGCCTGGTATTTTAATGGGTATTCGAGCAACACCAAACAGCAAAACAGGTATTTCCCCATATGAAATAATGACAGGCCGCAAAATGCCCATACTATTACCATTTGATCCAGATTTCCCTAATGGTAGGTCCATGCTAGAAATCAGCAAACATCAGGAATGGCTAAAACAACTTACTAGCATATGTGACTATAATGCAAGGCAGCAAGCGTTCCATCTATGGAAAAAGGTGCCAATATTACCAGCTGAAGAAAACCTTCCATGTGGAACCAAAGTATTGGTAAAAACATTCCAAATGGAAGGACCATGGGCTAGCAATTGGCAAGGCCCTTTTGAAGTAGTGGAACAAATTGGACCATTAGTGTACAAAATTAAAGGAAAAAAGAAAAACAGAACAATGTTGGTACATAAAGATCAGCTAAGAATGATCACAAATAGTAAATCTGATTAAATGTATTCTTTTGTAGGTTTCCAACAGAGAAAACCATAATGAAATTGACTTGGTTTAAAGTGCATCCTTTTGGAAATCCAGTTTCGGATGACCAAAGGCAAAATGATTCAACAATGGAATTTCTATTTAAAGGATGTTTTTTTAAATTGATAATAGCTATCATACTAACTATTATTGCATTGCTTAGTATTAAATTATACTTACAACCTGATAATCAAACTCTAAAGTTACATAAGAGAGAGAGTAAAGAAATGTGGAAAAATGAACAAGACTGGTCACCATCTTTTAACACTTTTTTAGCAAGACAATGTTGGTATGCAAAAAGCATGAATGTTTCTAATTGTTGGGTATGTAGTTTAATACCAAAAATAACAGGGGTAATGCCTTTAATACCTATTCCACTAAATTCTCTTAGTAGTTGGAGGGTATTAATAAATAAAACTGGAGATCAAATTATAAATGTACAATTGCATAAAGCAAGAGTACAGTTATCTGCTATAGTACAGGGGATCACATGTTTTCAACAAAATGGAACTGTTCCAGTGGGCAATAGCAATTGTATTCAAACAATTGAAATGGTAAATTTTCACAACCACATACCAGTACATGGAGTATTTTCTCATGGTTTTCCTATTTTAATACCAGTTAAGGGTCAATTAATATTAAGTGATTCAGCAGTATTTCATTTTTCACAAAATGATAAAAATTAGTGTAAAAGTAATACTACATGCTGGAGAAGTAAAACAGATAAAAACTTTACAGTTGTACATGATAAAACTCCTACTATGGGGCAAGTAAATGGCAGTCTGGTAAATAGCAGTGTTGCTCTATCAGATGGGTTTTATTACATCTGTGGTAAATATGCTTATAAATGATTACCAAAGGGATGGGATGGCACCTGTTACATAGGATTAGTGGTACCAGCAATGCATCATATAAAAGAGTTATCAAAAGGAAACATTAGAAATGCAAAAAAGAAAAGGGATATATTACCTGTGATTGAAAGTCCAGAAAATCCAGTAGACACCTTAGATACATCACATATATATCATAAAAATCTTGATTATATTAAATTAAAAGATATGGATTTATGAGATGATGTAATATCTGGAGCAGGTATTTTCCCTTGGTACGGGGCTGCAAAAGCCATCTGGGAGCTGAGAAAACTATCTAAACTAGTTGAGGTATTGGCAAATGCCACTTTTAATGCAGTCCTTGACATTACTGTCAAAATGACAGCAATATGAACTATGGTTTTACAAAATCGAATGGCATTAGATTACATATTAGCATCCCAAGGGGGTACATGTGCTTTAATAGGAGAACAATGTTGTACATTTATTCCAGACAAAACAGAATCTGTAAAAGCACATTTAGAAGTAATTGCACAAGTGTCTCAACATACTAGAAAAAACTGGAATGATGAATGGAGTGAATGGTTTAGTAATCTGTTTACAGGATGGACAGGAAAAATCACTGTATTTTTAATTTCTTTCATTGTTATTGTAATGCTTGGTTGCATATTATTTACATGTATTAAAGTCTGCTTAGCAAAAACTAGTCAAGTTACAGTTATTAATTGTCATAATGTAAAAGTATTATCAAATAATGCTGAATTTATTTCTCTAGTTTAAAATAAAAAAAAAAAGAAGGAATTGTTAGAGTATGCTCAACAATATACTAAGGTTGAAAATAACTTTGCTACAAATATGCAACATAAATAAGGAATAAGATAAAGCTTGCTCAAATGTAGAAAGAACGTTTAGTAATATGTGATTAGCATCCGTACTAAATGATTGTGGCTTAAAAAATACACACATCAAGAAAGTTTAAAATAAATGACTGTGGCTTAAAAAAATAAGGAACTTGCTTATGAGTGTATTATACACACATCAAGAAAACTTACTTCTTACAGACATGACAAGAGTGTAATCTGCTTTCACTGGACAACAGGACATGTTAAAAATATGTTTTTCTAAGAAAGTTAATCCACAAGGCGTTTTCTTGAAGACAGTTTACTTATCAGCATTTACAGAATCCACAAGGCATTTTCTTGAAGACAGTTTACTTATCAGCATTTACAGAATCCACAAGGCATTTTCTTGAAGACAGTTTACTTATCAGCATTTACAGAATCCACAAGGCATTTTCTTGAAGACAGTTTACTTATCATCATTTGGACAAGAATAGATGTGTTAGCATTTGCGTCATCAAGGCAGTATCTTTTCAAAACCAAGAGGGTGTGTGTTTAACTAAAATATGTATAAAAAGTCTGTATTAAATCTAGTTATGTTAGAGGTATGGTAGGGACACAAGTCCTGAGGTAAATGTTATATCTCTCATATCATCTGTACTATATGAGAAGTAAAGTTGAAACAGTACTTTAAGCTGCAACGTTTGTCCAGTTTGGTTTATTATAAAAAGTTATTGGTTACTGCTCTCTAAAATTGATGCTGCAAAGTATATTCTCTCATCAGTGTATATTCTGCAAGTTTCTGTATGCGACAGACTGTGAATGCAAATATAACTAGACTTTGAATTTTAGCAGAATCCAGCCAGCAAATCCCACAGCAAGTGCAAGCAGTAAGAAGCAGTAAGCAGAGCCAAATATTTTTTCAAAAGCGATGTCATAATCGCAAAAGCGTTTACTTTTAACATTTTTTTTTATTTTCATTAAGCAATTTTCAGTACTTAGCCATGTCAGTGCGGTATTTGTTATTACTTGTTATTATTATTTGGTTTTTATAAGGTAGAAATCACTGCCACCAACAACTAATATCAGCTACTAATAAGGCCCATACCAAAGGGTGTCCAGTTTCACTGTGCAATATTACTGTTATTCAAATAGTTAGTGTAACCCAGGGCTAAGGCTATTCTGGAGTAGCTTAGTACAGTATTACTAAATACATAAGTACTCTAGAGCTTAAATTATCTATACAAAAAGCAGCCACATTGAAAGGTTTAAAAATATTTCATAATAAATAATAAAAACACAAGACAATACTTATTACTTCAACACAATGACATTACAGAGTTCAGAAATCACAGGAAAATTTTAAAATAATATTGTAGGATAGCCTGACATAAATATAGAAAACAGCTAGACTAATCTGGCTATTTCTATTTGTCTGTAAGAGAAATCACTGTTCTAAATTCTACTTACATACAGAGCAAGCAAATGCTGGTGAGTTGATGTCAGCTTCAGACAAAATCCCAAATTCTCAATTCTCTCTCTCTCTCTACGAAAGTCTTAAATTGATAACACAGTACTGCTGAGTCATTTCACATTACAATATTCTTGACACTTCTCTGGTTTCCAGGCTAACAGAAACTCAGAATGTACATTTCTTAGTAAGCTGCACCTGGCCAGAAAGCCACAGCAATAAAAGACATTATACATGTAAAACCGTATTAATTATTTTTTAAATCAAGACAATAGAAGAATTTCCTGGCCCAGACATTCTGTCTCCGAGCTTGAGATCAAACAGTCATACAATGCTTGACTTATCAGCTTTCTTCCAACAAAGTGCAATGTGCTTACATTTTTAAAGCTCAGTACAACAGATAGTTTAATCATAACATACAGTTCTCCTTGCATTTGTAGGACAAGCCTGTGAATTACATTAATATTTACAATGACACAGAATGATTTACAAAATTCTATCTAGCTAGGCTGGCAGCCTTTACACACTGTAACAACCAGCTATTTAACGTCAGTCCTAAATTTTCCCAAATACTGTAAACATCTAATATTTCTTGTCATGTGTTTTTGTACTTTATTTTATTTAATTTATAACAATTTCTGCTGTATTATTACGTATTTTTCCAACATACATATTATTCATTACTGTAATGTCTTTTTATGTGGAACATTTCCCCTCTGCTGAAAAGAGGCAAATTATACAATGACCCCCAATTAATATTTCAAAATGTGCACGCTGGTTGGTCAGCGTGCACGTTGTAAATCAGAGTTATAGTAATGGAAAAAGGTCCGGTCGCCCAGACTTTTTCCAATAGTATAACACTTTTTTTTTTTACAGCAATGGAAAACACAAGATCTCAGTTGCTTTTTACAACCTGTCTCGCTATGTTAAATGAGTTTAACATAGCGAGACAGCTTTAAAAAAAGCAACGGAAAATCTCCGTTGCTTTTTTTAAAGCTGTCTCGCTAGGTTAAACCCATTTAACACAGCGAGACACTTTAAAAAGCAACGGAGATCTTGCTTTCTCCGTTGCTTTTTTCAAAACTGTCTCGCTATGTTAAATGGGTTTAACTTAGCGAGACAGCTTTAAAAAAAGCAACGGAGATTCTCCAAGTTGTAGGCAGAAACAAAAGCTTTATCATTTCAACATAATGAAGCCATACTACCATAGGGAGTGATTAGGTCTCAGCATGGGGGTGGTGTTTGGCATAAAGGTTAATGTCTTTATCTCAGAAACACAAGAAACAGAGTTTGCAGCTCAGTTTTGAGGGAAATTGGCTAGGCGTAAAATGGCCCACAAGGGCAGCTAGCCTAGTACTTACCTGTGATTTAAATTTGCACTAGAATTTAAGAGGAATCATAGGGGAATCTTGCAGGATACCTTCTCAGTGAGTCTCAGTTTGACTCTTCAGTGGATGAGATAGTGCTGTCACTGCAGCTGTCCATTAGTCAATTTCAGGAAATCAGAACATCCCTACCCCCATGTCAGGGTCTGCCAACTGATGGAGGGAAATTTAAACACAGGGACCCAAAGGCTAATCAAAAAGGGCAGAGTTAACTAATAATACAAAAAATGTGAGCTGGATATAGTTGATTGCTCCTGTGGAAGTGGAGGTTTGTACATTCACATTGGCCATTAAAATGGGGAACTTG
Organism: Protopterus annectens; assembly: GCF_019279795.1. Lineage (NCBI taxonomy): Eukaryota > Metazoa > Chordata > Ceratodontiformes > Protopteridae > Protopterus > Protopterus annectens. The sequence continues at coordinate 763,730,335 of NC_056731.1, read as the reverse complement.
GACTAGGCAATTTCAGTGTGTGTGTGTGTGTGTGTGTGTGTGTGTGTGTGTGTGTGTGTGTGTGTGTGTGTGTGTGTGTGTGTGTGTGTGTGTGTGTGTGTGTGTGAGCACCCATACCATGGACAGAGTGTAAGATGCCCCCCCTCCAGTGACATGAGTATCCATGTCAGCCATCAGGGATGGAATTAGGACCATTAAAGAGAACCCCAATTACTGCATGCATGAAAACTTGCACAATTTCACCCCTGAAATGAACAAGGACTAGTACATAGTGACACCCAACAGTCAGCAGGGAGTAAAAAAATAAAAAACAGTGTGTAATAATTAGGGTTAAGGAGTTTAACACTGATCTATATTCTTTGTCACCTCCTGCTTAGTTCTGACACAGTCTGCTTTAGATAAAAGCTTAAAGTTTACTTAAATGATGCAAGGTGCATGGGGGTGGTGTTTGGCATAAAGGTTAAGGTGTTTATCTGAGAGACACAAGAAACAGAGTTTGCCTCTCACTTTTGAGGGAAATTGGCTAGGCGTAAAATGGCCCACAAGGGCAGCTAGCCTAGTACTTATCTGTGATTTAAATTTGCACTAGAATTTAAGAGGAATCATAGGGGAATCTTGTAGGATACCTTCTCAGTGAGTCTCAGTTTGACTCTTTAGTGGATGAGATAGTGCTGTCACTGCAGCTGTCCATTAGTCAATTTCAGGAAATCAGAACACCCCTACCCCTATGTCAGGGTCTGCCAACTGATGGAGGGAAATTTAAACACAGGGACCCAAAGGCTAATCAAAAAGGGCAGAGTTAGCTAGTAATACAAAAAATGTGAGGTGGAAATATTTGATTGCTCCTGTGGAATTGGAGGTTTGTACATTCACATTGGCCATTAAAATGGGAACTTGGACTAGGCAATTTCAAGCTGATGATATAGTGTGTGTGTGTGTGTGTGTGTGTGTGTGTGTGTGTGTGTCTGTGTGTGTGTGTATTTGTGTGTGTGTTTGTGTGTGTGAGCACCCATGCCATGGACAGAGTGTAAGATGACCCCCCTCCTACTGTGACGCGAGTATCCATGTCAGCCATCAGGGATGGAGTTAGGACCATTAAAGAGAACCCCAATTACTGCATGCATGAAAACTTGCACAATTTCACCCCTGAAATGAACAAGGACTAATACACAGTGACACCCAACAGTCTGCAGGGAGTAAAAAAAATAAAAAACAGTGTGTAATAATTAGGGTTAAGGAGTTTAACGCTGATGTATATTCTTTGTCACCCCCTGCTTAGTTCTGACACAGTCTGCTTTAGATAAAAGCTTAAAGTTTATTTAAATGATGCAAGGTGCTAGTTAAATCCCTTAAGTTAACTTTCATCAATTTTTCTCATAGGACTGTATGACCTAATTATGGTCTACCAGCAGTTTCCTGTTTGTCATTTTTTAAGCTATCAAAATGATTCTTTCTTTGTCTCATGTCTGCACCCATACAAGTTAATCAGCAAGCTTCTCCTTGATCATACATTTACACTGTCTGAGGGGGACATCATCCAGGCAGCTATGAGGAAGCTTTGTGTTCTAGCTGGGCATCCTGGCAATGAGAGTTGTTTCATTAATGTTAGGGTCACCATAATGTCTGCTGTAACCCATTGTCTATGCATATGTACTGCCAACATGCATCAGTAGGGGACTGTCATCCCTGGCTTGTGGAGCCATGCTCATATTAGCAAGCTCACCACAGTATGATGGGCTTTAGTTCTCCAGCTAAGATCCAGAAATACCTGGATGGTGTGAACTGGTTGAGAACCACATTCCTCACCCCTCCAACATGGGCATGTCCTATCCTCCCTGCCTGAACAGCTAGTTAAGGGATTCACATTAGCTGCAGTTAGGGCTTTATCCCTCTAAATCACCAGTGCAAGCTGACTGGGTACCTTTTGCCAATTCTAGTGGCACAAGTCTCTACTGTTAAAACAGCAGAGTGGCCTCCATCATCAAGTTCCATTTTACTTTCCTTGGTGTTGCAGCTATTTGCTTTACCATCTGGCAGAAGGAAAGTTCCTTGAAATAGTCTTTTGGAAAGAAAACCACCTGCTTTCTAGAACTGAGTTTTTCTTAATACATGCAGTGTGTATGCTCACAATTCCAGTGGTATTGCCATATGTCCCTTTTCTCTTAAAATTATTTGAAGACTTTAGTGGTGTATCTAACATGAACTGCATTATTCTGTCATAAGTAACTATGGTCCCCTACTGCACCACCATTACAATCAGTTCATGTAAATAATGCACTGTGAACAAGCACTGTTTGTAACTATGTACTGTACATGACCATTCAATGTAATGGTGCATGACTCTTAATGAAAATGTAAAACTGACCCCTGTTCTTCATGAACTGCACACAGAGGCATATTGTACATGTGGTGCACAATGTGATTCAGTACCAGATCCATTCCTGCTTTGATCTGCAGCCCACCAAGCAACTACTATACAGCACAGCATAGTAAAAAAAAACCTTGATGTTCCTGATGTATTGTCCTTTGCATCATGCCTGACTGTCACTCATGAAGTCGTTAGGCATGACATCAGAAGCCAGGTCAGTCATTATCATAATATGGTAAATGAAGGGATCTAGTGCTGTAGAAGTTCCCATTAGCTGGAACTCAAAGGTATTTGTGGTAGCAGTTTTGCCTGCAACACAGGGAACTCCATAGCCGATTCCTACCATGCAATAGAGGTGTTCTGTTAATTTTTGCAGACAGTATTATCAGGTAGATTGCTGCACCGGCGAGTATAATGCAATGAGACTGGACATGGCTGTAGTCTCATAAGTTTGGTAATCTTATAGTGCTTTGATTGCAAATCTTGTATCACTGGGTGGAGGGATCACCGGCATATGCACTCCTGCTTGGAGTTCATTTACTGGCCACTATTATTCTTAACAAAGGCGCTGTTCCATTTACATTTAAAATTAATATTTTTTAGAAAGACACTGTGATACCTGGTTACATTTTTGTACTGAATATTCTATTGATAAAAAACATAATATAGTCATGCATGCAAAACAGTACATGTAACCACATTACTATCTGCAAATATTAATTTTCTGTCAAAAGATCGACAGAATGCTTTTTTCTTTCCTTTAATGAAAACCTTAAAATGCCACATATAATGAAAACATGATGTTGTGTTCTTTGTTTCTTATGTCATTTGGAATTTGTCACCACATCTGATATTTCGTATGGCTTGTGGTAATAAACTCTCTCACTGTAAGGTCTCATATAATAACAAGTAGACAACATAGGCAAATGACAGGTAGATATAATTTGCTCCAGTCCCCTTTGTCGGACCATCAAGCCTGCTGTCACGACACTCTATTAACCTAATTGTTCCTTTAGAGGCAAGAGTCATATGATCTGCTAGCTCTCCTGCAAGCAGGTGGTGAACATGCCAGGAGGATTGTTATCATGCCTGCAGAGGATTTTATTTCTAATGCCAAACAATTTTTCCATATGTATGTCCAGTGGCACCTCCGAGATTTGGCACTCTGTCTGTATTATGTTTGACTGTCACAGCCTACAGACACCATCTTGATATAAACATCTCTGTTCGTTCTGATCTCCAAATAATATCTCAAATGGAGTGTTCATTTACAAACATGTACCCATCCCCTCTACTCCCACCCTGAAAGAATTGACCAATCTCAGGTCCTCATTCCTTTCCATTCCCCTCTTAATGCATTCAGGGCTGGGACTCCTGATTGATCCCAGAATACCTGGGTCATAGTCAGGGCTCTATCACGCTATGCCACAGAGTCAACAAACTTGATATATCCAAGAGAGTGACTAATGAATAAACATATGCAATGAAGTAGGTATGATGGTTTAGAAAAGCATTATTAAGCCAATGATTTTAGATGAAAAATATCCATTTAGGTACTTGACAACTGCAAGAAAATGAAATGGTCACATTTATGTAGCAATTTTTGTAATCTCAAAATACTTTAATGGCACAGACAGTGAAGTGGGTGAATGCAAGGTGGAAGCAGATATGCATAACCTCACTGAAAAAGTCTTTTTAAAAGTTTTTTTACTTCTGTTTAGATATCCAACAGAACAGCATGAGTAGCAAGGCTAGAAAAAGGGGCATCAGTTTAACGTTTCACACAATGCACCGTATACCGCAGATGCTGCACTCAGATGTCAGCATTTTAGGCATGGTCTTAATGGGGGAGTCTAGATCCCACAATCTTCAGGTTTAGAAGGAGATGTTCTAATAGATGCAGCACACTGCCACCTCAATAAAAATAATAAAACACTACTTACAGTTTCCATTGACAATCAAATGAAGTGTCAATTCACAGCACTATAGTTTGTAAGTCAGTGGATAAAAGTTTATAGCCTAGTACTAGGCTAACTGTCTTTGTGGGCCATTTATGGCCTAGCCAATTATCATCCCATTTTAGAATCAAACCCTATACCCTGTGTCTGTAAGGCAACCACCTTAACCATTATGCCAACCTCCAAATAAAAGGGTTCAAAAGGACACTTACAGAAAAAACATTCTTCTTCTTTTAGCTTTTTCTTGTTAGGGGTCACCACAGTGGATCATTGGTCGGCAGAACAATTGGCAGTGGAGTTTTACAATGTTGAGTTGCCAGCCCAGTGCTCAACCATCACAGAAGGCACACACTCACACTTAGGGCCAATTTAGAATGTCCAATCCACCTACTACATGTATTTGGAATGTGAGAGGAAACCCACATGACCACAGGGAGGACATGCAGACTCCGCACAGAAGGCAACCCAACTGAGAATCAAACCAGAGATCCTCTTATTATGAGGCAACAACACTAACTGCTGCACCACCACGGCCACCTCCACTCATGAAAATACATTGCAATATCATATTATGAAGACACAATTTATTGTGTGAAGAATCCTTCATTGAAAAACAATTTAATGTGAGTATGGCAGCCATAATCATGTCATTTATGGTGGAAAGAATTAGAAAACATTATTAATGGTGCATTAGTACTGCATACAATATCAAGAAATATTATTTAGGACCATGGCTACTTTTTATCACACTTCCCTACAGAGCACATATTATAAAGTATGTTGCAACTTTACATTTATGAGTGTTGATCTACTAACTAATTATTGCAAGTCTTGCTGGGTAGCATGTATTACTGTCCCTGAAGCATCCATAGACATCATAATTTCATATTAATAATAATATAATTGTCATCATTATTAAGGACTGTTGCCATAATTTAATAACATATTCTTGTGCTTATTAATGACAGTTAATACAAGTTGCACTGTGTCATTGTACTAGTACACCTGAATACCTACTGATAAGTCCAAAGTACAATAACAAGAAAGATTTATGTTGTTAACCAAGTGAATCCCTAACCATGCTGTACTGCTGCATCTGATATGACAGTAATTCTAATAACTCATGGCAATCAAACTCAAGTGTAAAGACAGGGCACTATTCATAATCTCAGTCTATGACCCACAGCAGGGTTGTGATAGTGAGGAATAGAGTGCATTTAGGGCAACAGCTGCAGAACCTAGTAGATAAACAGGGGCAACATGAGTTGATGTTGATAACGGGGGACCTGAAAGCACATATCAGGATATCCAGAACAGGATATAAACACTGTCTAGGGCCACATAGGTTGAGCAACAGGAATAAAGAAGTAGAGGCCATTCTACATTGTCTGGCAATTGGCTAGATGGCAGCCAACACATGGTTCAGCAAAAGATGCAGTCACATACAAGACTGAACAACATGCAACTGAGGTAGACTCCCCCCTAGTATGAAAAGGGCACTGAGCATAGAGTCAGCAGTTGCAAAGTCATACTTAATGAAACAGTCGGCCGACAGCATAAACCACTGGTTGCCACAATCAGCTGCAAGCAGTGGTCAGAGATGGCTCTAAGGTCAACAGAGACCAGACCGAAGACCTGAAAGTTGATTTCAGAGAAATAACAAGATTTCAAAGAAATACTCGGGACACTAGCACCTCAGGAAGAAAAGGAAATATGTGGAGTTGAAGAAGAAGAAGACTAGGAAGAAGAAGAAGAAGAATGGCAGTGCCTTAAAATAGCATTTGTGAGGATTACAAAACAGATATGTGGCTGAGCCAGGTATGAAAATAAGATAGAAAAGGAAAAGTGGGGGAAAAGTGGGTGTGGAATGCAGAAGTTCTGAAAGTTATTAAAAGAAAGAAGTGCAGGAAAAAGGAGGAGATAGAAAAGACGGAACACACTATGAATGAATATGGGTTGGCTAATAAACAGGCTAATAGAACAGTCAAAACAGCAAAGCACAATGCATCAGAGACACTCTACCAGCCTGTGGAAAGTGACTCAGCAGATGACACAAAGAAACTATCAGGATGCAATGCAAAGACAGAAGGATAAAGAAGATAAGTCATCTGACACTATTCATAAGGGATGTCAACAACAACAACCTGTTCACCAGTCCTCAGGACATCAAAGGCAGATGGAAGGAATACTTCCAACAACTTCTGGAGAAAGACAGCACCACAGAAGCTTTGCTGTCCCATATGCAGCCTACAGTGAAAGAGGACAAGGCAGAAGTATCCACCATAGAAGAATTAAGAACAGCAATAAGGAAAATAAAGTCAGGGAAAGCAGCAGGCCCAAATGAGGTCACTGCAGATATGATCAAGATATTGGGTGAGAACACTCAGAGAAGTATGGAGAGAAAGGTATAGGACAGATGACTACAGAATAAGAATACTGCTGCCAGTGTAGAAGAACAAAGGGGGCATCCACAACTGTGAGTAGTCCAGAAGTATCAAATTCCTGTTACACTGCATGAAAGTGCTGGAGAGGGCGATTGATAAATGAATACTAGAAAATAGGATGAGAAATGGGTAGTTCAGATTCAGATCAGGAAGCAACACAACAAATGCAATGTCTGTAGTGTGGCAGATAGTGGAGAAAAACTATAAGGAATGAGTCCAACCTGGCATTCCTAGACTTGAGGAATGCATATGACAAAGTTTCAAGAAAGATGATTTGAGTAGTCCAGTGATGATTCAAAGTCCTAGAAAAAATTGGCATAATTACTGCAGGTTATGTACAGAGACCCAGTTACAGAACAGTGTTTGGATTCACAGTGGGGTTCCCAGTGGGAGTGGGTGTGCATCAGGGTTCAGCTCTGAACCCACTGCTGTTCATAGCGATGATGGGCTAGGTCAGTGAACAGGTCGGATGGCACAGATCACAAAGCTGCTGTATGCAAGTGATGTGGCATTACTTGCAAACTTTGAACAGGAAATTTAGCAAGTGATAGGAGAATTGAATGCAAAACCGAAGACACACAGGATGAAACCAATTACAGACAAAGTAGTCATGGCAGCAAATGAAGCTTGAAATTGAAACTGAAGTAAAATAGTGAAATAAGTTAATATCTTCAAGAATCAGTGAGTGGTGTTTGAAGAAAAGGGAAGTCTGAAGGAAGACATTAAAGGCAGAATCAGAGGGGCTGCAGCTATCTGCACAAAGTGGCAGGTGTAGTATGCATCAGCAAAATGCCAAAGAAGCTGAAAAGTAATGTGCACAAAACAGTCATGTGGCCCGCACTTCTTTATAGTACAGAAACCTAGACAGTGAAGGCAGAGCAGTTGAGGAAGCAAGAGGTAAGGGAGACGATGTGCCTGAGATGGGTGGTAGGATACACACTGTTGGACAGATGAAGAGGTGACAACCTAAGAACAGAAGTCAGACTTGTCCAATTGCAGAGAATGTCAAACTGAACAGATTACAGTGGTTCAGACCCGTGTACAGGAAAGCAGAAGATTTGGTGAAGAAGATTTTGGAGAGACAGGAAGAAGGCAAGAGAAAATGAGGGCATCCATCAAACCGATGATTGGATTCTCACTGGTTTTCCCTTACACAGTCAAGCATGTGTTGATGAATGTAGGAGAAAGGCATGGAATCAGGAGAGGTGGCAACATTTAATGCAACACATTAACCCCATGTAGAAAATGCTAAAACGGGGTATTGTTCATGATGAAATAAAATAAACAGTATTATACCCAGTAGCTTTACCTTGGCATGTCGTGTGATAATTGGCCAGGACTTTCCTTAGTCCAAAGAGCTGCAGAAGATATTGCAACCATGTCAGAATTACACACACAGCTCCAATGTACAAAAAAAAAAACCAAACTGTAGCACTAGATGACACAAAAAAAACTAACATTCGGCTTTGGGTGGAAAAGTTCGGTAAACCTGGCACTGAGTCTTGCCAAAAGAATCCAATTTTTAAAAATAATAAAAGTGGTCAAGCATGGAAATTGACAGGGAAATGTCCATGTTTAGGAATACACTAAGGGAAGCAGAAATAGAACTGCAGCAGGGACTGAGGGAAAAGGGCAGGATAATTTGAGCGTACACCATTGGCCCAGGAAAAGCTGAAAGACACAACAACCATTGGCCCACATTGATGTTTACATCCTGTTATGTAGATGAGTAAAGAACCATCACAGGAAGGTATAGACAAGACTATAGCTGCAGTGAGACAAAGCCAAAGCTAGAGATTTATTTGCAAAATGAGCTTACATTAAGACCACTGGGTTGATGTGAGTCATGGTGAATAACACATTCAATGTCTGTGTTTCTTGTATGGTTAGCATCATGATGGGATCTCTCCTGGAGAACACAAATAGACAGATAAATCACTCAACGTGTGGTACACAGAGTTTCTCTGTATCACCATTTTTGACTGCCCTAAAGTGTTCTTGCATCTATCAGTCAGGCATCTTCCAGCTTATCCAACATGAATTCTGGAAAATTAACTGTAAAATAAATAATACAATACATAACACTGCCAGAAATGCATGACAGCATCCTGGTAATATGAAAGATACTGTACCTCTGGACCCTTAAATCGAAGAAATACTGAAAGGAAATTTAGAGATGTTACGGTGAGTTCTCTCACAGAGTTTGGCAAGAGGTTGGGAGGAATTTCTGTAGGTATGCCGGTTGCTTTTCACCAGAAGAACCTGTAGGCAGGACATTCAGCAATAGTTGGTAACAGGAGGCTGTGAGAAGAAAACAGTAGCATTAGGGTCAATTAGGGTCAAACATTAAACTATGAAAGTTAGTCATGATGGTCCTATAAGTGAAATGGTTATGGGATTAAATCTTGGCATAACTGGAATGCACTTTTACTGTGTGGCCACGTCATTCCTTCATAGTTCACATTTGCAAAGCATGGTGCTGACTATCTGAAGTGTACATTCCACTGTGCATTGGAGGTATCTTCTGTTGATAGAAACTGTATGCATTATATTTTCATAAGTTGTGGGCGGCTGCAATGGTGCAGTGGATAGTGCTGCCACCTCACAGCAAGAGGTTTTCCGGTTCGATGATGGGGTGCCTTCTATGCGGAGTTTGCATGTACTCTCTGTGGTCACGTGGGTTTCCCCCGGGAGCTCCAGTTTCCTCCCACATCCCAAAGACATGCTGTAGGTGGATTGGATATTCTGAATTGGTCCTAGGTGTGAGTGCATGTGTGCGTGTGTGTGCCTTCTGTGGAAGGTTGGGCGCCGGCCTGGCAACTTGACACTGTAAAACTCCACTGCCAATCATGAGCAGACAGGTGATCCAGTGTCACGACCCCTAACCAGGAAAAGTGGAAAGAAGAAGAAGAAATGTTCATAAGTTGTGCCTGGTCATCAAAATCATCACTGCATGACATGATGAGTCCAAGAAATATTATGAGAAGCCAATCTTCACATGCATGAGATATAAAACCTGTGGAATAGAAAGCTCTGATAAGTAGACAGGTAGACAGTCTGTAATAAAGTGATATATTTGTATGCATATCATGAAGTGATCATTTAATAACCAGAAAAGGCAGAGTAAAAGAAGTCATCACTTCAGTGTACCAGACAGAGGAATGGGAATTGATAAACATGACCAAGGAATACTGGGGAAACTGTTTGGAACAGGAAGGTGCCCCATACACAGATGTCTACACAGTGTTTCTAACATTCTGACATATACTAGGGAATGAAAGAAAAAAATTCCTCTTCTTATCTACCAAATTGACTGGCAAAGTTGGAACACGCTTGGTATCCATGGAGACTCCACTGACCTACTGGAAATAAATAAACAAGTAAATAAATATGAAAACAAACAAACATAAATAAATACATAAATTAAAAATTGCAAACATTTATTTTGGGAACAAATTCTGTGTTGTGGTAAGATTGTGAGTAGGAAGTTCCTGATTCCTGTTTAAAGAAGTGTTGCTGTGCCCTACTCTACTATTATACAGAAATCTATTCTTTTAAAATGTTGTTTGACATCCACAGTAATAGTAAATCAGAAGGAGTCAGTGAATCGGAGCTTTGCCAAATGAGTGAAAAGCAAATACTTAAAGTAAAAAGGCATGCACTTTCAGAAGCTATGTAGCTGAAATACTGGTATGTCCTTAAGTTGTCATTTAAATATATACCATTTGCCTCCTCTACAGGAGGTATATGGTATTACACAGTGAGCACTCTAGCTTGGTTGTGTCTTTCATGCAGTTTTTACTGAATAATATTAAAAGGTGGGGATTCAACTAATGGTCTTTTCAGGTTGTCCAGAAAAGCGGAACTATGGCATCTGGGATAGAGTTACCACCTGTCCCACTTTGCGAGGGACAATCCCTCTTTGGGCAGTTGTGTCCTGACAAACAATTGTAAAAATGGCAAATGTCCTGAGATTTTAGGACAAAATTATTTCCTATATTTTATGTAATAGTTGCATAAAACAGTTATAAAATACCTAAATGTTATAAGAAACAGAATAAGCAACTAAAATTCTACAATAATAAGCTTTTATTTAGGCAAAAAAGTTAAGTTCTAATCTTTGTACTGACCATGGGTATGTGTCGGCCTGTAAAATCTGATGTCTGTACCAAAAATGTCCCACTTTGGCTATTTGAAATGGTGGCAATCCTAATCTGGGACATGAGTCAGCAAGCACAACAGGGTGACCACAGTTGCCTGATTTGTTGATTTTTTTGAAGGGGGTAAAATCCCTAGCTGTTCTGTGAGTGCTGGACAATCAGCCTTTTAAAAATACAGGATGGTCACTATTGGCAATAACAATGGTAATCGTGACAGTAGCATCCATCTGGAACTAGGCAATGGTTTCTTGTGAAATGGAAAAAGTAACATTGGACAGTTGGTGTGCTGCTTCAATGATTATATCTGGCCATCAAACCACAACTGCTCCATTACTATCTGATATAATAAAAATTACATAACTGTTTATAGAGGTCTGAGGGCTATAGGCTTCACAGCTGTGAAGATGTAGTCCTAGTTTTTGGCAGTACAATACTAGTTGACAAAATAGTCTATTGCAGCAAACCATCCCGGAGGCCGGGGTCTATGCACGTCTTTGTGGTCAGAGGCAGTTGATTATTCTAGTAATATTGTTTTCATCTTCATCTGCAGGGAGAGAAGTTTCACCCAAAATGTGGGATGTGACATATATTCTTTGATAAAATTGCTGCTGGTGAAAATGAATCTAGAGCAGATCAATATTCCAGAGTCTCAGTACTACAATAACATGCTTACTTAGGAAGATTATTCTTGTTACATAAGTAGAATGCCAGACGGATGCCTGCCACCAAATTGTTTGATTACACTCGACAGGAAGGCTCCTGTTGGCTGTGGCTCTGCTGGACCAGTGACTGAAGATTCATGGATTTCATAGGCCTTTATCTAAAAGAGGAAGGAACTGAGATGCCTGATATAAACATTGACAAAGGAAAGGTGCTAAGGGGCTGTAAGATGGACATCCCTTTGCTTTTGTAAAGTGTTGACCATGTAGGTCCTCTGCTGCATAATGAAGACGATACTGTGACTCAAGTTTCTTGATTAATTTTTTAAAGAAGTTTATAAGTGGATGAAAGATGAACTTCAAGCTCATATTCTGTGCAGAATAAACATGCTCTCCCTGCATTTTTGTGGGTTTTCTCCCACATTCTAAAGACATGCGTCTTGAGTGTTTCTTCCTGAGCCTCCACTGAAAATGGGCTGGGTCCCAGTTGGACTTTCCCAATAAAAAATGTTACATAAATAAAAATTAAAAGAGTATTTTACATGTGAGGAGAAGTTTCAGAGTTTCTACAAGTGATGCACAAATACAAAAAATAAAGTAGTCTAACCACAGATCCCCGTGGAGCACTTGTGAGAACTGGTATATGGATGAAGGATATTAGTCTATCTAAAAGACCAGTATTTACCTTCAGAGAAGCTTTTGAATAATTAGGTAGTATCAAAACAAACATAAAATACAACAATTCTTCACTCAAGATGGCCTGGCACCTTGTGTCTTCCCTGGAACACTTCTGCCTAGGTGCCTAGGGAATAAAGCATCTTGAGTGAAGAACTGTTGTATTTTGCATTTTATTTCATTTGGTAGTTAGTTAGTATCAAAACATACCCCCGGATTTACTAATCTTCCGTGTAAGACTAGATTAGTCTTACACGGAAGCGCCAGTGTAAGAGTATGATGGCAGCGCGCCATGCATATTAATGTGAGTGCGCTGCCTCAACTCTAAAGCTTACACGGAGCGTGGACAAGTGTAGGGGCATGTCGGACTGCAGAGCAGTCCAAAATTCCACGCCCCTGCAATGAAGAAATGCTGCAACTTCCAGTTACATGAGCGAGTCCGCTCACATGTGTACAATGTAACACTACACTCCCTCATATGTTAAACAACTTACAAAATTAAAAATAAAAATATTTTTTTTTCTTCCGATATAGCTGCCCGTAGTTGTGAGAGTTTGCCCAGGTTTGCCCATTGCTTAGCTACAGTTAGCAGCTTAGACACCAGAAGAGGATAATAAGAAAAATATATGCAAAGTAAGCAACATAGCAATAGCGTAGTGGTTAGAACCTGCACACAAAGAAGAGGCATCCCCGGTTTGAGTCCCACTACTGTACGTTCCATTTTCTGTGGGAAAACTGTATACAAAAATATTTCCTGACATTTATTATGTATAAATTTTGTAAAAAGCATTGAAATGTTAAATGTAGTAGTGCATAAATTATATATATGAAGGTGAAATGTTTATGCATTCTGAGGCATGAGTACCCTATTTAAGCAACTTGAAGCACTGCTAAGCACATTTTACCAGTATTCAGCATATTTAAATACAATTGTGCATAGCTGCGCACCACGCTAACAAGCGCAATGTCGGGCAACATAGGACAACTTCAGGCAATGTTGGGCCACGTTAAGCACAAAGTCGGGCAAAGTCGAGCAAAGTCAGTTAAACACTCTCACAGCTGCTTTGCTGTTCCTTAACCAGTCAGGTCTGCCCAGCAGGAAAATAAAAAGTAGTGACAGGGCTCAAACTCAGGATACTGTGCACTATAGTGACAGGACTTAACCACTAAGCCATGACAGCATTTCACAAACATGCACTTTCAACAGAGACATATCTATCAAAGGGATTTTAAACATTGCCAACAACAGCTAAGCAGGTGTACCCACAGCTGAGCCTTTTCAAAACTGGCCAATCACAAATAAGTGTGGGAAATGAGGCACATTTAATCTCCACAGGCAGGAATACGTGCTATAACTGGTTGTAGCTTCGTTCTGCAGTCAGCATGGCTGGTGTGGGTGAAGGCACTCAATTTAGAGCACAATGCTGGGGCATCCAGGAATCCAAAATTTTGGTTTGGCTCCTTGTCCACAAACACGAGGAAAGACTCCTGCAGGGCCAGTACCAGGGTACCCAATATAAAACGGAGGCCTGGAACCGTCTTGCCCGTGATCTCACCAGTGCCACTGGTGTTCCTCGGACTGGTGAGCAGGTAAGGCACCATCATTCTGACCTGAAGCGGCATCGGGGTGATGAACTGGACCAGTGGATCCAGGAATCCCATATGATGCCTAATGCCCCAGCACTGAGTAAGTAGCCATTGTATTAAGTAGTTAAGAATTGCCATACTTGTCTATACTATGGATAGGTATTTCTCAATATCACTGCATTTACTTCACAGCTGCAGGAGACCGGGCTATCAACCTACAAGCCCATGAAGATAGGCTGCAAAGGCTGTGTCATGAGGCAGGTTAGTAAGTGTTCTGCATGTACTGTTATATAAAATAAATGAGAGAGCCTTCAAAAAGTAATTTAACCCAATAAATAAAGGTGTAATACTCCTTTAATAAATGTATAATTCCTGGAGTGCGTCTGTGTCATTTTCTTTGATATGTTGTTGTACTGTTGCAGTCTACAAATAGTACTGTTGTATTAAGCAGTGTCAACTCACACTTGGGTAGGCCCATATAATGTGGATGAAGGGAGTGTCAGTAGCTTTTATGCATATTTACAGCCCTCAACTGTTGGTTCATGCCCAGCATGTACAGCTTAATCTGGCACATGAGTAGCTTGGTATTGTGTTCCCCAGAAATGTCAGTGTGCTGCCAGAAATGTAGGGAGCTGTTAACATATAACTGATACTTTCACCTGAATATATCTAGATAATTATATGACAGTAGATCTGTCAGTGTACCATCTTAACAATAGCATGTGTGAGCAATTCTCAAAATATGTTGCAGTAACATCTGCATCTTGGACAGTTTGTATGTAAGATACAGCTCATGTATATAATGATCTAGCAAAATCCAATTGCACAATATAAGGACATTGGGTAGTGTAATAATACATGTAAGGGACATATAACTGCAGTTAATAGGAATGTAGTGAAAACTAGAAGGATGTATAAGTTGTTAATTGAAATGTCTTTTCCCACCCTACTGTATGAGCATAAAAAATGCAATTCCACACCTCAATCGGTATGTCTAATCTAAAAACATTTGTTGGGACATATGTCCTAATGGTTTATAAATATCTGAATTAATTTCTATGCATGTGCCCTGTTAAAATGCCACAATATTGGTGACCTGTTGCCATCAATTAAACCTGCATGCTGTTGTAATGTCCACTATTGTTCTATATATGCATGTGTTATGCTTGCTTTTCAGCTGTTGAAAATCTGGTGTGTTGGTTTAATGGGAATACTTCTGCATGCTGTTATAACTAATTGGGAATGCTGTTGACTGTTACTAACCCATATCTTTATTAAACTCTCCAAAACATAGTTCGTATGGGAAGGCCGGTCCCAGCAGACCCACCTGTCCCACCTCAGCTGGCCATGGCACCTGGCACCAGCAGATCTGGTGCCCAGCCTGGGACCTCCTCCTCCATTGGCTCTGTGCCACCTTCGAGTGGAAGTGCTGCAGGGGATGGGGCTTGGCCTCCCCATGCAAATGTGGGTGGAGGGGGCACCTATCACCCTTCAAACGGTCCAGGCTGTGGTGTGTAGAGAGACTGAACGTTGTGTTGCAGAACCTCTACGCCAGCTTGAAACATGAGTGGTGCAACTCTCAGGTCAGCCTGCCCCACCAACACAGCCCCCAGCACAGCCACCTTCTGGGCCGTGAAGGTGCAGTGGTGACTGCCCATGGGTGGGGACCTCAGTCCCACTGTTTCCATCTTGGGGCTCATGGGCTTGCGATTTCCAAACATCCTTCCAAATATACCTACTTCCCCTAACCCACATTCCACTCTCACCTGAAAACAAAAAGGGCAATCTGCTCCCAAAAAAAAAAATACACCCCATTCATAGCTGCTCATTTTGCACACATATCCACTGGACACATGGAATGTTATTTAATTGGCATTAGAACATACTTTGTTGTCCTCACCCCTCTCTCAGGGGTTGAAGGGTTCATATCTACCTACAACTTTATTGCATATGCACAGCTGTTGCTGTTGAAGAAATGGGCAGCTACGGACCTTCCCTACACCTGTCCTGCACATCCCAAGCTATTTTCCATACTGTCTTTCCCTCTTTGTGCCCCCTTTTCACCACTTTCCTATCTCCCCATTTTTCTTTACTTTCAAAGGAAATTAGCATGGAGGTGAGCAGGAGTAAGCACTATTAAGCAGTAGTGAGCAGGGTTGCACTGGTTTGCACTTGTCTGCGGTTAGCTAAGCAATGTGCAGCATTGCGCAAACCCACACAAACCCGCTTACAACTGCTTAAAAGTGCCTTAGTCACTCTGTATGTGAGGGCCCTTGTTCTGCTCAGGAGCAAAATAAAACACCTCTGTAAGTCTCAAACACCTGACCTTGCACACACTACACAACATGAAGTACCACTAAGCCACAATAGATATACATCAAGTTGGTGCTTAAATAATTATATCATGCTTCAGAATGAGTGAATGTAAAGGAAAATTAGGAATACCATACCACACAACTTGTTCTGTGGATGTTGACCAACAGTTGTTGTGGGATTACATTACATAACTGTGATAAGAGAAGCAGCCATTCTAGCAGGAAATAATGTTACACCATCACTTTGCAACCCCACACAGTATCACAGCAGGACAAACACTGGCATATCTGCTTAGGGCAGATGCCATACCTCTCAACTGTCCCTAATTTTCAGGGATGTCCGTGATTTTGACCCAAATTTTAGCTCTGTCCCTCTGAATCCCTCCTAAAACTACTGACTTTGGGCAGAAATATGGTGAATTACACTTAATGAATAATGACAATAATTAAGAGTTAGACACTTCTTTTACTTCAGAAAAGGTGTATTAATTCATATGCTCTGATTCTCTCAATGTTTCAACTTAATTGCACTAATATTTTAAAGGTGTCCCTGATTGTGCCTGGCTTTTTCTTGACTTTTCCCTGATTCTGTTCAAATATGTACCTGATTGGTTGAGAGGTCTGGCAGAGGCAGAAACACAGAGGCATATTAGCCTTTCAGCTGTTACACACTGTGCAAATAGCTTTGGAAGGAGTTTAGGAAGAATACCCTTATGTAGGAATACAACACTGAAATACAAATGGATGTAGCCATGTACTGGTAGCAACCGACTGTAAGAATGCCATTGCGCTATTGCTGAAAAGACCTGTGTGGTGCACAGACAAAAAATAACAGGCTATTCTCTGGCTATCATGTGGATAGGTCCACAGTTGGGAGTTACGCAGACAGACTACTTGCCTTGATAAACTAACATGTACACAGCAACCCTGTAAGTCCAGCAAGATAAAATCCACACAATACTACTTATGTTCTCTATACTTCTGCAACCCTACCGAAATGTAGAATATACCTGTGTGTGCGGGGTCTACCAAGGATGTAGGTAAGCATACTCACAGTACTGAAATGTGTCCAGTTTTTCTGAGCAGCTCGTGCTAATGTTAACACTAAAAAAGCACAAACTGTTTAGAACCGAGTAAATGAATATTCAGAGTATAGCAGTTCACAAACAATTCTTGTGCCAAAGGAATACATCTCTATAACTAGCTTTGTATGGCAGTTAATTGTAACAGTTAAAAAGAAAGTACATCTTTCCATGTATCTTGGGGCAGCATTTTGAGGGGTGAGCACATTTCTTCACTGACAAGTGGGTACTGGAAGCAGCAACATTAGGTCTGAGTACAAAATGTAAATCTCTGGCTGCACCCCTGGCTTCTGATATAAGAACTATACCAACCTTCTGTCTTAAACAATGATGTCCACACCAAACACGGATGATCTCCATCTTGGAAAGCTGAAAGGGCCACGCCTACATGAGTCAGCAATTTATAGTACTGGGTTGCTATGACAGTGATTACTGCAATTACTACACAGCAGGCTGCATGCAATTAGCAAATGATGGCCACTAATTGGTGCAGAATACCAAAATCCACTGTAAAGCAAACAAACCTCTGCGTCTTGGGAAATCCACACACTACTTCAATGCTACAATTACACCAACGATAACCAGCAGCACAAAAACGTCTTAGAACAAGCGAATGACTCAAAAAGCGACAGTGTTAAAAATAAAAACATTTATTGAATCCAAACTCCAAAAGGTTAAGCGCTTTCACTTGTACGAATACAAGCTTCATCAGAACACTGAAACTGATGTTAGCTGATCTTTAAATAACTTTTTTGGCGCCAATTCTGTTTGAAATCAATCTTAATAATTTTAAAGACATACATACACATTTACTAATGCGGCAATACTACTATTGTTGTATTACATACATAAAAATGAACCAAAATAATAATAATAATTTGTGATTGATATACATCAAAAAATCGATTCAAAAAATCAACTTAATAACCATAAAATATATAGAATATATAAAAATATGTCAAATGTATAAAATATATCAAAAATATGGATTTTATTATTTTAGACACAGAGAATATAAGGAATTACAATTAAAAATTGCTATTTGACACTCATATGTCAATAACGTGCTACAATGAACATTAAGAAAACTACTTAATAAATATATCATTTCAAAGCCAATAATGGTTTAATGGATATAGTACCATTTAAACTTGGTAAAACGGAGGCATCAGTGTAAATTTGCCACCATAATTCTTTATATAGGAGCAAGCCATTAAAATCTCCCCCTCTTGGGTCAACCTGCACAATGTCTACTATACCAAAATTAAAGAAATTATTATCTCCATGCTCCTTAATATGTCTATAGAGCGCATTTTTATCATCCATTCTTTTAATACTATATAAGTGGGAATAAATGCATCTATTAAATCTCCTTTGAGTCTTGCCTATGCAGAACCCAGAACAGGTCCTACATATAGCTAGATAAATAACCATTTTGGTTTGACAGTTACCTCCACAAAACTTTTTACGAGTGTGGTTATAGTTGTCCAGTACCACACTATCACCCCAAAATATGGTGTAACATTGTTTACATGCCCCACATTTATTTGTGCTCCTATATATGGGGGTCTTATTTATATGACCTCTCTCTAAAATAAGTTTGATGTTAATACCAATTTTATTGACAAATCTAGGGCCTTGACCTAAAATAGGGGCACTATCCTAATCTACTATAATAATATGCCAATTGTCAGTCAGGATTTTCTTGACCTTACCAATATGTGCTCCATATTCCAAAATACATGTCCTGTCAAAGGAACTATCATCTATCGTCTTAACAGCTAGGTTTTGCACCACCTTTTCATTACTGTTGTTGTATCTTTCTCCCAATAAGGGTGTATATTTTTCCCCCACTCATTGATTACATATTTCCTAACTTTGGACATGGCTATGACATCATAACCTCTTTCCTTGAATAATGAGGTGATGAATGTCACTTCATCCAACATATCAGTATAGAGAGATGTCATCCTGACTGCTCTAATAAGTTGCCCCTTATATATGTTCATAAATTGCCTCTTTGGATGATTGCTAGAATATTCTAAATAGTTATTTGAAAATGTGTTTTTCCTATATATCCTAGAACTAAACTTGTTGTCATCTCTAGAAACTAGTGTATCTAAATATGCCAGACCCTTATTATTTTTAGAAAACGTAAATTTCAAATAACTGTTGCTATTGTTAATATAATCCAAAAATTGATCCAACAGAATGTCTCCACCATCCCATATCAAATAGATGTTGTCCAAATATCTAGAATAATATTTGATATGTTTCATATAACTGCTTTCAAATATTTTGGTCTCTTCCCACTCAAGCATAACCAGGTTGGTGTATATAGGGGCACATGCGGCTCCCATAGCTACGCCCCTGGTTTGCCTGAAAAATTCTCCTTCAAAAAAGATATAATTGTGGTCAAGGACCAATGACATCATTTCGATGAGAAGACATGTAGTATCCCACTGAATGTCAGCATATTTCCTAATACTACATGCAAATGCCTCTAGTCCCTCTTCCTTAGGGATACATGAGAACAAATCTATGACATCAATGGTCACAAATAATATATCATTGTTGGATAAATATATGGGATAACTTTTTAAAAATTCCCAAGAATCTTTAGCTATATGTGAATTTTTTCCATATACATGTTTGAGATATGTGTCAATCACTTTGCCCATAGGAAATGTCTTAGATCTGCTCCCTGATATTATCGGTCTGAAAGGGGGATCTTCTATTCCTTTGTGTATCTTCAGGATGCCTACTATGGTGGCTAAAGTGGGATAATCTACTTTAATATACTTGTAAATTTCATCGTTTATCCTATTATCAATTAAAAATTCTTCTATACACGTCAATTTTTCTATATCCAATGTTAATTTTATTGAGGGAAACGTTAGAGTAGTTGCCTGAAGTATGTAACAATTCATGTACCTTACAGGTATACAGTAGACTGTCGTAAATAACTATACCCCCCCTTATCTGGTTTCATAATTCTAATGCTTTTTGCATTCTTTAATTCCTGAAGCACCTTGTATTCTTCAACAGTTAGGTTGGACTTAGGATGAATACCTGCTAACTGTTTATTTAACTGATAGATCTGTCGAGTCATTACTTTGTCATACATAGAAATGGTAGGGTGCATGGGGGGTATATACGTACTCTTCTTTTTTAATACTTGTAAGGTAGTGTCAGTATGATGGGATGTACCTGTGGCTCTGGTATCTTTAAACATAATAGCCAAATTCAATTTCCTGACATACCTTTTATCTTCGCCGATACAATCTACTAAACTAAACTTATTGGTTAGAATATACTTGATCCCTTTAGACAAGAGGTCAAAGTGACTCGTAGTTAATTCATACCCTGTATAATTATAGATGTTAAAATTCCTATAGGTGGAGACTACACCATCATATGTGATACCATCGTCATCCCTGATGTCTTCTACTGTATCCTCCCTGTCTCCAGTGGGACCACCATTATCATGTGCTATTAATGGTATCTTAGATGTTGGTGATGCTGCTGTCCTTTCCAGTTCCCCCTGGTCCAATGTTTTTCCCTCTCTCTGTGTTCTGTGTATAAAAAATACGAATTATCTACTGTTTCCTGACTGTGCTGTGTATAATTTCTATCAGTTCTTGAATAGGTCTCTATTTGATGTTTATTTTTATTTTTATTTTCATTTTTATTCTTATCCCACAAGTAGGCTTTCCCACTTTTGTAATGGTCCAAATCCCTATGAAATTTCTTCATCTTCTGACCATACACTTTCGTATGTTATATTCTGCATTGGAAAACTGCTTGACATACAGTTTCTCCCATTGGGAAAAAAGTAAATCATTCCTAATCAGTTTGTTTAATTCTTCCACCTCTTGTATTAAATTAACTAACTTATCATCATTGAACTTTATAAGTATTGACATATACTTTAAACCACTTTGATCAAAAAAATTGTTAAATTCATGTATCATATTCTCTGTGACATCCAATCCCATTGGGTATTTAAAGAATTTAAGCCCCATCGGGACTATTTTCATTTCTATGCATTTAGATAAATAAGCATTGTCCAATTTAATATTGTTGATTTGAAACAACTTTCTACCCAAAGCATAAACAAGATCCTTTAATGTACCCTTATGCATATCCTTTAAAGTGTGCGACCTATTAACATCCACATTGGGATGTATATTGTCAAAAACACAATCTTTTTCTAAAAATGTCTTAATGGGGTCTGTATTCTGTGTTTTATTTTTACCCATAGCTTCAGAAATGTTTTTGTCCAAAGTATTTGTGTCCATAACTTCGTTGGTTTTAATGGCCCCCTTGGCCGTAGTAGCATAAGTAAAAAATGGTTTCATTCTCTTCGGTTTAGTACCTATTCTATTAGCTTCATCATCACCATCACCGAAAAAGAAGTCAAACGTAAAGTTGGATATACCCAACTTACTGCTATTATGTAGGGTTGCTGTATGTAGAGCAGTAGGTATATCAAGAGATTTGGTTGTTCCAGTACTAATCCCTTTCCCATTGGGTGAAATCTGCTCTATACAGGTCCCTTGCCCATTCGGTATATCTGTGGTGTATGTAGAAAAATTAGATAATCGAATTACCTTCTCCGTACTGTCGTTGCTGTCTCGAAGCACTTGTGGTACTAAAATTTTACTGTTACTATTATTGGCAGCCAAAGGAGAGCACTGACACATGCTGGCAGACAAAGGGGAGCACTGACACTTGTTGGACACAAAGCTACCAGTTTGAATATCAGTAAAAATGCTGCTGAAATGGTTGAGCAAAGAATTTAGTTTACTCACTTCCCCTCTCAGTTCCATGATTTCGGCTTTGACGAAGTCAGATCACACTGTTCTGGACTGTGGGGTGAGTTGAAGGAGGTTTCCTGATCAGACTCCATGAGGCACAACCTGTAGAAAACCACCAGTGCGGACAATGGAATAACTAAGAACAAAATACCAAAATCCACTATAACGCAAACGAACCTCTGTGTCTTGGGAAATCCACACACTACTTCAATGCTACAATTACACCAATGATAATCAGCAGCACAAAAACGTCTTAGAACAAGCGAATGACTCAGAAAGCGACAGTGTTAAAAATAAAAACATTTATTGAATCCAAACTCCAAAAGTTTAAGCGCTTTCACTTGTATGAATACAAGCTTCATCAGAACACTGAAACTGATGTTAGCTGATCTTTAAATAACTTTTATGGCACCAATTCTGTTTGAAATCAATCTTACTAATTTTAAAGACATACATACACATTTACTAATGCGGCAATACTACTATTTTTGTATTACATACATAAAAATGAACCAAAATAATAATAATAATTTGTGATTGATATACATCAAAAAATCGATTCAAAAAATCAATTTAATAACCATAAAATATATAGAATATATAAAAATATGTTAAATGTATAAAATATATCAAAAATATGGATTTTATTATTTTAGTCACAGACAATATAAAGAATTACAATTAAAAAATTGCTATTTGACACTCATATGTCAATAACTTGCTACAATGAACATTAAGAAAACTATTTAATAAATATATAATTTCAAGGCCAATAATGTTTTAATGTATATAGTATCATTTAAACCTGGTAAAACAGAGGCATCAGTGTAAATTTGCCACCATAATTCTTTATATAGGAGCAAGCCATTAAAATCTCCCCCTCTTGGGTCAACCTGCACAATGTCTACTATACCAAAATTAAAGAAATTATTATCTCCATGCTCCTTAATATGTCTATAGAGCGCATTTTTATCATCCTTTCTTTTAATACTATATAAGTGGGAATAAATGCGTCTATTAAATTTCCTTTGAGTCTTGCCTATGTAGAACCCAGAACAGGTCCTCATATAGCTAGATAAATAACCATTTTGGTTTGACAGTTACCTCCACAAAACTTTATACGAGTGTGGTTATAGTTGTCCAATACCACACTATCACCCCGAAATATGGTGTAACATTGTTTACATGCCCCACATTTAGTTGTGCTCCTATATATGGGGGTCTTATTTATATGACCTCTCTCTAAAATAAGTTTGATGTTAATACCAATTTTATTGACAAATCTAGGGCCTTGACCTAAAATAGGGGCAATATCCTGATCTACTAGAATAATATGTCAGTTGTCTGTCAGGATTTTCTTGACCTTACCAATATGTGCTCCATATTCCAAAATACATGTCCTGTCAAAGGAACTATCATCTATCGTCTTAACAGCTAGGTTTTGCACCACCTTTTCATTACTGTTGTTGTATCTTTCTCCCAATAAGGGTGTATATTTTTCCCCCACTCATTGATTACATATTTCCTAACTTTGGACATGGCTATGACATCATAACCTCTTTCCTTGAATAATGAGGTGATGGATGTCACTTCATCCAAGATATCAGTATAGACAGATGTCATCCTAACATTAAGTAGTTTTCTTAATGTTCATTGTAGCAAGTTATTGACATATGAGTGTCAAATAGCAATTTTTTTATTGTAATTCTTTATATTCTCTGTGACTAAAATAATAAAATCCATATTTGTGATACATTTTATACATTTGACATATTTTTATATATTCTATATATTTTATGGTTATTAAGTTGATTTTTGAATCAATTTTTTGATGTATATCAATCACGAATTATTATTATTATTTTGGTTCATTTTTATGTATGTAATACAACAATAGTAGTATTGCCGCGTTAGTAAATGTGTATGTATGTCTTTAAAATTAGTAAGATTGATTTCAAACAGAATTGGCACCAAAAATGTTATTTAAAGATCAGCTAATGTCAGTTTCAGTGTTCTGATGAAGCTTGTATTCATACAAGTGAAAGCACTTAACCTTTTGGAGTTTGGATTGAATAAATGTTTTTATTTTTAACACTGTCACTTTCTGAGTCATTTGCGTGTTCTAAGACGTTTTTGTGCTGCTGGTTATCGTGGGTGTAATTGTAGCATTGAAGTAGTGTGTGGATTTCCCAAGACACAGAGGTTCGTTTGCGTTACAGTGTATTTTGGTATTTTGTTCTTAGTTGTTCCATTGTCCGCACTGGTGGTTTTCTACTAATTGGTGCAGAGGCCATCACATGCTCATGTGCAAATTCCTACAAAAGCAGGCTGCAATCTCTGCCAGCAAACTCAATCACTCTATTGCAGAGACTGACAGAGAGAGAGAGAAAAAGAAAAAGAAATATTACCAAATTATACAAAGGAAAGGTATGTGACACATATGTATTTTCTGGCATGTAGTAGATGTTATTGAAGAATAGTCTGCATAATGTGAAACATTCATATGTGGCAGCAGTACTTCTTTATGCACAGATGTTCTGCTTAACTACTGCTATGGACAATACTGTGTGTACCTGTGGGCAGTTGAACATACCTGTGAAATGTGTAACTCAGCATTAAATGTCAAGATCTGATCCATGTTATCTGTGTTCTGTACAGTAGTGTGGCCAATGGCTGTTGGGGGGATTAGCGCTGACATTATATAAACATGGGTGTGACAGAACAACACATGCATGATAGTCATATAAAGTGTAGCTTAGCATTGGCAACTGCTGTAGCAGTCTAGTATGCTTATCTAGCATTTGTAGCCATATGTACCCCCCTAATGTTAGTGTGTGTTCATATGTGACACGTGTTTGTGTTGCAGCAAGGCCCAACAGTTCAGCTGTGAGGTCCAGGGACTTACAACAGTGTGGACCATGTGTGTGTATGCCACACACATACGGAAAAATATATATGTGTCATATATATATTCACATCTGTATATGTGCATAGAGCAGGGGACATATTGCAACTGTTTGTGAAGGGGGGAGATATATATGTTGGTGAAGGTTAGTATGCACATATTTGTATGTAGTTTTTAGTGTGTGACAAACAAGACAGCATACAGTGCTGGTATATGACATGTGGTGGTTAAACACTGTGGGTGGTTTGTTCAGTTTGCAATGTTGAAGCCAGTAAGGCCTGCTAAAGCTACCTGGGCTGTGAACACCTTCAGTGCATTTGTCCCAAGACTGTCTGATTTTATTACATTACTGTACACCTTACACCCTTTGTATAATTGATATTCTCACTATGAAAGGTGAAATATATATGTCCCTATATATATATATATATATATATATATATATATATATATATATATATATATATATGTATATGTAGACAAATGGATGTGCATATGTATATATACATATATATCTATATATGTATATATACATATATATATATATATATATATATATATATATATATATATATATATATATATATATATATATATATATATATATATATATATATATATATATAGATATACACACCTACATCTACTTATTGCAATAGATTCTCTGTACTGTTGACTGAGTGTGATGGTCAATATGTTTGTGACTACATCAAAGATATGTATCTGTGGGATAGCTTAGTGGGAAACTGTTTATGTTATGGTATTATGGGTCCTTGCTTTGATCCTAGCAAAAGCTGCACATTCTGTTGCTAGACAGAACAAGTGCTATTGCATACAGTGTGATTAAGTCCCTTAGTTTTAACTAGGGTATGTCATTGGAGGCTAAAGCACTACATCTATGATTATTGATTGGTACTGATGTTGAATGCAAATCCTGTGTGTACTGTAGTACTAATTGAAGCTCTGGGCCTGTACAGCAAGGTATGGTGTATGTCCACATTGCTTGCATCCACTGTTTTGTGTGGTCCCTGTATTCATCACAGATTACATTTCTCAAGATTAAGGCTGTGTAAGTACTGACACACAGAACTTTATAGTACACACTGAAAGCTTATCTAGGTTGTCATACCTTTGTGTCCTGTAATTATGTCTGATGTGTGTGTGTGTGGGTATGTCTGTAACATGTCCTTTGACATATGTGTGGTAATACATATAACTTGCGTATCTAGCAACATTCATAGTGTACTACAGCAGTATGTGACCTATATTTCCAATTGTGCACATATTTTGGCCACAAGTTTGGCATTAACAAGTTGTGTGGTATATTAGTAATACATTTACTGGACCTTACACTGATTGTGATGGATGATATATTTCTTTACACATCAGCTTGGTGTATATCTGCTGTGGCTAGGTGGTGCATCGTGTTGCATACAGTGTGCCAGGCACTCTTGTATAGTCTTATATAGTGATTTTATTATGTTGCTGTGCAGAACATGGTTCATTAGATAGAGAGTGAGCAAGGCACTTTCAAGCAGTTGTGGGATGAGCAGTGATAAGTGGCAGTTACAGTCTTTCACTCTCGGTTAGCTTATAGGTTGCTATATATGGCAGTTCAGTGATATCTGTACTGTATAATGTTAAATGTGCCATATGACTTGCTCAGACATATTTTTGTATTTATGTCTTCCAGGGATCATGGCCCACCACAGGAACCCAAGTTACAGTAGTGCTGAAGATGATATCATCACTAGCAGTATGATTCAGCACTACCGTCTAATGTTTTCGCAAACAAGCCAGGACCAGCAGGAGCGTACTGCAATGTGGCAAGATCTTGCCCGCAGGGTCAATGAGGTAGGCCTGCATAACTGCACATATGAGCAGGTACGCCACCACTGCAGTGATCTTCTCAAACATGTCCGTCAGCGTGCCGCTGATGTGCGTAGACAACAGCTTGCAACAGGGGATGGTGTTAATATCCATCCCCCCTCACCAGGGTGGAGGATCTGCACATGAGCCTGGTTGCACCTGCCCAACAACAACAGCAGCAGACATACACCATGATGGAGGTTGGAGCCACCCAGCAAGCACACATGGAGCATGCAGGTAACATGGCATATCTGTAGACTACTATTATCTGTATTGGTAGATCATGCATATGTGAGATGTGGAGTGTGTCATTCAAATATGTGGACCCTGTTGTTGTGCAATACTGATCATTTGGAACATAATCTGTAGCCCTGTGAATGTAAACTGTTGTTGTACTGTAAGATTGCAAACACACAGTAGCAATGCCAAAGTTGTGGCCACTGACAAACTGTCTCATCTCTATGTAGGTACCTCTGGGGTGACATTAAGGCAGCGGACAGATGCTGGTGAGTGTGTTCTACATTTATAATTGTAAATAAAAAGTGCATGTCATAGTTAAGGTGTAGGCCATGTACACTTGTAACACACCTACCCATAATGCATGCTGTGCATGTTTGGTGCAAGAGCACACATATCTCACTAATGTGATTAGCTGCCTCAAACACATGCAATACCCAGACCATCTCAAACAAATGTGGCTAGACTGTACTGACCATTGGATAGGCATAGTTGATACTCAACATGCACATAACATACAGTTCTATGTCATACACAGAGCATTTTAACATGCTACACATAAAGGATTCCCAAACCCTCTGTAAAGGCACACTCCAGTATCCAAAATCTCATCCACATATTACACATAATATACCTGAGGGTAGAGGCCTATCCTGGGGCATTTAAACACTCTGCAACACACTACACATTCATGTCAGGGAATGCTCCTTATTGGCCTCCTTACAAGCTCACGTAACAACTGGTTGTGAAAAGGTGAATTTAGCCAAGGTAGCACAGTTCTGGTACAGCATGATTAGTGCTGGTTTGTGAAACATTTGTAGCCTTGAGTGACCACCTGATGCTTCATGATGATGGCCTATAGTACTATACCCCATCCAGTTATTGTAACCACAATACTACACATAGCTGTCATTGCTACACACCATAATGATGCATGTGTGCACACATATGCACCTCTAAACAGTATGCATACCAATCATCATTTGCACAACTGACACATATATGTCTTGTGATGCTATTGAGTGGCTAGGTCATATGACACATATTGGGTATGTGTAGTGTTTAAATATGCAGTTGTGTTTTAGCATACCATGTCATGGATGAGACTGGCATGTCCACAATATGATCTACACACACCATAAGTACTGTACATTGGGTATGTGGCCAAACGGTATTCCATCAATTATCCATGCACCACTGATGATGTTGTGTGAATACTCATCATGCATGTGCTAAAAATGTGGCCACAATTATTTGCTAAAGACACAGAGGCTGTAATCAGCATTGGATACCTATCTGACACACAGATACATCTGTGAGTTATGGTGCACAGTACATCACAGGGTTATGAATACCTGCACAGCAATGTTGTGTCCATGTATGCATTGTGTTCCAGGGGGAGGGCCATCACCTAATAACAAAACACATGCATCAAAACCATGTATACTGTTAGTAACAAGGACTGACTACACTTGCACTGCATGCTGTTGAGCAACACATGTCCTGCATGCTGACATGTGTGATATGACTGTTTTGCTTGTGATATTGTACTCCACCATCACCTGCTATTGTGTATATTCTGTGATTGCTAGTGTTGTGTGTGTCTGCTTTCGGGAAGAATATAGTTTTGTGTGTGTGCATGTGTGCATGTGTGCATGTGTGAATGCGTGCATGTGGTCTGAAGTCATGTTCAGGTCTTAAAGTGTGTTTCCTGTTTTCCTCTCACAGGTGGCAAGGTGGGGCAGGTTCAGTACAGCAGGGAACCTGATGTGACTGAGACAGACAGTGATCGTGAGGATACGTGTGTTGATGCACAGGCAGGTTTGTCAGGGTCTGTTGTTGGGCCACCAATTGACAGTACACAGGTCTCCACCCCATCCATGCACACAGTCATACTGCCTGTACAACCATCATCACTATTGCCCTTAGCGGAGGGACAGTGCAGTATCTATGACACATGTATCAGGACACAGCAGCCATAGCCAGATGTCTGGAATGGTACCACATAGGCAGATGCCCAGGGGTTCTCGTCAGAGCACTACTGGTCATCATGCCCCTGGCAGATGTGCCACACCTCTTTCTACCACATGCATGTTCCAGGCTGTCATGGAGGCACAGACACGAATGGAGCGGTACACCCGACTGGGGCTAGGGGCATAGAGGGCTCATTACACCCCTGTAAATGACAGTATCCATGATCTAGCAGGTTCCATATGTAACTACGCTGAGGTCATTGATAGACATTGGGGTGAGACATTGGATGTCCTTCACAATGTCATGTCCATGTGTCAGGACAGTGCGGGATGGTTGAGACATAGATATGGATGTATGCCAGCAACATCACCAGCTGGAGGTCACCGTGGATGTCCAGCAAGTCACAGCCGCTCCTGTAGTGCCAGTATCAGCCCCAGCAATGTTGGGGGGCTGTCCATAGACTGTTCTAGCAGACCACGTGCACGTGGCTCTGGCAGTCCCAGCAGGGACCTGGATCCAGTGGACATTTGTCAACCTCTTCGGATAGTACCCAATCTGGATTAGTACCCGATACTGTCTGTAGCACCCCTGCCAGGCACAGGTTCCGTATCCGTGGCCAGAGACGGTGATCTGTAAAGCCTGCAAGGTACAGTCTGTAGCTGTCTCACAAATCCCTGTATATGGCAGCCACATGGTGGAACTGTGTGCATACAGACACACACACATAAACCAGAAACCTAGGGCAAACACATACCTGCACACATGACATCAGCATTGACCCATAACAGTACTCATGGCCCTCACACACACACTCACACACACACATGTCGATTGTATGGCTCAGTGTAGGCCTCTGACAAACCAACAATACACCCTGTGCATATGTTGAAACCTGTGCCACCTCCTGTCATCTGTAACATTGATTCAGGAACAGGCTAACATAGTGCTGATGCACAGGGTGACTTTAATAAAGTATAGCAATGGATGGATATGGAGCATGTTGTCAGCAGTAAAGCGTAATGATATCCTTGTAGGTGTAGATGAGCAGGCATGATGCATTAAAGCTGTAATTAGCAATGTTGTATTGTTTTCACCAGTGTTTATTCCAATTGTGTTTTGTGTGCCCATGTGCCACTTGGCTGATGTATGTAGTTGTGTCAGCATGCGTTATACAGTAGACAGTAAGTGTGGGGTGTGTGCAACACACATTTGCAGGTGTCCATTTGTGAACATGGTGGAGGTGCATTGTCTGCATGTACATGCATATTGGACACATGGGCAGGGTGGCTTGCCCTGTATTGGCCAGTGTTAACACTTCATAGTTTCTATTGGTGGCCAGTATGCATTGTACTACACACATTTTGGAACTTGAGTACGCATGTGTGTGTATGACACGGGTTGACACTGTGCTGTGGGTGATGCTGTTGTTGCTATCTGTCATTGGTTTGCATTACTAAGGTTAAAACTGTCCCAGCTGCATAATCCTTTAGTAATGCACACTGTTTACCTACAGGGTTGTATGGACCATGCTATCACAAACACAAGAAATTCTCACTTATACAGTAAAAGTGCATTAGTCTCATGGACCCCTGCCATACACTAAATATATAATAGAAGGTGTGAAGTTGTACCAAAAAAGAGTTACATACCAAGAAAGGATAACCTCTCTGGTCAGTATCATTGGGAAAATACAAGCCCTCATTAAACATACAAGTGAAGCTTCAAAATACAAAATGGCAAGGATTCCAAAGACAACACTAAAGCTTTCTTTAGTGTTGTTTATAATCTACAGGGGAAATCTCAGATCGGGTCACAGTTAATGTAAATGGTCACAAAGTACACTTATCTGAATGACATCACCAATTTCTTGTCAGACAGTTTGAATGCAGATTTCACCACCCTGTCATTACACAAGGGCCACATTTCCAGACCTGAAGAATGTAAAACCTGATGATTCACAGACACTCTAGTTAAAACATCTCTTTACCAAAGTCCAAACCACAGTGGCAATGGTACTGGACAGTGTCCCTGGCTGTGTCATACACAAGCTGACATATAACGTCACCACTCACCTAAACACTCTGCCCAGATGCAGCCTCTATACAGGTTACATACTTGTGGAATGACACACGGTAATGGTGTACACAGTCTACAAGGGTTCAGCTACAACGTCTTCTCCGTCTTCTCCTTTAGGATGCTCCCATTAGGAGTCGCCACAGTAGATCATCTGTTTCCATTTCTTCCTTCCCTCTGCATCTTGCGCTGTCACACCATCCACCTGCATGTCCTCTCTCACCACAGCCATAACCCTCATTTTAGGCATTCCTCTTTTCCTGTTACCTGGCGGCTTCATCCTTAGCATCTATTTCACAATATACTCTGCATCCCTCCTCAGCATATGTACAAACCAACTTAATCCTGCCTATATGGCTTGGTCTACTAACCTTCAAACCTGGGCTGACCCTCTAATATACTTATTCCTAATCCTGTCCACCCTCGTCACACCCAGTGCAAATGTTAACATAAATTGATTAAGGGTAGAACTACAACAGATCCTGGAAACTCTCACCCTATAAGCCAGACAAATGTTATCTGGAAGGCTATGGAGCACAGCATTATGGAACTCATTAACAGAGACATTATAAACCTGTAAACACTGCACCATACCCACTTAGGTTCTCTAAAGGCCAGATCATGGCTCCTATACCTAGTAGACTTCAAGCCAGTTAACAAGGCTATAGGCGAGGGAGGGGAGGTCCACACAGCCAAGCTATAGCTCACCAGAAATTCATACCCATCCCGCATTCTGGTATTATACAAAACCTCAACAGAATGACCATAAACGATTGTTAGATGATGGACTGACAACTGACGCACAGATGTAGGACACACAGTAACATTTTCAGCCTCCATGTACAATTCTATGCCAGTAACAAGTGGTATTCACCTGCACTCAATCCTGGGGCCACTCCTGTTTGGCATATAGCTTTCTTAGGTATAAACAAACACAGTAGGGATATGTCTGCCCACGTTTGATGAAAATGCATACCGTGGGCTATACTTTATTCTCCAGATGACACAGACATCCTCTAAAAGGGTATCATAGAGACAGATACCTGGTGTCAAACTCATGCTGTAAAGCTATAAGCCAAAAAAAGCATAGTTATCCACTTTTAGAAAACAAAGTATCCCCAGAGTACCACATAGGTAGTAGCCCCCAAAATGTGGAACAGATACTAATGTATACACAGAGCCATGTGTTTAGTCAACTCTCCTTTGATAATCACATTACCAAAGGGTTTTGGAAATCCCTCTGTGGAGCACATAAGCAATAAAGGGTTTGCATGCAGATCCACAGAAGTTGTTGCACACCTATAATGGTTAGTCATCTTTGCCAGACTTTGCTTGGTTTGGAACATGATTCAAATATACCTCAAGCATAAACCCTCACTCACACTCTTCAATAGAAACTGTGATGAGTGGATGTGAAACAGAAGACGTAGCCCAGGGTTCACTGTAGTGGCTAAGCTTGTCACAAGCATACAGAAGTGACCTAAGGTCTGGAAAGCACCAGCACGCTCTGGCAAAGATAACAGATGCTTTCATGGAGAAAGCAGAGTACCCACCTATGAAATAATTGAGGTCATATGTATGTATATGGCTTTGCCCCACAGCTACCTTACATGTGTAATGCACATACAGTTGTCACTGTGATATGTCATACACTAGAAAAATCAAAACCCACTCCACATTGGCCAATGGTGTCACACACTCTCACACACCTGGAACACACACACACACACACACAGTCAACAAGTGCGTAATTCAAACTCCTTCCTAACTACATTATGATACTACAGCAGTATGCATTTACACAACACGCTATACACATTACTGGGATTTCACCTTTCCACAAGTATATTTGTAGGATGGTGACATCATCAGATTTGACAAAGATGAGTATGCCACTTTTAAGGGGTGTGAGTAGTCTCCAAAAACATTGCTCCTCCCCAGGGAGACACACACACACACACACAGTTAGCAAGTATAGGATTCAACCTCCTACCTAACTACATTATGATACTACAGCAGTATGCATTTGCACAACATGCTATACACATTACTGGGATTTCAGCTTTCCACAGGTATATTTGTAGGATGGTGACATCATCAGACTTGACAAAGATGAGCATACCACTTTTAAGGGGTGTGAGTAGTCTCCAAAAAGGTTGCTCCTCCCCAGGGAGACACACACACACACAGTTGGCAAGTACAGGATTCAAACCTCTACCTAACTACATTAAAATACTACAGCAGTACGCATTTACACAACATGCTATACACATTACTGGGATTTCACCTTTCCACAGGTATATTTGTAGGATGGTGACATCATCAGACTTGACAAAGATGAGTATACCACTTTTAAGGGGTGTAAGTAGTCTCCAAAAAGGTTGCTCCTCCCCTGGGAGACACACACACGGCCTGCAAGTGCAGGATTCAAACCCCTACCTAACCACATTATGATATTATAGCAGTACATATTTACACAACGCTCTATACACATTACTTGGGTTTCACCTTTCCACAGGTATATTTGTAGAATGGTGACATCATCAGACTTGACAAAGATGAGTATACCACTTTTAAGGGGTGTGAGTAGTCCCCAAAAAGGTTACTCCTCCCCAGGGAATCACACACACTTGGCAAGTGCAGGATTAAACCCCCTACCTACCTACATTATGATACTACAGCAGTACACATTTACACAACATGCTATACACATTACTGGGATTTCACCTTTCCACGGGTATATTTGTTGGATGGTGACATCATCAGACTTGACAAAGATGAGTATACCACTTTTAAGGGGTGTGAGTAGTCTTCAAAAAGGTTGCTCTCTCCCCAAGGAGCACACACACACACACACACACACACACACACACACACACACACACACACACACACACACACACACAGTTGGCAAGTGTGAGGTTCTTAATCCAATCTAAGTAGGTCTTTACACTTCAGCAAGCAATATGGAGTTACAGGGTGCAATACAGACATTACTCGCTGACAGTTTGCCCAAAGGTTTTTTTCACATTTGCTAACCTCAGCAGGCTTATCATACTAGGTGTATTGTGAGTGTATTGTATGCATAGGCCATGACCATATCATATATGGGTTGATGCACCACATGCTGGCACACACAGGGTCAAACTGGTGGCTAAGCTCTGTCAACCCAGTACTGGACAATACAGTCAAGAGGAGTAGGGTCATACAACCACAACACCAGCGGTCTCACATAGACCTACAATATAAGCACCAGCAAAACACACACATAAATACACATTACCATACTTGGAGAATACAAATATTAATCTGAAAAAGAGAGAGTATCCTCCTAAGCAGACAAGCAAGCAACTTGCACCTCCAAGCACATGCCAGAAAACACATAATACACCAAAGCAGTGTGCCTCACAACAGGCCCTAAGGCAAAACAACATACCCAGCACACTAGTAATAGGTGACTCCATAGTCAGGTGCACAGATGTTCCACTCACTCGGCTGGAGAAGGGGAAGGTTACTGTTAGTTGTCTGTCAGTTGCTATGATCCGCCACATAACACAAGCACTTACATCACTCCAGAACAGGTACATATATGATGTGTTCTTTGTACATGTCAGTGTGAATGATCTGAGACATACCTCCCAGGACAACATGACAAGAGACATATAGTAGCTCTATGATTATGTAGCCCAGGCTGGTATGACCCTGACCTCGAGTAGCATCTTACCTTCACCTACATGATACTGCAATATAACAGAAAGATGATAAACTTCAACAATTGGCTGAGCTTCTGGTGTCATTCAAAGGGGATCCAGTCTCTGTCTGCCTGTGATGACATGATAGACAAGCCTCGTTGCTTCGCTAGAGATGGTTTGTACCTGTCACCCCTATGCTTCTGAATACTGGCCAAGGCTCTTGCTGTCCCCATATTATCTTTTTTAGGCAAAGCTGAAAGGTTAATAGGTTCATAGGTAGGTACTAGGCTATCGGCCCTGGGACCTATACAAGCCCAGCCAAAAAGGTACCCTGGGTTTTGCCACCCAAGAAATTTCCTGTGCCACTGTCGAGCAGAGACACAGAAGTGATCCCCGGGCTGAATTTCCTATTTCCCATCCAATCATCAAGATTTTTCTGAAGAGTGCTAATGAGGAGCTTTGTTTGATATAAATAGGTAGTTTATTCTGGAGTATGGGAAGTCTCTGGGAGAGGAATCTATCCCTCTGGCATGTTCTGTTTATTGTGGTGACAAGGTTTAGGTCCCTAAAGCATGTAGCTTGGAAGGATTGGGATTTCTTTAAGTGGAGCATGTCTAACAGCTCTGGGTTTGACATAGCTTTGTATGTTAGGCAGAGATCACCTCTGAGTAGGCGATATACGACGGAGTAAAGTTGGAGTTTTTTGAGACGGTCTGTGTAGGGCATGTGTTTGAGGCCAGTAATTGTGAGGTATTTCTGCGGCCTTTCCAGTTGTTGTAGATGTCTTGTGAGGTACAAACCAAAAAGGGCATTGTACTCTATAATGGATCTAATGAGTGATGAGTAGAGGGGAACAATGACATCTTTTTTTTCTGCATGAGAAACATTTTGTGATGAGGTGTGCCATGTAGAAGGATTCCCTGACTACTGTGGTGATGTGATTATCAAAGGAGAGACTACTATCCACCTGTGTCCCAAGGTTTATTATCACACTTTCAGTGTTAAGTATACTACCACCTATGTTGTAGTTCATGGGTACAGAGTTTTTACCAAAGGGGATGACAATGCACTTTTTGGCACTGAGCTTGAGGCCATGGCTTTGACACCAGGCATCTGTCTCAGTGAGGCCCTTTTATAGGATGTCCACATTATTAGTAGTTTTGATTATGGCTCCTAGTTTGCAGTCATCTGTGAACTTCATTAGCCAAAGACCTTCTGTGTTAGCCTGTACTTCAGAGAAGTAGATACCAAACAGGACAGGACGCAGGACTGAACCCTATGGTACTCCACTTGTCACTGGTCTGAAGTCGGATTTGGTGTCTGCTTTCACAGTGTAGGTTCTGTCAGTAAGCCAGTTGGCAACTCATCTTGTGACATAGGGATTTATACCTAGTTTAGTGAGTTTATCTATAATTCCAGAGTGGGGGATGGTGTCAAAAGCCTTGGCAAGATCTAGATAGGCTGTGTGAACCACCTTACCCTTGTCTACGGCTTTGGTGACTGCTTCAAAGAAGTCTATCAGGTTTAGGAGACATGATCTGCCTTTTACAAACCCAAACTGGTTGGGGTCCAGAGTTTGGAGATTACCAATGTCTTTGTTTATAAGTTCCATGATGATACGTTCCATGGCCTTGCAGACCAGGCTAATGGGGGTGCTAGTTCCCGGGGTCCGTGGTGGCTCCCCCCTTGTGTAGTGGGATAACCGTCACTGTGCGCCATTCAGCAGGCAAAAAGCCTGAGGTGAGGCTATGATTGAACACAGTACTTAGGTGTGGTGCCAGTTTGTTTTGTAGTTCATGTAGAACGCAGCCTGGGATGTTGTCTGGTCCCATGGAGGCTGTGTTCCTGGCTTTGGACAGTGTGGTTTTTACCTGTGCAGCCGTGATTACAGGAACTCTGCATTCTTCTGGTATAGAGATGGGCTCTTTAATGGATGAGAGGGGGGTAAATTTAGCATTGAACCTATCTGCCAGGATGTTGGCAATATCAGTTGGGTATATATATTTAGTGCCATTGTGCTGTAACTCAGAGCAGATCTGAGTGTTGCCATTGAGATTCTTGACATAGCTATAGAATGCTTTGTGATTGTCTTTAGAATCAGTGGCGATTTTGTTTTCATAATTAGCTTTGGAGGATTTTATCAGGGATCGCAGCTTCTTACTGAGGCTGACCAGGGAACTTCTCCACTCATGGGATTTTACTGTCTTTTGCAACAGTTTCTTCCTTCTGTTGTAAAGTTTGTTTATGGCAGGGGACCACCAGATTGGCTTCCTTTTTTTGGAGGATAGCGTCTTGGTTCTGTTTGGGATAGCACGATCCATGCACTCATGTAAATGCTTATAAAGTGCAATTGTGTAAAATTCAGTAGTCGTAACTGTATTGTCCATCTGCATGGGTGTCATGACGTTCACCACTTCTGTCTTAAGAAGCATGAAGTTGGCTTTGGAGAAAATTTTTAACATGGTTTCCTTAATGGGGGGTGGGGGCAGAATGTGGATATGTAGGGTAATTAGCTTATGGTTGGATCTGACCAATGAGGCGTTGATGTCAGGTGTGGAACACTGGTCTCTCAGGACAAACCAAACCCCGTAACCAACACAAATAACCACAAAGTGAGCTAAATGCTACTCATTGCCAGAAGTCTCAGCCTCCAAATGCACACACTCGAGGCACTTCTCAGTTTGGAGAATATTGATATATGTGCAGTAACAGAAACCTAGTTCAAGGCTCCAGAGAGCACACCAGTACTCCTAGGATACTACTTATTCGATACCTTCCAGTATCAGAACCTGAATCATAGCACATAGGGTGGGGATGTATCCATATTCATCAAGGATACCTACACCTTTCTCTACATCCTCTCTACAGGATATGTACCCATAGAATGTTGCACAGCAACATTCTTCCCACTCCACAGGGGTGGGGCCACAAAAGACCCTTGGCATTCCCACTCTATGAGCCTGACGAGTCTGATCTGCAAGGCAATGGAGCCAATCATAATGGAAGGCAACAATAAAGACATTGAGAACCTTCACACAGTTGAGCACACCCAGTTTGGCTTTGTCAAATGCAGATCATGCCTCCTGAACTGGGTGGATTTCTTTGAGACAGTTACCCAGGCTACAGATGATTGAAAGGAGCTCCACACAGCCTACCTATACCTCGCTAAGGCCTTTGATACCATTCCCCAATCAGGTATCATAGATGCACTCACCAACCTGGGCATAAATCCATACATCACAAGATGGATTGCAAACTGGCTCATAGATAGATCCCACAAATGAAAAGTTGCTGGCTACATCAGACTCTAAACCGGTAACAACTGGTGTCCCCCAGGGTTCAGTCCTTATATTTAGCCATTGGCATGCTTCCTCAACTGTATGCATCCTTTATTTGGAGCTGACATAGCTCCATTTAGCTATTTGCAGAAATGTACTCCGTTACCAACGGAGTACATTTCTGCAGCTAACACTAATCTTCCACGGACAGGTTAGGGTTTCCTGGATCACAAATTTACTTCATTTGCATGGCTTTCACCAGCAAATGAGGTAATTTGCATACCATGATGCTGTCCATGCAAGAGTAGCTTTAGCAATTCTTGTGCATGCCCCTGCCGGCTGTACCTGGATCGAACGGCAGACATATTGCGTGCATGAGCTCCTACACTCTTCTTGCACTCCGTGCAAGCTTTCGTAAATCTGGTGGATAGTTCATGGGAAGAGAGTCTGTTTAGAAGGAGCTAATGGATGAATGTATTCACTTTTATTTATTTATTTATTTAGTAGTGCTTTGTTGACCAGATTAGTCCCATTAGGCCAGCAGTCTCTTTCAGGTGAAATCTAAGGTGATATTCATACTTATTGTGAGAAATGTGGATATGGTACCTGGAAAATTCCTCTACTCTTTTTGCTGTGTGTGCCATGGGATATTTTATATCCACCTGAGCTACCACCAAATTAGACAGATAGGATCTTGCTTTAACAGTTCATCCAAAGTCAGCACACTCAGGCATGCATCACCCCACTTATGCTGCAGAGTGCTGTCACTACTGGAAAATTAAACCAAATATCTAGAGTTAGAATAGACTCTCCTGTTATCTGATCTTCTACCGTTATATTCATGTCTATTACCCCCCATTGAGATACTGGCAATGATTTTTTTTGCTATGACAAATCAAAACTTATAACCACATTAAGTTCAGTGCAAATATTTACACTTATTTCAAGGTGAGCTATGTCAATTTCTGAGCTGGATAGTAAGCTGCAAATGTTAATAAGGGATAAACCTGTGA
The DNA here is from genome assembly GCF_019279795.1 of Protopterus annectens. Lineage (NCBI taxonomy): Eukaryota > Metazoa > Chordata > Ceratodontiformes > Protopteridae > Protopterus > Protopterus annectens. The sequence continues at coordinate 763,691,226 of NC_056731.1, read as the reverse complement.
GCATCTACATTTTCCAGTATTTTCCAATTAGCACTTGGAAGGCCTATAAGCTAAAAGTTACTGACTTCAAATGAAAGAAGAGAAGGGCTAAGTGACTAAATATTTTGGCAGTGCTATAATTTTAGTTTAGGAGAACTAGTATTAAATTTTAAGAACTTTACTTAGCAGAGGAAATGATGTTAGGAGGGATTCCTGCTAAAGGAGCGCAAAATAGGTGTGGGTTAGGTAGTTGTTAGGTACTAGTGGGCTCCACATGAGTGCAGCCAAGTTATTTAACCAAGAGTTTTGTGGGATCACAGTCTCTGGAGGGAAACTTGAACAAAATGCTCACTCTTTTGAATATGTACACAGTGAATGACTCAAAAATGGTTTCATGGGAGTCTGTCAAAGGCTATTTTTTTGTCACACACCCTTTCATGTTGGGGCTTTGCTGTGAGGCATTTTGACTTCCCCTAATTGATTTTGATGTTACTGTACCTCAGAGTAAGGAGAACCCTGACTCTACCTGCCTTATTTATTAATTATGCATTTTGGCCAAGTCCATATTATTTCATACTTTTTGTCAGATTCATGAATGGATATCAACAAAACTGTATTGAGTAATCCTGGCATCGAACTAGAGTCTTATTTGAGGCCTGCTCTGTATAAAGGAATACATTCTCCCAAAGGTTCTCAGTAACAGGATTCATAACCCATGGATAAAAACAGCTAAGAGCCTGGACAACATGCAAAGACAGGGAAATGTTTTAATAGAGTTCAGAACAGTAAACAAAAGAGCTACAGGTCTGAGTAGGTAAAGGCAAAAAGTATAAAATATGTGTCTGAAAATGGAGCGCATGTGCTTAAACCATATCATTGTCACTTTATCTACAAAGGCATAAGAGGCTGTCTTGTGAGTTGTACTTTTATTAAGAGTGTTCTCAGTATTCTTGAGGAAGTGGGTCTTCTTGGTCTGAAGTGGAATTTTGTAGTCACAAAGGGCACTTTGCAGTTGCTGAAAGCATCTGGCTATCAGGAAAAAAAAATGTGAAATCTAATCCATTCTATCCTCTATTCAGAATTGTACAGTTGGTAGGAGAATCCTTGCATTGTTGAACTAGAGGCTACTAAGGGCAACTTGAAGTTATGCAAGATTTCTGTAAGTTACTGAAAAATTCTAGGTAGTTATTAAAATATTTGAAATCTATCTGGAGGACCTCTGACTCATGCTAGTGGAACAGACCTTACTGTTTTTTTACTTAATGTTCACACATTATAGGCAAAAGTGTCTGAACCAGGACATAAACTCAGTAATTAGTGATCTGACACTTGGGTTCACGTGTAGTTATTAGGCATGCAGTCCAGAAGACCATGGAGGAGGCTAGCCCAGGTTCCTAAGTTCTCCAAAACACTGTTGTTACATGATATGCTTAAGGTTACACAATAAGTAAATGAAGGCTGAGGGAAGCAGCTGATTAACAGATCATAGCTGCACCCCCCACACCCAAACACACAAAGGAGTCTTCTTGCCTCTTGATTAGCATTAAGAATTTTAAGGAAGGTAGAACTAGGGTAGTAAGGTCACTTGTGGCTGTCTAATGTTGGTTTTGACTGTTATTTTAGCCAAAGGATCAAAGATCATCAAGGAGTCATTAATGTATACTTATAAGACAACAATTGAGGGGGATTGAGAAAGAGGTTATAGTTTGTATCATGAAATGGAAAAAAAACCTGAGTAACGGAAAAATCGCACACTATAGTGATTTTTAGATGTGATATGCTTCCACCACTCCTTGGATCCACATTAACAACAGGAAAACTTTCCACAGTTTTAAGTTGTTGCATGCATTTCAAAATGCAGTATATGTGAAGGTACATTATGAATTGCATTGTGAAATCAGCACAATATGTTTTGCTACCTACAGCCACAGACATACTTTCTTTGCAATTGCATTTGTATTAGACAAAATAATTTACCTCTTCATTTATAAAATAAATGCAAAAGGCTCTATTCTAGCCTGAAAAGTCCAAATAATGCCAAATTTTTAAAGTCCAAACGATGCCAAATTTGTAATTAGGAAGTTACTAGTGCAGTGGCCTGAAAACGCTGCTTGTCTATTCAAATAGCTTCCCAGAGGCTAACATTTTAGCAGTTGAAGTACCCAGCAAGGAGATGAATTCATCAGCAGTAAATTTTGCCTCTGTGCACAATAGTGTTTTTCCATTACAGAGTACTCCAGGTTATCAAACTTTATAGTATATAAATGCAAAATAAGCAGCTGAAACTAAGGGTGATTTTGAAGTGGCAGTCTGTTAATGTTGCGCTGTTGACTAAAACGTTATTGCATGCATGTTTTCTGCCCACATAAAAGGCCAGTAATTAGGTAGTTTAGAAGCTGTTCTTAGTCATGTACTGACCACATAAAAGGTCAAAGATTAGCTACTGTGACAACAGTTTCTGTGCCTGCATATATATATATATATATATATATATATATATATATATATATATATGCAAGTACTGCCCACATGAAAGAATACAGCTCATCAATAAGAACAGTTTAAACCACAGTACTTGTTTATATCTTACAGAAGCCTGTCTGTGACACATCTCTCATAAAATCTTAATAGTCAAAATGAATAAGCAATACAGATTTAGAGGGTGATACAAATAATTGGCCTGTGTAAAGAATTAAAAACAAGTATTTGTTAATTGCATTTAGACAATAGCTGGTAGTGTGGTGCCAGAACTGCTCTTCAAAGTATGAATTCTTGACACAGCCCAGGTTATTATTTTATGTTTCTACAACTGCCACCTGTATAAAGATGCAAAAGTATAAAACACTGCACTTAGGAGAATACCATAGGGAATGATATTAACAGCAACAACATTAAAAAGACATCAGCAAAAATATTAACAGCAAAACAGAAAAAAATAATAGATGCAGTTTTATCATTTGACTTTAAGGTGGGCAAATCATTTGGGAAGTCTGTAAAGATGGTAATTGGCCACTTGTATGTATATGTGCATCACAAGTATAAAAAAAGCATAAAAATGTAAAGAATTTGAAACACACACACACACACACACACACACACACACACACACACACACACACACACACACACACACACACACACACACACACATGCACACACACGTGCACACACACACACACACACACACACACACACACACACACACACACACATACACACACACACACACACACACCCACACTCAAATGCAGCTAAAGCCTTCTGCTTAGGCACTGGTACTGAATCATGGAAATATTAATGGAAAATATCATCACTTATCCAGGGCTCAAATTGAAAACTTCCATCATTTCTGGTAGCAACATGCCTCTGAGCTAACAAGAAATTCAGTGCAAGAAAGTTTTGTATTTATTACTTAGTTGTACTGTGCTCCTTTCTAATAGCCACAATTCCACGAATATGCAGTCCAACTGCAAGAAAAAGTAAAACCACACAAGAGTAACAACATTAACTGGCCTGTTGGCACAAAGGCAAGGTGATTAATTATGATGCTGGTGACCTGGGTTTTGGATTGGATTTGGTCAGCCAAAAATATGGCACTAAGAAGTCAGACTGAGATTTTTATACTTCCTTAGGGGCAAGGTTTAACCAAAGGGGAATTAGGAAATTAAAAACATTCCACTGGAAACTGGAATAGCCTCCATGGGGCTATGTGGTATAGTAACAGGGTGTATTGTATGGACATTGATGGAAAAGTGTATGCCACAATGACACTATTATATGTCACTTGGAAAATAATGAGGGAAAGCTGTACATGTCTTTGCCATATGCCTTTCAGAAAATTGTTTGGCAACAACAACAGTTAAGTGGAAGGAGAACTTACAGAAGAATGAGATACTTTGGAGGTAGAAGTGATAGGGCCCATCACATCCAAGATAAAACAGGAGAGGGGCTATCACCATGTGATTTTCACAAAAATAATTTTTAAGAAAGAAGAAATGTGAGATGTGAAAGAAATGGCTATGTCCATTGATGGAGTAAGAAGAATTCAGCAGGGTAGTTTATGTCACACAAAGATGCAGAAGAGCATATGAGGAAGGATAGAATCTCACAGTAAGTGTTATTGCTGAGGGGAAACCCGCACAATGTAAATTGTTGAACATCTCATATGTTTCTAATTTCATTGGATGTCTCTGAACATACTTTAAAGTTTTCTGTGGCCCTTGTAACTGAATAAACACTGTATTTAAAAAGTGTCCACTATGGACCCCTTGACCTTGATTGTGTGTAGCTTTGTCCCTCATTGTTAAGTGAAACAGTTGAAAGCTGGAACTAGCAAAGCTGAGACCTTGATAGTTCAAGAATGATCTATGATCTTGTGAGATACTATTTGTAGTTTATTCATCAGATAAGGAAATAGATAATGTTGATGAGCTATGAGGTCTTTATCTTGTGTTCTACGCCCTATGTTTACAAACATATGGCTATTTTTAACAATGTACATGAAGACAGTCTGCCTATTTTTACTTAGTTAATCTGTTTATGCAGAGAGTGTTTTGGAGGATTATACTTTTATTTCATTATAATGTACTATAGTTATCAGTGTTAATGAAGTCAAATTAAAATAATCTATTTTTCACTATTCCGCAAATTGAAATAATTCCAAAAATAATTCTGGGGGACTAGTGATTAGTGTTGACTTAGATGACAGTGTGAGACCTTTAGGCCTTAGAGTGCCAAGTAATTAGTTGCCACAAAATAGTGTTAGGCCATTGATGAAGTCAGACGAGATGACTGCAAGCAGCTGATATTTGGTATGGTGAAATGTTAAAATAACTTGGAAACTATGTTTGTGTTAATGATGGGATACCCCCAAGAGTGATGTTGAAATGACAGGGAAGCACCCATTATACAGCATATCAGCTGCTATGGTGTAAAGCACTTTTTAATATGCTGTGAAGTAACAGTTCATTGCTAACATAATCTACTGCAATGCAAGCAATAAGTTAACATTTAAGGGTTGTTAATTAAAGAGAGGAAACAAGAAAAGCAAAATTATTAGCATACTTTCCATGGTGACATGGTTAGTGAACCCAATGATCATTAAATTGAAAGACTTAATTCATATTTCTGTAAGAGCCAAGAAAAAAATGTTTAAATTTGACAGATAGTATTTCTTTGATTTTCTTTTAATGATGTACAAAACTGTGTTCATGTTCTTTACAAATGTCAGCAGTTCTCATAACATCATGGCTGCCTTCTAAGCAGGAGTTATGGCCAGCTTGGATAAGGTACATGGGCATATGATACAGACCCCAGGATAAAAAACACAGGCCTCAAACACAATGTGCCAAAAATGCACTGTCATTTGATAGGCAAAAAACATCCTTTTTTCAGTCCTCAGTCTCCTTACAAGCCATCAAAGTTCAGAATGTCAGCAGACTACTGGAAGTCCAGTCAGTAAAAATTAACAACATGTTCATAGATTTAGGTTATTTAAAGGACTACTTCCATAGAAATAACCTGCAGCTAGTAGGACTGCCAGAAGGACAACAGAAGACAAAACAATAAACTTTATTTGAGGTAATTTCAACAACTGTAGAAATGAGAAAAGCACAATGAATGTCTGCTGCAGGAGAACATAAACCTCAAAGAAAGGACCTTGTCAGTCCTTGTACTATCCTGTCAAAGTCCTGATTTACCAGACCTGTGACAGAATTCTTGAAAGTGACAAAAGTGAAGTGAAATCCAGCTATGAAGGATATCTTGGTGAGGTTTTACCCTGACTTTCTTTAGCTCTCAGAATGCTGGAGCAAGAAAGAGATTTTGCCATCTGAAGACATCTGCAATTCTAAAGTATTATATCATTCTTGTAGTATTTAATATAGATGAGGTTCAGTATGTTTTCTTCCATTTTAAAGAAGTCTTATACCTTTTGTTTAGACTATCACCTGACTTTAACAAGAGCAAAGCTTAAAATATTTATAATTTTACTAGGGGTACCAACAAATTGGCAAATAAAACTTCTAAATGCATCATGCTTAATGCATCCCCCAAAATGTACAGGAGGCAACTGTGACTAGTATTCTTCAGTTGTATCAGTGAATAAAGAGGTTGAAATACTTTGATGAATCCATGACATTTCTAGCAGTAACAGTAATCAAACATTGCTTGTTATGGATGAGGATCAGAGACAGAACAATCCACTCAACTATTACAAGGGGAGAGGACGAAGCCCTTGCAGTGGACTGCTACTTTATCAGTATTATTATATCGGCACATGTCCTAACTGATAAGTTACAACAGTTTGCAGCAGTATTGTAATTAGGTCTATTTCTATTCTAGGTGGGTATGCTGTACAGTGTCATGTCAGACAAAGGCATCTTGAAAAGTAAAGATAAGATTTGAAAACTCAAGGCACCATAAACAGCCATCTGTTCATTAGATCTTACTTTCAGGCCATCAGCTGCATTGGTTAAGATCATTTGTATTATCCACTTACTTGGGACTAGCATTTAGCAGTAACATAACATTTTTGTCTTGGTAATGATTGTATAAACATGAAATAGTTTGAGACAGACAACCTTCTTCTGATATTTTGTTGTTAACCCTCAGAACAGCTGAGAAGTCGGGAACAAGAATCTGACAGCACTTTTAAGGTACCACTTCAGATTTTCCAACTGACCATCAACTCACATGCAGAGACACAAGCAGATATAAAACACACAACATATGGACACACATACTGATAGTAGCAGTGAAGCACACCCACACACACCCACACAGTGTTTGCTTACTGTGTTTACTCCAGGTGTTATTGGACAGGGGAGGCTAATTAGAACAGAGATGTTATAGTGAAAGTCTCTGTAGTCATCATTTTCTGTACAGGAACAGAGATCACACATAAACACACTGTCATGCACCCTACACAGACTGTCAGACAGTCGCACAAAACCACACAGATATGTGTACTTGTATACACACATGCACACCCTGTATTGATTATCTCCATTATAATGCATGGGTGCACTGCAGCTAAGGTGCCATGTAAGATGTATACATTTTGTATACTGTCCTGTTCAGAAATTTCCTACTATGGATATGTATGAATTGTCATTCTAAGCAATGTTCCTTACAGAACAGTGCACTCGGATGAGATACTAAACCTCACACCACTCTGGAGAACATGGCTGTGATATTCGGCGGCGGTTAGAAACTATATGAACTGGGACAAACATGCCTAGTATGGAAGGCACCTTATATAGCTTTAGTGCTAGGCAAGATACATATAAATCCCAGGCCTTTTTACACATTGAATTAATATCAAGCTAAAATACAATAAATTTACATTTATGAACTATTTTTGGACCAGACGTCTTTACCAGTCATATTATTTTATTGTTATACACTAAGATCCCTGTTTCTGAATAATTTCACACTACATTCACAGAAGTTATTTGTACAGGACTCACAAGCATTTTTGATTTCAGATCACTGACAGTCTCTTAACCCATTCATTTTGAGCTGTACCACTTTTTTACTAGTAAGGCCCATATTTCCATACTGGTGGTCAGTAGTACCAAACCTTTTTGTTTTACTTTTCATCTTTTTATACTTACCTGCCACAGTGTGCGAATGGGATATGGTTCTTAGTTATCCATTTGCACCTAGACGACATGTTAACATCTTAGACAATGTGTTGTGCTGGTATGCATACTCCTTTTGAATTCTTTTAAATTATTTCTACAGTTTAGTTTCATTGCTAACTTTACACACTTGCATGCCATCAGTCAGTGATTGTAGCTGCAGATTTGAAACTTCACTCAAGCCACACACACAAACAATTTTGGTTTGATTCTGTAAAAAAATGCTTCTTTATGTAGTTATTATTTATACTACAGTTCTGTTTCTCATTAATGAACACAGAACTCTTCAAATTCAGTCATGCTGACTGTGTCGCGTATCTGGTAAAAAAAAATAAATAAATGTCTGACATAAAAGGTAAGTTCTTCTTTGGCCTGCATTATGCCTGGGGTTTCATTTACAGAATTAACAAACTGATTTTCTTCTCCTCACTAAGAGTAAGAGTGTTAAATACCTTAGAGGCTTCATCATCTAGTATATGAAGAAACACAACACACTTGACTGACACTGACTTGCAAGTGAAGCCACTCCCAGTGAGGTACAGCTCAAATCTTGTGGTTCAGAACTTTCAGATTTCTGGCATGTGTCTTTGTAGATTCGACATGTCTGGAGTATAAATCATCATTAACCATTAAGAGTCAAGAATTGAAGAAAATCTTTTTCAAAAACAGGAGAAAATTATATGCATATAATTACAGATTAAATACCAATTTTTCATTGTTTTGTAAGGTTCAGGGCTTACTAAGGTGAAAACAAATATCTCAAAGTGGACTGTGTAAAAAAGAAAAAAAAAAGGAACAGCAAACCAATTACTAGTTAAGGAAAAGGTACTTCCATACATGGAAAATAGTGTGCTGTACTGTATGGTACCAGACTTCTGCTGTTTTGCTGTTACTACTGCCTCTCCTGCTGTGGTTTTATTGCACAAGAAACTGCCATCTCAAAGACTCTTGTTTAATTAAACTGGCGTGTTTCTTGAATAGCAAGGCACCATTTTTTTAATTCACTTATCTTGCTTATTGGCAAAATGCACTGGTTAGACACTCCAGAAGGCTACATTCTGTGTTTAATCAGCCATGACTGCACGTAATCAATATTACTTGTGCTGTGTTTGTTGCTACTGCCTCTCTTGCTGTGGTTTTATTGCAGGTGAAGCTGCCATTACAAAGTGTACTTTTTGCTTAAGTTTAACTAGTGTGTGCATCAGTTATAGATCCCCAGTTTTATTTTAATTAGTTTATCTTGCTTCTTGACAAAAGGCACTAGTTAGACACTTCAGAGGGGCTTTCATCTTTGTTTATTCAGACATGACTATGAGTGGTTGTGGGCATTAACCATCATGGGTTTGGCTGTGGCTCCATGTGGCATTAAGATGCTAAAACATGTCTAGCTCAGATGGTGGGTGTGTGTATGTGTGTGGAGGGGGTGGAATGCAATCTCTAATTTTTGTAGTAAGTCGTTTAGCATTTCATTATTATCTGCTGCATTCTTCAAATACAGAGAACTACACTTTTAACACATTGAAATATTTTTGTCACACATTTCTGTTTTTGAGGATAGCTTTAACTTAATTTAATTAATAAGCCTTGATGTCTACTTAGTAATAAGTTGCGGATGAGTGTTAGATTTTTGTATTGTGACAACTGTAGTGCTGCAAATGCCAGATACTGTGTTGTGCTATTTTGAATTTACTATATAAATGTGTTTTTTTTTTATCAATATCTTTCCAAGTCCTTGTCATTTTAATACTGTCATTTACTCTTCCTTGAAAAGACCAGCTGAGCTGTGCTGACCATTTGGGGGTGTCTCCCATTGGCATCTGTTTTATATTTGTTTTATTGCTTTAATATTCTAATCCTTATACAGCATGGACAGACTTGCTGTTGTCCAGCTTTCCCCTGCGATATAGTAACACATCTGCTTAGAAGATCTAAATACCCAGCTATCTAATTTAAAAAAAGACATACATTGGGGGTGTATGGTTTATAAGTTCCTAGGTGTTTACTAGGCTATTGATTTGTGAGGATCTCAAGAAGCCTAGCCTTATATTCCCATGGTAGTTTTTAGGTCTTATATGTTGTGTGTGAATAACCCACAGACAGACAGAACAAGGATATGTTGGGGGCATTTACATGTTGCCCCTCTTCATGAGGGACAAGGGTGATAAACTGGGCGTTAATTAGTGAGTACTCATCCATTCATGCAAAGTAGATTTGTATAGAGTAAGAAAGTACTTTGCTTTATGTGAGGTGAAAGACAGTTCCATAGGAGCAGAAATCTTATGTGATATATACCTATCCACCCAAAATGTTATGTTTATGTTGTAGAAGAGACTGAGATCTGCTGAGTGGGTGTTTATGCCACTATCTGACTTGCAGGATAGGGTCTGTTCAGGCCTATAGCCTGTATGATTCTGAGATGAGGGAAAAGGCTTTGAGATGGTCTGCACAGTTTTCATTTTTAAGCATTTTTAGTGAGGAAGTATTGTGGTTATTCCAGTTGTGATTAGTGGTGTGACAAGTACATACAAAATAAGGCATTATACTAAATGACTGGCCTAATAAGTGCTGAGTACAGTGGAATAATTGCTTCCCTGGACATGAACACTATGCCTTTACTTATAAGCTGTGACATGAAAAGGGAGTTTCTTATAGTAGTGGTCCCATGGCAAACAAAGGATTTCTCATTGTCAATGTAGGGTTCCAGATCCTTCACTACAGGATCAAGTTTAAGGGGTGTATTGTCAATATGATAGTTACAAGAGGATTTATGTTTTCCAAAGGATATGATTATACATTTTTGGCATTTGGTTAAAATTAGCTTTGACCACCCGAGAAGTGAATGCCAAAGATGAGTGGTCCAAGGAATGAATCCCTAGGGTACACCACTAGTGCCAAGTCTTTTGGAGGCAGTAGAGCCACCCAACCTTATTTCCTAGGTTTTCTTTGTGATCCAGTTTGCTATCCAATGAGTTATACAGGGATTTACATTTACCCCATAGAGTTTATCTATTATACCTGGTTATATGATTGTGTTGAATGCCTTTGCAAGGTCTAAATTTGTAGTGTACTGATTTGCCTTCATCCATTGTTACAGGTAATATTTTTGAAGAAGACAACCAGGTTAAGTAGGCAGGATCTATCCTTGATGAATCTGAACTGGCTTGGATTGAGACTCTGTAGGTGACCTATGTTCTTATTTATTAATTCCATAATGATCCTTTCCATAGCCTTAGAGATGAGGTTGGTTAGCCTCACGAGTAGATAATTACCTGGGTCCATTGATGTACCACCTTTGTGCAAGGAAATTATATTTGCTGTCTTGCATTCATCCAGCATGAAGCCTGTTTTGAGGCAGATATTGAACAAACTTTGCAGGGGGTTTCAGGTTGATCGGAAGGCATCCTGACATGTTGCCCAGACCCATAGAAGCAGCGTTCTTAGCATTAGATAACACCTTGAGGACTTGTTCTTGGGAGATTTCAAAGAGGAGTAAGATGCAGGTATGTGATCTGAGAATATTGGAGGATGGTTAAGAATCAGGTACATAATCTTAGAATATTGTATGGGGAAAGGGGATAAGTTTGAGCTAAATTTGTCTGTTAGCAAATTGGCAATGTTCTCTAAGTCTAAATATATGATATAATTTACTATTAGCTTTGTACAGTGATGGGCATGGCTTCTGAGGTTTCTAACATAGTTAAAAAAGGCTTTATGGTTATTCTTCAACTGGATTTCTATGTTTACCTCATATCAGGCTATTTTTATATTTTGTCAGGATCTAGACGTCCTTTTTAGTTTAGCAAGAATGTTTTGGGCATCTTCAGAGTTAAATTTACTTATGTGTGCATTGAGATTTTTTAAATTTATTATAGAGCCTGTTTATATTACATTTGCACACTAGGGGTTTAGTTTTGAATTTGCCAATGTGTTTATTTCTGAGGGGGACTGATACATCTATGCAGCTGTTCACATGTGCATAGCATCTGGCAGTAAAGGATTGTGCATAAGCAGTTGGATCCTCAAGATGGAAGGGACTTTGGAATTTAGCGAGGACATTAGTTTTAGTAGAGTAGCCCTTGCATAATCTCTGAATACTAATGTAATGGAAGTTGTATCAGCATTCAGTCTTATGGTAAATGTCCCTGATTTGTGAATTACAAACCTCACGCACAAATATCGCTCTTCAAACCATACCTCTAGCACAGATATTACTTGTAATAACACCCAATGACAGACTAACACCTTCTCTTTTATAACAAATAAAATCTTTACCCAGTGTGACCTAACAATTTCATTTCTTTTTATATTTATCTTTGTTGACAGTGTTAGTCCACTAGGCTAGTAGCCTCTTTTCAGGGGAGATCTGAAGTGGCATTTGTACCACTAGGGGAAAGTGGGCCAAGGCATCAGAGGAATTTCCCCTACTCTTTTTGGCCATGGGATCTTTCACATCCACCTGAGCTACCACTGACTCAAAAGCAGATGGGGCTTTGGCTTAATGTCTCATCTGAAGGACAGCGCACTCACCTTTACACTGCATTGCAGTGTCAGCAGTTAATGCACCTGCTGTGGGAATAGAACCACAGCCTTCTGCACCAAAGGTGAGTATGCTACCTATTGAACCACTGACACGCTGGCAGTGCTTGTTGGATAACAAATTTTACAGACAGGAAAAGTGTGAGCATATAAAAATTCAGCAACAGTTCTCCTTGGTTTCTAATACTTCATCTGTTCAACATAGTTCAGACTTAGTATTGGTTTCTCATTTTTAGAGTCAGGAGGCATGAAGTTGTAATAGAAATCCAAGAACATACTTTTAAGTGATAAATCAAAAGACAGTCCATCTCAAGAAATGAGAGAGAGAATACTGAAGATAAGAGCTTTGAGGTGGCATTATTTCTCTCCCAAGGTAGATTATAACAGTAGTAATATGGAGTACCATGCAAAAGAAATCCTAGATAACGATGGTTCAGTGGCTGTTAGACCTCTAACCAGTTTAGGTAAAGAAAGGGTTACTGTGTCAAGCCTGGTCGGGTTAAATGTTTTCAATAGCCCTCATCTGCTTAGTGGACTTGGGAAATGGGCTTTTGACACCATTAAACTACATCTTGGTGTTAATGACTTAAGACATGCCCTTCTGTTTCATAAGTTCCAAAGGTCAAATATATTTTTGAGCAATGCATGAAAGCAAATGTCACTTTGTCCTTTAGAGAGAGTCCTCCAGTCTTAAATGATAAAGTTTCTGCCAAGATGAAACTTTTTAATGACTGGTTATATAAGTTTTGTTCAGAAAAACAGAATATAAAAACATACATACAAAAGTCAATGTTATTAACAATTAGTGGACCTATTAAGTAATAATTGCTTCTTTGGCCCAAACAACTTTGATCTTAGCTTTAAGGTATCTGTGTATTTTTATCAACTTTCGTAGGATTCTGAGCACATTTGCATATATATTCAGGATCATATCTTAGAATCGCCGAGGCCAGACTGTTACCTAAAACACTATGAATGTGTATTATGACAGCACAGACACCCTAACAAGCATGATTAATAAATTACAACTCTTAGCCTCTTTCTATTCTTGCAAATTTTTAATAAACACTGAACATGACAAAGTGAGGAACTGAACCCACCTAGATTAAAAAAAAATAATGTTTGTGTGTAGATTCTATTGGAGATTTTTCTCAGATTCTACTTCAGTAATTTTGATTATTGGAATTGATAACACATTGAAGAGGCGGGGTCTTAAAATTATTACATGTTGTAGAAGCCTTTTGAAAATGTCAATCAACAAGCCAAGTTTATCAGTGCTTTTGTTTATCAACTGGTAAGAGGGCCAAGTATAATTATAGGTGACTTTAACCAACCTAACATAAATAAGATCCATGCCAGTAGCAAATATTATTCCTTGACCTAATAACTACAGACAACTTCTCCCAAATAGTTCATTCCCACCTCATAATTCTATTACTCTTAATCTGCTGTTTATCAATAACACTGGCTTTATTATAAATCCTAAATTACTTCTGCCTCTCAGTGGTTCAGACCACATGGCTTTTGATTTTGCTGTATTTACTTTTAATAGTTTATTCAGCTATAAATTTGTTATGGTATTAGTAAACTGCACTTAGCTATATGTTCTTGACATCACAGATTCGACAGAGGTTTGCACTGGAGATAAAGACCAGAGTTGGGTTCATCTTGAGACATCTTCTATCAAACTATTATCTGAATGCACTATTAAGAAAAAAGATTATTACCAATCCTCTCTCCCTTCTGTGGTGGAACTGTAAGTTAACTAAACTGGTGAAAAGGAAGAAATGTAAGATCAAAACATTCATCAAGTACTAAACAGTATTCATTAAAAAGATCTGTGTTGTGATATGTCACTGTGTACAACCATCTGTGAGAAGCATCTTGGTACAGCTATCAAAAAAAAATGTTCTTTAAATTTGTTAATTATCAAAAGAACAGCCAATCTTATTTGGACTCTCTAACATTAGACAGTTTAATTGTCGTTAGCCCAGAAAAAATGTCACACATTTTCAATGATTATTTTACTGGTTAATATTTGCAATAGCCAACATCATATTAGACAAGGGTTTTGTTGATTTATCTCCCTCATTTAGTCCCATTATCTCAAAAGATATGATTTTATCTTCACTAAAGAATAAGCCTAGGAGTGTAGTTTGTCTCATGGGGAAATTACTGCTTAGCTCAATCTCTTTTCTCACTGGCTCAATGATCGTGGTATAATGCAAGTATAAATTGAGGAGTCAGCCAGCAGAAATCAAAGGCAACATAGCAGGAACTTCAATTCAGTCAGAAAATGTATTGCTTAGTGGATTTAAAGAGGCAAATTCAGAAGAAAAGCTGACATTGTTGTTTGACCATCTTCCTGTGATCGTGCATGGCACTGTGACCTACCATTCAACTATACTGTATACTTAGGAAGCACTTAACAACATGCATGGGGAAATTGACACTATTTTTGAGGAGAATAAGAAAAAAAAATGAAAAAAAAAATTGATAAACTAAGAATCAGATAGACAAGAGCTACAAAGGAAAGTATGTATGTTGCAGATGAAAGTGGATGATTTAGAAAACAGAAGTCAGTGGTGCAATGTGAGAATTACTGATGTACATGAAATCACAACTTCTCAGGAATTACTGGAATTTGTGGAGAACATAATCAGAGAAAGACTTAAACTTCCATTTAAGTTTCTTTTCAATATAGAAAAATTTACAAGACTGGAAGGAGGAAATTAGAACTGCATAATCATAGACATGTGATTATGGTCCTTAACTCCTTCCCCACAAGGGAATGGATTATGCAGTACAGCAGAAAACACAGGGGGCTTGTTTGACAACAAAATCACATTAAATTTATGGAAGACTTTTCTACAGCCCTTCATAGCCATTGCAAGAAAGTAGACTTTCTGAGGAGGAAGCTAGATGAACAAAGCTTCCCCATCCTGGTCATCTAACCAGCAACATTAAGGCTAGCAGTATGGGACAAAATCAGGAGAGTCACTGATGCATGGCAGTTTTACAGTGAACAGTTGAAGAAAAAAGAGAAAAATTCTGGGGCTTGTAACATCTTATTAGATATAAGGAAACTGAATGGGAAGAAAATGAGTCCAGAAGAATGGAAGAATCGAGCTACGCACAGTCAGTGAGAAAAAGAAGGTTAGGCAAGATGAAAATATCGTAGATGACAAAATGAGAAACTATTTGGAAAAACTCCAGAGGATAACGAACTTGACAGATAATAAAAACACACCAGATAGAACATTTAGAGACCAAATAAATATGGAGAGGAATAAAGTAGTAGACATTTGGTAGCATTATGACACTTACCAAAACTGAACCAAATTTGACATAAGGAGATACATCCCCTAGTAAAAATAAAGCAGAGACCACAGTATGCAGCACAGGCACAGAAGATGATGCGGTACTAGACATGATAAACAATGGTGGAGGGAAGAGAGACAACATGAGTACTGTTAGCATATCATGGGCAGACTTCACAGATTTGATTATGGTGCTGTCATCAACACTTTCCAACAAGGACAACATTTCCCCGAAGTGGAAAGACGAATTTCCAAAAAATAAGTGTAAAATAGGGACTAGTTTACCAGCCTTGGTTGAATTTATATAAAGGCCACAACTGGGGTTTCAAGGCTATTCACAGATATTAATGCACATCATAAGGAGAGGTACTAGAAAATGTGTAAAACATATAGACTTGAGTTGCACATCATTTAGACATGAATAGATGACTACTCTAAAGAATGTATGAAATTAGGATTTTAACACTGCAGTTCCTTGCTGATTATGGTCTTTTAATCTTTGCTTGACATATTTATAAATGTGAGGATTTTATACAATATTGTTCTAATTTTATAAGAGTTTTGAAAAAAATAAAGGTTATACCAGTAGCATGTTGTGTAATGCCCTTTCCTAGGTAAGAGGTGAAGAGACTTCTGGCTTCTTTCCCTTACCCTTTGTATGCATTGTCAGAGGGTGAGAGGTTGTTTCATGGAGTACAGAAAAAGAGGTAAAAAGATAAGCCGTACATTTTAGTTGATTTAAGGTAGTTTCTTCTGTCTTAAATTTTCCTTGTTAAATTCTTGTAAAACAAATACTTTACATGTGAGCTAAATGTAAAACATTGATTTTTTTTTAATAACAAAACAGTTTGACATATTTTATGTAAGATGACTTAAAGGGATTTGAAGATAGATGTTTTTCAAATGAGTCAAATACATGTGGAGTATGGCAATGTTTGTGATTTGCTTCATTGGAGGGGGACTGACTCCAGTTGTGTTGGTTATTAGGGGTGATGAAAAACATTGTTCTTTTTCTCTACTTCTACTGTAATACAAGCCAGGAGAATTGACTTGCTGGGTATAGGCTCATGTATTATGGCCAAAGGAATTATACTCCATCCCAGGGAGCCAATTCATCAATTTTTTCCTAGGGTAAGGAGATTAAGACATTGGTCACTTGACAGAGATAAAGGTGACTGAAGGTAACAGCAAGGCTACACACATTAATTCATTAATTTTATCTCTTGGAATGTAAGATGCTTCTCACACTCCATTAAACATAAACAGATTTTTCAGAAATTAAAATGTTCAAACATTCATGTAACCCTATTACAGGACACTAAGTAAAAGACTGGGGAAGCATATAAGTTACAGCAGCAGGAATTTTCAGGCATACTAACAGATCAGAAATTAAGGGGGAGAAAAGAGAGGAGCAGTAATTCTATATTCAAAAATATCCAAAAATTCAGAAACTTGTTCTTTGGGCCTTCCCATTAGGTCTTCTCTAAGTTTCTGAATTTTTGGATTACATCAATTTGGCAACCCCTTTTTTGAAGTTTACCCATAATGTTAACAACACAGAGATGTCATACCTAGATGTGTTATTAAAAAAGGATATAGTAGAAGAAAGATTTGTGGCCAAAATATTTAGAAAGGAAACATATTCCAACAGTTTTCTTCATTATGATAGCTGTCACCCTCTTACACAGAAACGTGGTGTGGTAAAAGGACCTTTGTGCATATTTAAAAAGGGACATAATTTAAAGAACATTTTTGAACACACATCTAGACAACCCAGATATGGACATATGTTCAAGTGTAGAACTTGTAAATTTTGTTCAAACGTTTTGGAAACTGATATGTGCAGAATTAATAATGTCATGGTTAGGATCCCAGGTAGATGCAGTTGTGTTACAGAGCGGGTAGTCTACTGCGCTATTTGTTCAAACTGTCCATGTTTTTACGTTGGTAAAACCGAACGTAAACTTAAGATCAGGATTAGTGAACATTTGAAAGACATTAGGGATCAGAGTGAAGTCAACGCTCTTCCCAAGCACATTAGAGATTTTCATAATCATAAATTTAAATTTATTGTCTTAGATGTGCAAGAAAAACATGATAAGGGAGCCGCATGGCCCTATCTTCTTGAGAAGGCCAAAGTAACCTGGCAGTTACAACTAGATGCTCTACATTGGCCAGGTTTGAATGACAGCCTGCCCATTAGTTGTTTATTAAATCTTAAAGCACTGAACAGGATGAATTTTTATTTTAGCAATTTTAATTTTATTTCACATAATTTTGTACAATTTTATATGTGTCATGATGGTTGGGAGTTATTGTTTTGCTACTGGGTTGAACCCATAAGCTCATTATGTATTTTTGGGCTATTTTGTATCCATTTTATATCCATTTAGGATAGTTTTTATGTGTAACTTAGTGGTTTTATACACTTTATATATTTAAATTTTTACATAACAGTATTCTACATCATGTTATAGTCTAGTTTTATTTTGGGATGGTTATGTGGCTTGGGAGTGCCTTCTGTGTGGAGTCTGCATGTCTTCCCTGCAGTTGGATAGTGTTTGAAAGACATGCGTGTGTAAATGGGCATGCCTTCGTTGAAGGTTGGGCGTCGAGCTGGCACCTCGGCCTTTCGTAAAAATCTACTGCCAATCATTAGTGGACCGGAGTTCCGCTGTGGCGACCCCTTACCAGGAAAAAGCCGAAAGACAAGACATCTGTGGCTACAGTAATTCAGTTAATTTTATGTATTACGGCTGCATTTGTCTTTTTTCTTTTTTAATCCTGTGTTGCTTTAAGCCTTAAGTGAATGTATTTGACTAGATCAGGAAATGACATCATGTTAAAAAGTGGTTAAAAGAATGCATTTCTGTAGTTTGTTTATATCTGATGAAGTATAATTCCTTTGGCCATAATACATGAGCCTATACCCAGCAAGTCAATTCTCCTGTTATTATTTGGGACAAAAGCGCTTATATATACACTTGTTTCTGTTGCAATAAACTAGAAGTGATTCTTGGAGTTCCTGGTGTACTAGCTACTTCATTTTTTGGCTGGAAATCCTCTTTTGGTGTGGATTCCTTGACTCTTATTGCCTGCATCCTGTGGTTTGTGACTTTTTTCTTCCTGCTTGTGGTTTTATTTGTTTTTTTTGAAACAGAAAATATACCCCTGGGATCCCACCTATGTCCATGCTGGACAGGGGAAACAGGTGCTGACTTTGAGGGAACATGGGTGAAATTCTTGGCTAGGCTTATAAGGGCCTCCGAGCCAATAGCCTAGTATCATCCTATGAACCTATGAACCTATAAGAAGTATTCTCTACAAGGATAATAATAAGTGCATTCATAGTCTTTTCCATAAATACTGGAATATATTATAATGCACACAAATCTCAATTTATATTTTTCTAAACTTTCACAAACATATTTTCATATCTTAAAAAACTATATAACCTAGACATTTATTGTTAGAACACTTTTGTTCACCAGACATAAGTTTTCTTATGACAACAAAAAATTCATCTTAG
Source organism: Protopterus annectens (assembly GCF_019279795.1). Lineage (NCBI taxonomy): Eukaryota > Metazoa > Chordata > Ceratodontiformes > Protopteridae > Protopterus > Protopterus annectens. The sequence continues at coordinate 763,672,219 of NC_056731.1, read as the reverse complement.
TGTCATTTTGTTATAACTCCTTGCCCTTTCTAGTATAGCTTATTTTAGCCACCAAATCACTTAGTTAAAGAAACTAGTCCCAAAACAGTTCTGCATGCCTTTAGAAGGTATGGGTGTGAACTGGAAGTATACAAAAAAGATGTTATAGGCTTGAGTGAGTTAAGAATTTTTTTGATATGGTACATGGGACTTTCTGTTTGAAGTATTGTGAAGAAGGGATTTTGGGCATCTGTTTATTCATTGAATTAAGACAAAGTATGATTAACCCACCTTGGATGTTTTAATAAATGATGGAACATCTACAACAAGAAAAATCTTTAGAGGGATTAGGCAGGGATGTCCTTTATTACTAGAATAGTTTCCTTTAGCAATTAAGCATTGGATTTGTGAGGTTATGAGATATTACCGCAGAAGCAAAGAACTGAAAGTAAAATTATGTTTCAGCTGAACACCGATGACTATATTTTAATAGCTAAAAACATAGAATTTACCAATAACATTGGCTATATTTGTCAGATCCAGAAAAGTGCTCAAACTTGAACTGAACTGTAATAAAACAATGCTGGTTCATGTGGGAGAAGGAGAAGGATAGGGGCCAGCTGGTGATATACATGGGTGGAGTCCCACCTATCTAGGTTTAGAGCTGGGCAATACATATGAAGCCATAGTTATCAAAAACTAAGCAAACTCTTACAAAATGGAGATGGTAGGACATACATAATAGCTCTGAAAATAAACATTGTCATGATTATGATTCTCCCTCAAATTATTTGTGTTGTAAGACATAGCCAGTTTAATCCACCCTCCTTGTTGAATAACATTCAGGTCCTACTTGAAAAGTATGCTGGTAAAGCAAGAAAACAGGAATATCATAGCAGAAAACCCCTAACCCTACCCTTCAAAGGAGATGGGGTTTGATACATTTTCCTTCACAGATTGTGGCATTTAATATAACACATTGTATTAGGTTGCATTAAAAAGTAAAGATGTAGGCTTGTAGGCAGGGGACTTTATGGTTCTCTACAAAGAGAAATTATAGTTGATATTTACAGAAAACCTGGATACAGGGATTAATCAACTAGGAGGTATGTGTTGGAAAGCACCTGTCTGCAAGAGGGTCTGGGATCAGGCAAATAATAGAGGTAGAATTTTTAGACATGAGCAGATAATATGGGAAGGAGCAGGCATATGTGAATAAAAACAATTAAGGGAGATGTTTAAACAAGACAACGGACAGGAAGGAAGAGTCCTTCACCCCCAGGAAATCCAAAACTGTTCTAACATAGTGGTCAACAAAACTTCACTTTTAATACACTGATGAAAACGTATGTTGAATACTTAGACACTGCACAGGGAAAGACACACATTGAGGCTCCTTAGAGAAAATAGAGAAGCATGAAAAAGGGTAGAGGAAGCTTGATATATATAAGGATATCAGACAGCAGAGAAGTGTTAAAATAAGAGCTAGACAAGAGAGGGTCTGGATGATTCAGGTAAATATCGATGAGGGAACATGTCAAGACAATTAGCAACTCACATGAGAAAATACCTTTTATCTTAGGAAATGGCTGTATGTGTGGGATCAACAAATGTGGAGCCTTCATTTATGATATAACACACTCAATAAAGCAGCATGAGATAGAGAGATTTTTAATTTGAAATGTTGGAGATGTAGATTTGAAAATGTGACATTCCTACTCTGGGCCAGTGATCAAAGAGTCTCAATCCTCACCATGGACACCGGTGAGGGATGTTCACTTAAATAAAATGGATACACATAGTATTTCCAGATGCAGCTCTCTGTACCAAGCACAATTTCCCTTAAGAGCACACATGGAACACACTCCTGTCCTGGGGCTGGGTTCCCCCTCTCTTTCACCAGGCCCCAAATAAGAATCCCCACTGACACAGCTGTAGAGTTGAGTCCTCAGCTGAGTGTTCCAAGCCAAGTCCTTTATCACCCTCTGTGAAACCAGTGCTCTGTGTCCCTAATCCAAGTAGCTGACACAAACACATGGGCACACACATGCACACACACACACGCAAGCACACACACACACACACACACACACACACACACACACACACACACACACACACACACACACACACACACTCTCTCTCTTTGAGATTTACACACACACACACACACACACACACACACACACACACACACACACACACACACACACACACACCCTGGGAAATGCTGGCACATATTTACCAGTTATGCCCAGACTATTAGGTAGTTCCACTACCACCAGAACAATCCAAAGTCAGCTTCTCTAAGGATCTTACAAGGATACCGAATTATACTGACTAAAATTAATTCTAATACCAATGGTAATGTTGACCAAACAGCAAGGCTTTCAGGAGAGGACACAGTGTCACCAAATAAATATAAGTACTTGCAAAGGTTAAAATATTCTCTAAAAGACCAGCCACAATGAAATTTCAAATATATTTAGTAATAAATAATAAAAGAAAATGAAAATACTAAATGTCTATTTACAATAAACACCAGAGTTTCAATCACAGGAAATATTAAAAATAACACAGATGGATACATTCAAACAGATACAAAAAAACAGTACTTAACTAATCTCACTATATTTTCCTGACTGATCTAAAGAATTATTATTCCCTGATTACGTACTAAAGCAAGGCAAGATGAAGTAGGTGAGATGTCCTTTCGTCAGGTTTTGCAAACAGACTGCCCTGAGACTTTTATCACATCTAGTATTAAAGCATAATTTTAGTGCTAGCTTACAGAATGACATCACACACATCTGATCATCTGACTTCTGGTTCCCAGACTACCCCCTTTACTAGAAACTGAACCAGAATCTAGCACATATGTATTACCATGCATACACATACACCTTTGCTAAGATGTGCTATAGCATCTGGAAGCTATAAAACCATTTCAAAAACTTCCATCCTTCCATCCTTCCACTTTAGCAGTTAATTCACCCCTAAGGACAATACATTAGGATGCCTATTCTTGGTTTTCAAACATTTTTTTCTATAGCTGCAATCAGAACTGTAAGATACGATCTTTATGGCCTAAACCAGGTAATTTAATTTCAGACTATTTTTCAAAGTTAGCTGGACTGAGCTTGACCTCTTCTTTTCCAGTATCTTCTGTTACAATATATTCATTTCAACTGTTACAATACAATCTGACATACAGGTGTATTTCGTTTCTGTCCAGCAGGACCCCACTGTTGGTACATTTTTAACAGAAGCAGCTTTACAAATACATTTTCAGCACAAGCACCTGTACAAGTCAGTTTAATATACAAATAACATAATTCTTTACAGACCTCCAGCTAGCTATGCTGGCATATGTTATATATCCACTGCCCTACTTCTCCTGGCATAGCTGGCAATACTTCATATCAGCACAGAAGGCCATGGTTGTTTCATATATTTGGAAAGTGTAGGCGAGCACAACAAAGATGGAGGAAGGCAACTCAGGGGTGGACTGAGATTTATGGTAAAACTTCAACTTGCTCCTGGAAAACATTGGTACATGGGTTACAGACATGCGCAGCAGATTGGAGTAAGGAAGAACTGACCGCTTGATTGTTACTAGCATTTCTACCAAAAATGGTCAAACAAGAGAATGGAGAACAATGGACTCTGTAAAAGTGGGGAGTTTGCATGTGAAATAGTTTAAACCGATTAGAAGAGTTAAATATAATTGCAAATTGAATGTTGTGGAAACTAAACCAAAAGGTGGCCGTCTGTAACACATTTTTTTTTTTATTGGAACTTGAACAAAACTAATGGGCTATAAACTATATTGAATGAATAATGTTGTTCTGGTTTGATAACTATGTATGCACCGGATAGAAAATGTCTTGCTCATATCCACATATGCATATACTATTGAAATATTATTTATTTCTGCTGATGTCTCACAGATCATGGATATATGTTGTAAAGTTGTTAAATTTAGCTGTGTTCTTCTTATTTATGTTCTTTTAAAGTTTCATTGTATTAAAAATCAATGTCAAAGCCAAATTAAAGGGTATCTCAGAGTTTGTCAGTATTGAAATCAGGATCAAAACCCAATTACTACACTTTCTATTCAAAATAGTCTTAACTCATTCACACTTACAGGCATGGATTCTGCAGTACCCTGAACAACACCTTCAGAGCTAGGACAACAAAAAGGAATGTCCACCCCATGCCTATAGCCCCCTATGCACTTGTGTAATCATTTTTTTTTTCATTATTGTAGCAATTACTGATGCACAACCATGGTTGCTACACCCCTTTACTCTGCATCTGTAACTGAATGCAGTTAAAATGTGTGCTTACCATAGTTTTTTGTTTTTGTTAGAAAATGCATACATTTATCTGAGACTCTTCTCTTGATCTGGTTGATTTTCCCATTCGGATGCCTGATGCAGTCACTACGATTAAGCACTAAGTTCACATTACATACTTCTTACATTGCTTTTGTGGCAAACAGCTTTGTGATCATATATGTTAAATCCATAACAGGAGTTTTTCTATTGTTCCATAGGAGCTCCAAGTATGTCTGACATCACCTGTCAGTTGATTTGCTTGCACAATCATGATGTCAGATGTTTTAGCCAAAGACTAGTAAATTCTAGTTTTCATGGCATAGTTATACTACTGTTGGTAAAGAAATCTTTGTAAAACATTAGTTTTGGATTAGTCCACAATTCTGTAAACAAGAGCATATACCAACAGTAATAACTTATTTGTTGTTTTGAGTTTGTGTTAGATCTGGGACATGTTTTTTAAATAGCTGCACACTGATAATACATTTTGATCTATTATATGCAGCATATAGATTAGACATGTACAGTCCTGTTCATGTTTATATTATTCTCTGGATTTTGGAAATATAATGAATAAAGGAACCAACCAAGGAATTTTTTAATAAACCAGACATATCACTTGCCTGTGAAGGTAAGCATTGCATACCTCAGATAAGAAACATAGCCTTACAGCTGTTTTCTTTTTTTCTGTGCATGGGCAAGATAGTTTCCCCTTTCCTGCACTAGTAATATGATATTTGTTTTATTGTGTTTATATATGTGTGTGTGTGTGTGTGTGTGTGTGTCTGTGTTGTCCCATTCTATTACCTTTCCATCTTTAATTATTTGTTTCCAGTACCTTGGTTCTTTTGCCGGCTTCATCCTGTGAATTCCAGCCCCCTTGTGTCCATTCTCTGTGCCCCTAATTCCAGTCATTTTTATTGGTGGAATATTTTTTCTCCATTACCATGTTTTCTTAGTTCTTAGTATACTTTTTGCTACTTTATGAAAATAATATTCTGTATGTTTGTTGTTATTCTACTTAAGGATATGCTTGTAAAATCCCACTTTTTCTTTATTTCTTGAATCCCCCCCCCCCCCCGCTTCATCATCATCCCTTTCCACTTTGAATTGTAGCTTTCTGCTTGTTTTACATATAAGAACCTTAACTGTGTAGTTCTGAAATATCTCTTAAAATCAGGTAATCCCTGGGTGTAGCTATTTTAATGATTAATGTTAGTTTTTGTTCTTTTTTTCTTGTATTACTATATCTGTCTTTCTTGCTTTTATTTTCTTAACTGTTTATTTTGGATTCCATGTGATCAGAACTTCATAATTTTTTTTCCATTTAACATTTGTTTACTGGGAAAGTCCAACTTGGAACAAACCCAATTTTCAGCAGAGGCCCGGGAAGAAACACTCCAGATGCATGTCTTTATGGCATGGGAGGAAACTGGAGAACCCAGAGGAAACCCACATGAATGCAGGTAGGTCATGCAGACTGTGCACAGAAGGCACCCCAGCCGAGAATTGAACTAGAGAACCTCTTGCTGTGAGGCAACAATGCTACTGCTGTACCACTGCGCTGTCCACAATTTGTTGTCATGCTTTGTGGTTCTCAACTACTTATATGTTTTAGGATTTGCACAACTCCCAGTGTAGCAGTTCAGCCACATTTATGTGCCTTTCAGTATACGGACCCTTAGTCATGAAAGTATTGCAACCAGCAATAAGATGTGAAACTATTTACTGTTCTGTTTTACAGAACGTGCACTTGTCTGCTTCTCCCAATTTTTCTACAGATTTTATAAACAAACTTGGTATTGTAGATTTTGTAGCCCACTATCTTGAGTTGCCATTATTAACCTTTCATCTTTTAGTGTACATTTACCTCTCCTTAACTATTTATGCATCAAATCTTGATCAACATGTGGATGTTTTGGTAGGTCTCTATACTTACCACTATAATTGTGGGATTTCCAATTTTCTTTCCTTCTCTTCTGGTTATTTTGTAATATTCTTTCTTTTGTTTTTTGGCACTTAGAGTTGCTGCCCAATTCTTGTCTAATTCTGGTTTAATTTCTATTCCTACTCCTCCATGAAATGTTTCTGCTAAACTAAGAAAATATCTCATTTTAGACTTCTCTTTCTACCTTAGAAGTTTCACTATATTTGGATTTGATGAGGTCAAAAATATGTATGCAGATGCACAATTGCAGATCTATACATATAGAGAGTTGTGAGGAGGCCCATACCTCCTTCAGAACAAGGGCTATATAACCTTGGTATGCACTGTTTTATATGTAATTTTATAATAATGATGATTTTTTCTTGTTTTCCTGTCTATCTGATTCAGTGCTGTCTGGTGCCTGTCAATCATATCAAATCTGTAGAAGGAGCAAGCTGGTTTATAGCTTAAACTTTATTTCAAGATATCAAGGCAGTTTTCAATATTAGTTTTAGTCTTTTGAAATATTCCTTACAAAATTTTGCTCTTATTTATTCATGGTTTACTGTTAACCCTCCATCTTTTCCCAAATATTTATACACTTCCTCTTGCTCAAGTTCCTTTATATCACACTCCTGTTTCAGGTTGGCAGTTTCTTAGTGCTGTAGCATTACTGTTTAAATGTTGCTTTTGCACGTTTATCAAGAACAAATGACACTTGTATCATCTGAGACTGTTTTAACCATTTGTAATTGTCCTTTCAGATATGCAGTTCTAAATTGTCCACAAAAAATAGCTGAGACATCTTTGACCACGATTAGTTTCTGGAACTTAAGTGCTAGTGGTAGTCCAGACTATAATGAAAGCAACTTTGTGGGTTAAGGGCAAGACAAAACTGCAGTGATGACAAAGAATCACCTTGGAATGTTCCCCTTCGAAATTTTATCGCTGCAATAATAAATTGCCCTGTATTATGACTCAGCTGTACAGTGGTTTGTCATTATTTCATAGTCACCACAATGTAATTGATCAATGTAGGGTATGTTTTATACATATGTAAGCATTCTGTAATTCATTAATGTGCAATGCAGTTGAATGCCTTTTTTATAATCTACTTATATCATTCTTAGATTCTTCCCTTTTTACAGCTCTTTCTATTATGGCAGATTCTTCCCCTTTGAGTAATCCCCTTTTATAGTTCTTTATTATGATTTTTTGTTTAACAGTAGATGATCCTTTATTCTATTTTACTTTCTTTTATTACCTTTTTGTTCTATTGCCATGATTGATTTTTTCCTCTAAACTGTTATAACATCTGTCTGCATCAGTTCATGTATTTAATGTATATATTGTTAAAAAGCTAGTTATTGGTCTACAGTTCTTAGGATGGCTTTCAGGTTTACTTCTAAGGAGGAGGTTTTTTTTTCCTGTTGTTAACCAGATTAGTGTCTGTTTGGGATATCCATACAAGTAATTTTTACTCTGGGCTAAATCTTTGTGTAAAGATGTTTATACCTTTAGGCAGACATTAGGTACTGCATCTGGATCCGATGTGTTCTAATTAGACGTTTTTCTTAATGGTGTCTCAATTTCTCTGGCTGTTACTTTCTCTCATTTCAAATCCTCTATATTAGAGCTCCTTATTGTTTTTAACTCTTCTATCCATTTGGCATTTTTTATTCTGTCCGACAGGATTTTCATAGATGCTTCTCCAAAAAGCACCAGCTCCTGAATTTCTTTTTATGAGGTTGTGCTGCTTTGTTTCCCCCTTCTTTATAAAGTCTTTTGGGATATCAATGAATTGTTTGCTTTGTACTTTTCCTTTATGTATGTATGTATGCATACCAAGTTTTTTTTTCCTGATTGAGTAGATATTCTAGTTTATTGGGAATAATTTAGGATATATCCTGAATTGCTTTGATATTGTGTACTACCTTTACTTCATCTATCACTTTAAGAATTTCTGATGTTCTGTTCTGTTTTCTCTAGTCTTCTAACAGTGATACTTTTTGTCTTCACTGACTTCTTGTCTTCACTGCTTTATAGTTTTCTGTATTAAGTGCTTTTATTGTGATGTTCTACTTGTTCCTTTCTTCTCCTTTGTTTCTCTATACTTTTATTGTAACACTTTATCTGTTATTACTTTAGCTGTACAGTACTATATTTAGTTTATTTCTGTTATATCACATGAATTTGTCTTGATTGTCCCAGTTATTGATTTCATCTGTTTTATCAGTCTTCTGACAGGCTGGTCCTTATTTAGTTTCTGTATAAATTCTAAACTAAACACAATTGAAATATTATGAAATACACATGTTTTTAATAATAAGTTATTTGTGTCTATTTGAACAAACAAAGAGTGGGATTCAGAGATCTTAATTATGGACTGATATTGGGATTGTATGTGCATTGTGCAGAACATAACATTTCATTCAAGGTAAAAGTATATAATTAATAAGAAGGACTGCTAACAGTTAAACTGAACTAAAAAAAGGTATTGAATTGAGACTATACAACACTATGCTGTGTAATGATAAGGAATCATAATTATTTTGTGAAATGTGAGAACAAGTGCTTAGATACACTTCAGTAAGACTGGAAGCCCAAGCAACAAAACAGCTAAATATGGATATAATTCTGAAATTATCAAGTATTGTGGACATAAGAATATGTTTGATGCTACTGAGGAGGATTATAATAAAAAAAAAGAAAATTAATTACATATAATATGATATTCTAGGCAATAAAAGAATTTATGTGCTATTTAACTCAGTTGGTGTTAAGAGTTGTACGTTGTTCCACAGTCATGCAGATGAGAAACCATCTTAAAAGCCATTTAAATAGAGTGACTATATTTCCCAGAAGCATTTGAATTACAAATGGTGGATAATAAGAATGTTTCACAATTCATAAAAAATAGTTTAGGCATGAATGAATTTTGGAAAATGTAGCAGACCTGTTAAAAAGATGGCATTTGCTATATAAATATATATATAAAAAGTTGCTTTCTGTGGAAGCTGTCAACATTAACAGAAGCAGCAGTCAAAGATATGCTATATTTAAAAAAAAAGATGAAACTAAGTGCACAGTAAACATATTTTCTATTTGCACTTCTAACATTTAAGTTGTAGCATTTAGTTACAAAAGGTGGTATGTGCTACTTTAGATTAATACTATCACAGGTGATGCTTTAAAAAGATATATATTGTAAGAATGTGTAAGTAAAAGATGGTAGAAATAAAGCAAATAGCAGACAAAGGCTGCAGAGTGCCAAACATGACTCACAACATATGTGCAATATGTTGGAAGCAAAAAATAAAAAGAGCTGCACCTTGGAAAAAGGGGACTTTCCTCCCTACAGTAACCTCGATCAAGCTGACTATTCACTAGGAGACATAAGGGTTTATATCTAACTTCCTGAGTTTGTTAACAATGCCTGACTGGGATATTGTACCAAATGCCTTGGCCAGGTCAAGGTAGGCAGTGTTAACCATTTTGTCCTCATCTATTGCTCACAAAGGAGTCCACTGGGTTGAGGAGAAGGATTAGGTT